>NW_027266297.1:37041379-37645145 GCF_022045235.1 Haliotis cracherodii | reverse complement strand
TGACCTTGGTGACCTTGACCTTAGGAGAGGTTTTTGGACTCTCTACCCGTTCCAGGGGTCAAAAACGGCTAAAAAGCCTATATAGGCCGCTTGCGGCCTATTATTAGGGCTCCAAGCCTGAAAGGCTGTAGAGCCCTATTGTAATCGTTGTGTTTATTATTATTATTCCGCCGTTTTTTGTACCAGAGCTGCAAAGACAACCAGTAGCCAGAATGGCTTCAAAATCGACAGCAACATCGGCATCAACGTGACGCAGCGGCCATAAAAAATCCAAGGCCATAGGCCCCAATGGTTAAGGGCAGATAACTCATCAAAGTTTCAACTTCAGCAGCAATAATCTTCGAAACTAATTGTCCAATGACTTCCAGATTTGCCATGCGGCAGCGCAATCAGATGCCCATCATTTTGTACTGCAGCACCATGGTAGCTACAACGCACCGTTTGGCAGCCATATTGGATTTAACGGTTTTGGCACTTTCTTTCACCATTTTTCTCAGTACTTGTCTCTCAAAATCTGCTCAGCACAAACTACCAGCTCCAAAGCTTCCAAACTTTCCATACTTTGTGTCCAAGTACCATACTAACAACTTCCGAGAAAACATACTGAGATATGTCTTCAATGGCCGCCATATTGACTCCTACTTCCGGCTGAAAGTTATTTTGAAACTTTTGACAGGACATCTTTACGTAGCTCTGGCACTGGAAACTTATCAGGTAAGGCACTTGAACAACCTCTGTTGTATCTTGCTTTGGTTGCTGAACAAGATCTCTTCTTACTCTTATGTCAGAAGTCTTGTGATGTGGCGGCCATATTGGATTTGTGTAGCCTCTCCTAAAATTACTTTTGCAAACTACGTATCTTCTACAGTTCTTCATAGAAAGTACTACAAATGACCACAATGCACCAGCATTAGACGCTGAACATTTCATCTTCTTAGGTGTTTGTCAAAAGTTGAGTCGTTTGGCGGCCATATTGGATTGAAGACAGCCAGAATGCAAAAAGTGACAAAAACGGCATAAAACATCATATATCTCAGCCACTATTGGTCCAAGAGGTTCCAGATTTTGCATGTAACACCGTGATAGGATACTGATCATTTTCGATCGGGCCGTCAAAATTGATAAATCCAACCGTTTGGCCGCCATCTTGGATTTAAGTTTTTTTTCGTCAGGTTGCCATGGAAACCAAACTTGACAACGGAATGAGTTGATTTTAACAGCACTATTAGATACAGACCGTGGGAAGAATTCTGCAAAGTTTCAGCTTTGTACATTACATAGTTCAGGAGAAAAAAGACAAAACAAGATTTTGGTGGACAGACGCGCGGACGGACGGCGGACATAGTTTTAGCCAAATTTGACCAATACAAATGATAGAATAGATCAGGGCAAAGCAGAAACACTTGTTGCCTCGACCATAGAGGCCAGTACTGCCGCGCCCGAGCTCTCCAAAAATTGGTACTTTTGCTTGTGACAAACTACTTAAATGACCTTGACACCGTGACCTTGGTGACCTTGACCTTAGGAGAGGTTTTTGGACTCTCTACCCGTTCCAGGGGTCAAAACGGCTAAAAAGCCTATAATAGGCCGCTTGCGGCCTATTATTAGGGCTCCAAGCCTGAAAGGCTGTAGAGCCCTATTGTAATCGTTGTGTTTATTATTATTATTCCGCCGTTTTTTGTACCAGAGCTGCAAAGACAACCAGTAGCCAGAATGGCTTCAAAATCGACAGCAACATCGGCATCAACGTGACGCAGCGGCCATAAAAAATCCAAGGCCATAGGCCCAATGGTTAAGGGCAGATAACTCATCAAAGTTTCAACTTCAGCAGCAATAATCTTCGAAACTAATTGTCCAATGACTTCCAGATTTGCCATGCGGCAGCGCAATCAGATGCCCATCATTTTGTACTGCAGCACCATGGTAGCTACAACGCACCGTTTGGCAGCCATATTGGATTTAACGGTTTTGGCACTTTCTTTCACCATTTTTCTCAGTACTTGTCTCTCAAAATCTGCTCAGCACAAACTACCAGCTCCAAAGCTTCCAAACTTTCCATACTTTGTGTCCAAGTACCATACTAACAACTTCCGAGAAAACATACTGAGATATGTCTTCAATGGCCGCCATATTGACTCCTACTTCCGGCTGAAAGTTATTTTGAAACTTTTGACAGGACATCTTTACGTAGCTCTGGCACTGGAAACTTATCAGGTAAGGCACTTGAACAACCTCTGTTGTATCTTGCTTTGGTTGCTGAACAAGATCTCTTCTTACTCTTATGTCAGAAGTCTTGTGATGTGGCGGCCATATTGGATTTGTGTAGCCTCTCCTAAAATTACTTTTGCAAACTACGTATCTTCTACAGTTCTTCATAGAAAGTACTACAAATGACCACAATGCACCAGCATTAGACGCTGAACATTTCATCTTCTTAGGTGTTTGTCAAAAGTTGAGTCGTTTGGCGGCCATATTGGATTGAAGACAGCCAGAATGCAAAAAGTGACAAAAACGGCATAAAACATCATATATCTCAGCCACTATTGGTCCAAGAGGTTCCAGATTTTGCATGTAACACCGTGATAGGATACTGATCATTTTCGATCGGGCCGTCAAAATTGATAAATCCAACCGTTTGGCCGCCATCTTGGATTTAAGTTTTTTTTCGTCAGGTTGCCATGGAAACCAAACTTGACAACGGAATGAGTTGATTTTAACAGCACTATTAGATACAGACCGTGGGAAGAATTCTGCAAAGTTTCAGCTTTGTACATTACATAGTTCAGGAGAAAAAAGACAAAACAAGATTTTGGTGGACAGACGCGCGGACGGACGGCGGACATAGTTTTAGCCAAATTTGACCAATACAAATGATAGAATAGATCAGGGCAAAGCAGAAACACTTGTTGCCTCGACCATAGAGGCCAGTACTGCCGCGCCCGAGCTCTCCAAAAATTGGTACTTTTGCTTGTGACAAACTACTTAAATGACCTTGACACCGTGACCTTGGTGACCTTGACCTTAGGAGAGGTTTTTGGACTCTCTACCCGTTCCAGGGGTCAAAACGGCTAAAAAGCCTATAATAGGCCGCTTGCGGCCTATTATTAGGGCTCCAAGCCTGAAAGGCTGTAGAGCCCTATTGTAATCGTTGTGTTTATTATTATTATTCCGCCGTTTTTTGTACCAGAGCTGCAAAGACAACCAGTAGCCAGAATGGCTTCAAAATCGACAGCAACATCGGCATCAACGTGACGCAGCGGCCATAAAAAATCCAAGGCCATAGGCCCAATGGTTAAGGGCAGATAACTCATCAAAGTTTCAACTTCAGCAGCAATAATCTTCGAAACTAATTGTCCAATGACTTCCAGATTTGCCATGCGGCAGCGCAATCAGATGCCCATCATTTTGTACTGCAGCACCATGGTAGCTACAACGCACCGTTTGGCAGCCATATTGGATTTAACGGTTTTGGCACTTTCTTTCACCATTTTTCTCAGTACTTGTCTCTCAAAATCTGCTCAGCACAAACTACCAGCTCCAAAGCTTCCAAACTTTCCATACTTTGTGTCCAAGTACCATACTAACAACTTCCGAGAAAACATACTGAGATATGTCTTCAATGGCCGCCATATTGACTCCTACTTCCGGCTGAAAGTTATTTTGAAACTTTTGACAGGACATCTTTACGTAGCTCTGGCACTGGAAACTTATCAGGTAAGGCACTTGAACAACCTCTGTTGTATCTTGCTTTGGTTGCTGAACAAGATCTCTTCTTACTCTTATGTCAGAAGTCTTGTGATGTGGCGGCCATATTGGATTTGTGTAGCCTCTCCTAAAATTACTTTTGCAAACTACGTATCTTCTACAGTTCTTCATAGAAAGTACTACAAATGACCACAATGCACCAGCATTAGACGCTGAACATTTCATCTTCTTAGGTGTTTGTCAAAAGTTGAGTCGTTTGGCGGCCATATTGGATTGAAGACAGCCAGAATGCAAAAAGTGACAAAAACGGCATAAAACATCATATATCTCAGCCACTATTGGTCCAAGAGGTTCCAGATTTTGCATGTAACACCGTGATAGGATACTGATCATTTTCGATCGGGCCGTCAAAATTGATAAATCCAACCGTTTGGCCGCCATCTTGGATTTAAGTTTTTTTTCGTCAGGTTGCCATGGAAACCAAACTTGACAACGGAATGAGTTGATTTTAACAGCACTATTAGATACAGACCGTGGGAAGAATTCTGCAAAGTTTCAGCTTTGTACATTACATAGTTCAGGAGAAAAAAGACAAAACAAGATTTTGGTGGACAGACGCGCGGACGGACGGCGGACATAGTTTTAGCCAAATTTGACCAATACAAATGATAGAATAGATCAGGGCAAAGCAGAAACACTTGTTGCCTCGACCATAGAGGCCAGTACTGCCGCGCCCGAGCTCTCCAAAAATTGGTACTTTTGCTTGTGACAAACTACTTAAATGACCTTGACACCGTGACCTTGGTGACCTTGACCTTAGGAGAGGTTTTTGGACTCTCTACCCGTTCCAGGGGTCAAAACGGCTAAAAAGCCTATAATAGGCCGCTTGCGGCCTATTATTAGGGCTCCAAGCCTGAAAGGCTGTAGAGCCCTATTGTAATCGTTGTGTTTATTATTATTATTCCGCCGTTTTTTGTACCAGAGCTGCAAAGACAACCAGTAGCCAGAATGGCTTCAAAATCGACAGCAACATCGGCATCAACGTGACGCAGCGGCCATAAAAAATCCAAGGCCATAGGCCCAATGGTTAAGGGCAGATAACTCATCAAAGTTTCAACTTCAGCAGCAATAATCTTCGAAACTAATTGTCCAATGACTTCCAGATTTGCCATGCGGCAGCGCAATCAGATGCCCATCATTTTGTACTGCAGCACCATGGTAGCTACAACGCACCGTTTGGCAGCCATATTGGATTTAACGGTTTTGGCACTTTCTTTCACCATTTTTCTCAGTACTTGTCTCTCAAAATCTGCTCAGCACAAACTACCAGCTCCAAAGCTTCCAAACTTTCCATACTTTGTGTCCAAGTACCATACTAACAACTTCCGAGAAAACATACTGAGATATGTCTTCAATGGCCGCCATATTGACTCCTACTTCCGGCTGAAAGTTATTTTGAAACTTTTGACAGGACATCTTTACGTAGCTCTGGCACTGGAAACTTATCAGGTAAGGCACTTGAACAACCTCTGTTGTATCTTGCTTTGGTTGCTGAACAAGATCTCTTCTTACTCTTATGTCAGAAGTCTTGTGATGTGGCGGCCATATTGGATTTGTGTAGCCTCTCCTAAAATTACTTTTGCAAACTACGTATCTTCTACAGTTCTTCATAGAAAGTACTACAAATGACCACAATGCACCAGCATTAGACGCTGAACATTTCATCTTCTTAGGTGTTTGTCAAAAGTTGAGTCGTTTGGCGGCCATATTGGATTGAAGACAGCCAGAATGCAAAAAGTGACAAAAACGGCATAAAACATCATATATCTCAGCCACTATTGGTCCAAGAGGTTCCAGATTTTGCATGTAACACCGTGATAGGATACTGATCATTTTCGATCGGGCCGTCAAAATTGATAAATCCAACCGTTTGGCCGCCATCTTGGATTTAAGTTTTTTTTCGTCAGGTTGCCATGGAAACCAAACTTGACAACGGAATGAGTTGATTTTAACAGCACTATTAGATACAGACCGTGGGAAGAATTCTGCAAAGTTTCAGCTTTGTACATTACATAGTTCAGGAGAAAAAAGACAAAACAAGATTTTGGTGGACAGACGCGCGGACGGACGGCGGACATAGTTTTAGCCAAATTTGACCAATACAAATGATAGAATAGATCAGGGCAAAGCAGAAACACTTGTTGCCTCGACCATAGAGGCCAGTACTGCCGCGCCCGAGCTCTCCAAAAATTGGTACTTTTGCTTGTGACAAACTACTTAAATGACCTTGACACCGTGACCTTGGTGACCTTGACCTTAGGAGAGGTTTTTGGACTCTCTACCCGTTCCAGGGGTCAAAACGGCTAAAAAGCCTATAATAGGCCGCTTGCGGCCTATTATTAGGGCTCCAAGCCTGAAAGGCTGTAGAGCCCTATTGTAATCGTTGTGTTTATTATTATTATTCCGCCGTTTTTTGTACCAGAGCTGCAAAGACAACCAGTAGCCAGAATGGCTTCAAAATCGACAGCAACATCGGCATCAACGTGACGCAGCGGCCATAAAAAATCCAAGGCCATAGGCCCAATGGTTAAGGGCAGATAACTCATCAAAGTTTCAAC
The DNA here is from genome assembly GCF_022045235.1 of Haliotis cracherodii. NCBI lineage: Eukaryota > Metazoa > Mollusca > Gastropoda > Lepetellida > Haliotidae > Haliotis > Haliotis cracherodii. Next base: position 37,638,822 of record NW_027266297.1, on the reverse strand, counting down.
TTCAGCAGCAATAATCTTCGAAACTAATTGTCCAATGACTTCCAGATTTGCCATGCGGCAGCGCAATCAGATGCCCATCATTTTGTACTGCAGCACCATGGTAGCTACAACGCACCGTTTGGCAGCCATATTGGATTTAACGGTTTTGGCACTTTCTTTCACCATTTTTCTCAGTACTTGTCTCTCAAAATCTGCTCAGCACAAACTACCAGCTCCAAAGCTTCCAAACTTTCCATACTTTGTGTCCAAGTACCATACTAACAACTTCCGAGAAAACATACTGAGATATGTCTTCAATGGCCGCCATATTGACTCCTACTTCCGGCTGAAAGTTATTTTGAAACTTTTGACAGGACATCTTTACGTAGCTCTGGCACTGGAAACTTATCAGGTAAGGCACTTGAACAACCTCTGTTGTATCTTGCTTTGGTTGCTGAACAAGATCTCTTCTTACTCTTATGTCAGAAGTCTTGTGATGTGGCGGCCATATTGGATTTGTGTAGCCTCTCCTAAAATTACTTTTGCAAACTACGTATCTTCTACAGTTCTTCATAGAAAGTACTACAAATGACCACAATGCACCAGCATTAGACGCTGAACATTTCATCTTCTTAGGTGTTTGTCAAAAGTTGAGTCGTTTGGCGGCCATATTGGATTGAAGACAGCCAGAATGCAAAAAGTGACAAAAACGGCATAAAACATCATATATCTCAGCCACTATTGGTCCAAGAGGTTCCAGATTTTGCATGTAACACCGTGATAGGATACTGATCATTTTCGATCGGGCCGTCAAAATTGATAAATCCAACCGTTTGGCCGCCATCTTGGATTTAAGTTTTTTTTCGTCAGGTTGCCATGGAAACCAAACTTGACAACGGAATGAGTTGATTTTAACAGCACTATTAGATACAGACCGTGGGAAGAATTCTGCAAAGTTTCAGCTTTGTACATTACATAGTTCAGGAGAAAAAAGACAAAACAAGATTTTGGTGGACAGACGCGCGGACGGACGGCGGACATAGTTTTAGCCAAATTTGACCAATACAAATGATAGAATAGATCAGGGCAAAGCAGAAACACTTGTTGCCTCGACCATAGAGGCCAGTACTGCCGCGCCCGAGCTCTCCAAAAATTGGTACTTTTGCTTGTGACAAACTACTTAAATGACCTTGACACCGTGACCTTGGTGACCTTGACCTTAGGAGAGGTTTTTGGACTCTCTACCCGTTCCAGGGGTCAAAACGGCTAAAAAGCCTATAATAGGCCGCTTGCGGCCTATTATTAGGGCTCCAAGCCTGAAAGGCTGTAGAGCCCTATTGTAATCGTTGTGTTTATTATTATTATTCCGCCGTTTTTTGTACCAGAGCTGCAAAGACAACCAGTAGCCAGAATGGCTTCAAAATCGACAGCAACATCGGCATCAACGTGACGCAGCGGCCATAAAAAATCCAAGGCCATAGGCCCAATGGTTAAGGGCAGATAACTCATCAAAGTTTCAACTTCAGCAGCAATAATCTTCGAAACTAATTGTCCAATGACTTCCAGATTTGCCATGCGGCAGCGCAATCAGATGCCCATCATTTTGTACTGCAGCACCATGGTAGCTACAACGCACCGTTTGGCAGCCATATTGGATTTAACGGTTTTGGCACTTTCTTTCACCATTTTTCTCAGTACTTGTCTCTCAAAATCTGCTCAGCACAAACTACCAGCTCCAAAGCTTCCAAACTTTCCATACTTTGTGTCCAAGTACCATACTAACAACTTCCGAGAAAACATACTGAGATATGTCTTCAATGGCCGCCATATTGACTCCTACTTCCGGCTGAAAGTTATTTTGAAACTTTTGACAGGACATCTTTACGTAGCTCTGGCACTGGAAACTTATCAGGTAAGGCACTTGAACAACCTCTGTTGTATCTTGCTTTGGTTGCTGAACAAGATCTCTTCTTACTCTTATGTCAGAAGTCTTGTGATGTGGCGGCCATATTGGATTTGTGTAGCCTCTCCTAAAATTACTTTTGCAAACTACGTATCTTCTACAGTTCTTCATAGAAAGTACTACAAATGACCACAATGCACCAGCATTAGACGCTGAACATTTCATCTTCTTAGGTGTTTGTCAAAAGTTGAGTCGTTTGGCGGCCATATTGGATTGAAGACAGCCAGAATGCAAAAAGTGACAAAAACGGCATAAAACATCATATATCTCAGCCACTATTGGTCCAAGAGGTTCCAGATTTTGCATGTAACACCGTGATAGGATACTGATCATTTTCGATCGGGCCGTCAAAATTGATAAATCCAACCGTTTGGCCGCCATCTTGGATTTAAGTTTTTTTTCGTCAGGTTGCCATGGAAACCAAACTTGACAACGGAATGAGTTGATTTTAACAGCACTATTAGATACAGACCGTGGGAAGAATTCTGCAAAGTTTCAGCTTTGTACATTACATAGTTCAGGAGAAAAAAGACAAAACAAGATTTTGGTGGACAGACGCGCGGACGGACGGCGGACATAGTTTTAGCCAAATTTGACCAATACAAATGATAGAATAGATCAGGGCAAAGCAGAAACACTTGTTGCCTCGACCATAGAGGCCAGTACTGCCGCGCCCGAGCTCTCCAAAAATTGGTACTTTTGCTTGTGACAAACTACTTAAATGACCTTGACACCGTGACCTTGGTGACCTTGACCTTAGGAGAGGTTTTTGGACTCTCTACCCGTTCCAGGGGTCAAAACGGCTAAAAAGCCTATAATAGGCCGCTTGCGGCCTATTATTAGGGCTCCAAGCCTGAAAGGCTGTAGAGCCCTATTGTAATCGTTGTGTTTATTATTATTATTCCGCCGTTTTTTGTACCAGAGCTGCAAAGACAACCAGTAGCCAGAATGGCTTCAAAATCGACAGCAACATCGGCATCAACGTGACGCAGCGGCCATAAAAAATCCAAGGCCATAGGCCCAATGGTTAAGGGCAGATAACTCATCAAAGTTTCAACTTCAGCAGCAATAATCTTCGAAACTAATTGTCCAATGACTTCCAGATTTGCCATGCGGCAGCGCAATCAGATGCCCATCATTTTGTACTGCAGCACCATGGTAGCTACAACGCACCGTTTGGCAGCCATATTGGATTTAACGGTTTTGGCACTTTCTTTCACCATTTTTCTCAGTACTTGTCTCTCAAAATCTGCTCAGCACAAACTACCAGCTCCAAAGCTTCCAAACTTTCCATACTTTGTGTCCAAGTACCATACTAACAACTTCCGAGAAAACATACTGAGATATGTCTTCAATGGCCGCCATATTGACTCCTACTTCCGGCTGAAAGTTATTTTGAAACTTTTGACAGGACATCTTTACGTAGCTCTGGCACTGGAAACTTATCAGGTAAGGCACTTGAACAACCTCTGTTGTATCTTGCTTTGGTTGCTGAACAAGATCTCTTCTTACTCTTATGTCAGAAGTCTTGTGATGTGGCGGCCATATTGGATTTGTGTAGCCTCTCCTAAAATTACTTTTGCAAACTACGTATCTTCTACAGTTCTTCATAGAAAGTACTACAAATGACCACAATGCACCAGCATTAGACGCTGAACATTTCATCTTCTTAGGTGTTTGTCAAAAGTTGAGTCGTTTGGCGGCCATATTGGATTGAAGACAGCCAGAATGCAAAAAGTGACAAAAACGGCATAAAACATCATATATCTCAGCCACTATTGGTCCAAGAGGTTCCAGATTTTGCATGTAACACCGTGATAGGATACTGATCATTTTCGATCGGGCCGTCAAAATTGATAAATCCAACCGTTTGGCCGCCATCTTGGATTTAAGTTTTTTTTCGTCAGGTTGCCATGGAAACCAAACTTGACAACGGAATGAGTTGATTTTAACAGCACTATTAGATACAGACCGTGGGAAGAATTCTGCAAAGTTTCAGCTTTGTACATTACATAGTTCAGGAGAAAAAAGACAAAACAAGATTTTGGTGGACAGACGCGCGGACGGACGGCGGACATAGTTTTAGCCAAATTTGACCAATACAAATGATAGAATAGATCAGGGCAAAGCAGAAACACTTGTTGCCTCGACCATAGAGGCCAGTACTGCCGCGCCCGAGCTCTCCAAAAATTGGTACTTTTGCTTGTGACAAACTACTTAAATGACCTTGACACCGTGACCTTGGTGACCTTGACCTTAGGAGAGGTTTTTGGACTCTCTACCCGTTCCAGGGGTCAAAACGGCTAAAAAGCCTATAATAGGCCGCTTGCGGCCTATTATTAGGGCTCCAAGCCTGAAAGGCTGTAGAGCCCTATTGTAATCGTTGTGTTTATTATTATTATTCCGCCGTTTTTTGTACCAGAGCTGCAAAGACAACCAGTAGCCAGAATGGCTTCAAAATCGACAGCAACATCGGCATCAACGTGACGCAGCGGCCATAAAAAATCCAAGGCCATAGGCCCAATGGTTAAGGGCAGATAACTCATCAAAGTTTCAACTTCAGCAGCAATAATCTTCGAAACTAATTGTCCAATGACTTCCAGATTTGCCATGCGGCAGCGCAATCAGATGCCCATCATTTTGTACTGCAGCACCATGGTAGCTACAACGCACCGTTTGGCAGCCATATTGGATTTAACGGTTTTGGCACTTTCTTTCACCATTTTTCTCAGTACTTGTCTCTCAAAATCTGCTCAGCACAAACTACCAGCTCCAAAGCTTCCAAACTTTCCATACTTTGTGTCCAAGTACCATACTAACAACTTCCGAGAAAACATACTGAGATATGTCTTCAATGGCCGCCATATTGACTCCTACTTCCGGCTGAAAGTTATTTTGAAACTTTTGACAGGACATCTTTACGTAGCTCTGGCACTGGAAACTTATCAGGTAAGGCACTTGAACAACCTCTGTTGTATCTTGCTTTGGTTGCTGAACAAGATCTCTTCTTACTCTTATGTCAGAAGTCTTGTGATGTGGCGGCCATATTGGATTTGTGTAGCCTCTCCTAAAATTACTTTTGCAAACTACGTATCTTCTACAGTTCTTCATAGAAAGTACTACAAATGACCACAATGCACCAGCATTAGACGCTGAACATTTCATCTTCTTAGGTGTTTGTCAAAAGTTGAGTCGTTTGGCGGCCATATTGGATTGAAGACAGCCAGAATGCAAAAAGTGACAAAAACGGCATAAAACATCATATATCTCAGCCACTATTGGTCCAAGAGGTTCCAGATTTTGCATGTAACACCGTGATAGGATACTGATCATTTTCGATCGGGCCGTCAAAATTGATAAATCCAACCGTTTGGCCGCCATCTTGGATTTAAGTTTTTTTTCGTCAGGTTGCCATGGAAACCAAACTTGACAACGGAATGAGTTGATTTTAACAGCACTATTAGATACAGACCGTGGGAAGAATTCTGCAAAGTTTCAGCTTTGTACATTACATAGTTCAGGAGAAAAAAGACAAAACAAGATTTTGGTGGACAGACGCGCGGACGGACGGCGGACATAGTTTTAGCCAAATTTGACCAATACAAATGATAGAATAGATCAGGGCAAAGCAGAAACACTTGTTGCCTCGACCATAGAGGCCAGTACTGCCGCGCCCGAGCTCTCCAAAAATTGGTACTTTTGCTTGTGACAAACTACTTAAATGACCTTGACACCGTGACCTTGGTGACCTTGACCTTAGGAGAGGTTTTTGGACTCTCTACCCGTTCCAGGGGTCAAAACGGCTAAAAAGCCTATAATAGGCCGCTTGCGGCCTATTATTAGGGCTCCAAGCCTGAAAGGCTGTAGAGCCCTATTGTAATCGTTGTGTTTATTATTATTATTCCGCCGTTTTTTGTACCAGAGCTGCAAAGACAACCAGTAGCCAGAATGGCTTCAAAATCGACAGCAACATCGGCATCAACGTGACGCAGCGGCCATAAAAAATCCAAGGCCATAGGCCCAATGGTTAAGGGCAGATAACTCATCAAAGTTTCAACTTCAGCAGCAATAATCTTCGAAACTAATTGTCCAATGACTTCCAGATTTGCCATGCGGCAGCGCAATCAGATGCCCATCATTTTGTACTGCAGCACCATGGTAGCTACAACGCACCGTTTGGCAGCCATATTGGATTTAACGGTTTTGGCACTTTCTTTCACCATTTTTCTCAGTACTTGTCTCTCAAAATCTGCTCAGCACAAACTACCAGCTCCAAAGCTTCCAAACTTTCCATACTTTGTGTCCAAGTACCATACTAACAACTTCCGAGAAAACATACTGAGATATGTCTTCAATGGCCGCCATATTGACTCCTACTTCCGGCTGAAAGTTATTTTGAAACTTTTGACAGGACATCTTTACGTAGCTCTGGCACTGGAAACTTATCAGGTAAGGCACTTGAACAACCTCTGTTGTATCTTGCTTTGGTTGCTGAACAAGATCTCTTCTTACTCTTATGTCAGAAGTCTTGTGATGTGGCGGCCATATTGGATTTGTGTAGCCTCTCCTAAAATTACTTTTGCAAACTACGTATCTTCTACAGTTCTTCATAGAAAGTACTACAAATGACCACAATGCACCAGCATTAGACGCTGAACATTTCATCTTCTTAGGTGTTTGTCAAAAGTTGAGTCGTTTGGCGGCCATATTGGATTGAAGACAGCCAGAATGCAAAAAGTGACAAAAACGGCATAAAACATCATATATCTCAGCCACTATTGGTCCAAGAGGTTCCAGATTTTGCATGTAACACCGTGATAGGATACTGATCATTTTCGATCGGGCCGTCAAAATTGATAAATCCAACCGTTTGGCCGCCATCTTGGATTTAAGTTTTTTTTCGTCAGGTTGCCATGGAAACCAAACTTGACAACGGAATGAGTTGATTTTAACAGCACTATTAGATACAGACCGTGGGAAGAATTCTGCAAAGTTTCAGCTTTGTACATTACATAGTTCAGGAGAAAAAAGACAAAACAAGATTTTGGTGGACAGACGCGCGGACGGACGGCGGACATAGTTTTAGCCAAATTTGACCAATACAAATGATAGAATAGATCAGGGCAAAGCAGAAACACTTGTTGCCTCGACCATAGAGGCCAGTACTGCCGCGCCCGAGCTCTCCAAAAATTGGTACTTTTGCTTGTGACAAACTACTTAAATGACCTTGACACCGTGACCTTGGTGACCTTGACCTTAGGAGAGGTTTTTGGACTCTCTACCCGTTCCAGGGGTCAAAACGGCTAAAAAGCCTATAATAGGCCGCTTGCGGCCTATTATTAGGGCTCCAAGCCTGAAAGGCTGTAGAGCCCTATTGTAATCGTTGTGTTTATTATTATTATTCCGCCGTTTTTTGTACCAGAGCTGCAAAGACAACCAGTAGCCAGAATGGCTTCAAAATCGACAGCAACATCGGCATCAACGTGACGCAGCGGCCATAAAAAATCCAAGGCCATAGGCCCAATGGTTAAGGGCAGATAACTCATCAAAGTTTCAACTTCAGCAGCAATAATCTTCGAAACTAATTGTCCAATGACTTCCAGATTTGCCATGCGGCAGCGCAATCAGATGCCCATCATTTTGTACTGCAGCACCATGGTAGCTACAACGCACCGTTTGGCAGCCATATTGGATTTAACGGTTTTGGCACTTTCTTTCACCATTTTTCTCAGTACTTGTCTCTCAAAATCTGCTCAGCACAAACTACCAGCTCCAAAGCTTCCAAACTTTCCATACTTTGTGTCCAAGTACCATACTAACAACTTCCGAGAAAACATACTGAGATATGTCTTCAATGGCCGCCATATTGACTCCTACTTCCGGCTGAAAGTTATTTTGAAACTTTTGACAGGACATCTTTACGTAGCTCTGGCACTGGAAACTTATCAGGTAAGGCACTTGAACAACCTCTGTTGTATCTTGCTTTGGTTGCTGAACAAGATCTCTTCTTACTCTTATGTCAGAAGTCTTGTGATGTGGCGGCCATATTGGATTTGTGTAGCCTCTCCTAAAATTACTTTTGCAAACTACGTATCTTCTACAGTTCTTCATAGAAAGTACTACAAATGACCACAATGCACCAGCATTAGACGCTGAACATTTCATCTTCTTAGGTGTTTGTCAAAAGTTGAGTCGTTTGGCGGCCATATTGGATTGAAGACAGCCAGAATGCAAAAAGTGACAAAAACGGCATAAAACATCATATATCTCAGCCACTATTGGTCCAAGAGGTTCCAGATTTTGCATGTAACACCGTGATAGGATACTGATCATTTTCGATCGGGCCGTCAAAATTGATAAATCCAACCGTTTGGCCGCCATCTTGGATTTAAGTTTTTTTTCGTCAGGTTGCCATGGAAACCAAACTTGACAACGGAATGAGTTGATTTTAACAGCACTATTAGATACAGACCGTGGGAAGAATTCTGCAAAGTTTCAGCTTTGTACATTACATAGTTCAGGAGAAAAAAGACAAAACAAGATTTTGGTGGACAGACGCGCGGACGGACGGCGGACATAGTTTTAGCCAAATTTGACCAATACAAATGATAGAATAGATCAGGGCAAAGCAGAAACACTTGTTGCCTCGACCATAGAGGCCAGTACTGCCGCGCCCGAGCTCTCCAAAAATTGGTACTTTTGCTTGTGACAAACTACTTAAATGACCTTGACACCGTGACCTTGGTGACCTTGACCTTAGGAGAGGTTTTTGGACTCTCTACCCGTTCCAGGGGTCAAAACGGCTAAAAAGCCTATAATAGGCCGCTTGCGGCCTATTATTAGGGCTCCAAGCCTGAAAGGCTGTAGAGCCCTATTGTAATCGTTGTGTTTATTATTATTATTCCGCCGTTTTTTGTACCAGAGCTGCAAAGACAACCAGTAGCCAGAATGGCTTCAAAATCGACAGCAACATCGGCATCAACGTGACGCAGCGGCCATAAAAAATCCAAGGCCATAGGCCCAATGGTTAAGGGCAGATAACTCATCAAAGTTTCAACTTCAGCAGCAATAATCTTCGAAACTAATTGTCCAATGACTTCCAGATTTGCCATGCGGCAGCGCAATCAGATGCCCATCATTTTGTACTGCAGCACCATGGTAGCTACAACGCACCGTTTGGCAGCCATATTGGATTTAACGGTTTTGGCACTTTCTTTCACCATTTTTCTCAGTACTTGTCTCTCAAAATCTGCTCAGCACAAACTACCAGCTCCAAAGCTTCCAAACTTTCCATACTTTGTGTCCAAGTACCATACTAACAACTTCCGAGAAAACATACTGAGATATGTCTTCAATGGCCGCCATATTGACTCCTACTTCCGGCTGAAAGTTATTTTGAAACTTTTGACAGGACATCTTTACGTAGCTCTGGCACTGGAAACTTATCAGGTAAGGCACTTGAACAACCTCTGTTGTATCTTGCTTTGGTTGCTGAACAAGATCTCTTCTTACTCTTATGTCAGAAGTCTTGTGATGTGGCGGCCATATTGGATTTGTGTAGCCTCTCCTAAAATTACTTTTGCAAACTACGTATCTTCTACAGTTCTTCATAGAAAGTACTACAAATGACCACAATGCACCAGCATTAGACGCTGAACATTTCATCTTCTTAGGTGTTTGTCAAAAGTTGAGTCGTTTGGCGGCCATATTGGATTGAAGACAGCCAGAATGCAAAAAGTGACAAAAACGGCATAAAACATCATATATCTCAGCCACTATTGGTCCAAGAGGTTCCAGATTTTGCATGTAACACCGTGATAGGATACTGATCATTTTCGATCGGGCCGTCAAAATTGATAAATCCAACCGTTTGGCCGCCATCTTGGATTTAAGTTTTTTTTCGTCAGGTTGCCATGGAAACCAAACTTGACAACGGAATGAGTTGATTTTAACAGCACTATTAGATACAGACCGTGGGAAGAATTCTGCAAAGTTTCAGCTTTGTACATTACATAGTTCAGGAGAAAAAAGACAAAACAAGATTTTGGTGGACAGACGCGCGGACGGACGGCGGACATAGTTTTAGCCAAATTTGACCAATACAAATGATAGAATAGATCAGGGCAAAGCAGAAACACTTGTTGCCTCGACCATAGAGGCCAGTACTGCCGCGCCCGAGCTCTCCAAAAATTGGTACTTTTGCTTGTGACAAACTACTTAAATGACCTTGACACCGTGACCTTGGTGACCTTGACCTTAGGAGAGGTTTTTGGACTCTCTACCCGTTCCAGGGGTCAAAACGGCTAAAAAGCCTATAATAGGCCGCTTGCGGCCTATTATTAGGGCTCCAAGCCTGAAAGGCTGTAGAGCCCTATTGTAATCGTTGTGTTTATTATTATTATTCCGCCGTTTTTTGTACCAGAGCTGCAAAGACAACCAGTAGCCAGAATGGCTTCAAAATCGACAGCAACATCGGCATCAACGTGACGCAGCGGCCATAAAAAATCCAAGGCCATAGGCCCAATGGTTAAGGGCAGATAACTCATCAAAGTTTCAACTTCAGCAGCAATAATCTTCGAAACTAATTGTCCAATGACTTCCAGATTTGCCATGCGGCAGCGCAATCAGATGCCCATCATTTTGTACTGCAGCACCATGGTAGCTACAACGCACCGTTTGGCAGCCATATTGGATTTAACGGTTTTGGCACTTTCTTTCACCATTTTTCTCAGTACTTGTCTCTCAAAATCTGCTCAGCACAAACTACCAGCTCCAAAGCTTCCAAACTTTCCATACTTTGTGTCCAAGTACCATACTAACAACTTCCGAGAAAACATACTGAGATATGTCTTCAATGGCCGCCATATTGACTCCTACTTCCGGCTGAAAGTTATTTTGAAACTTTTGACAGGACATCTTTACGTAGCTCTGGCACTGGAAACTTATCAGGTAAGGCACTTGAACAACCTCTGTTGTATCTTGCTTTGGTTGCTGAACAAGATCTCTTCTTACTCTTATGTCAGAAGTCTTGTGATGTGGCGGCCATATTGGATTTGTGTAGCCTCTCCTAAAATTACTTTTGCAAACTACGTATCTTCTACAGTTCTTCATAGAAAGTACTACAAATGACCACAATGCACCAGCATTAGACGCTGAACATTTCATCTTCTTAGGTGTTTGTCAAAAGTTGAGTCGTTTGGCGGCCATATTGGATTGAAGACAGCCAGAATGCAAAAAGTGACAAAAACGGCATAAAACATCATATATCTCAGCCACTATTGGTCCAAGAGGTTCCAGATTTTGCATGTAACACCGTGATAGGATACTGATCATTTTCGATCGGGCCGTCAAAATTGATAAATCCAACCGTTTGGCCGCCATCTTGGATTTAAGTTTTTTTTCGTCAGGTTGCCATGGAAACCAAACTTGACAACGGAATGAGTTGATTTTAACAGCACTATTAGATACAGACCGTGGGAAGAATTCTGCAAAGTTTCAGCTTTGTACATTACATAGTTCAGGAGAAAAAAGACAAAACAAGATTTTGGTGGACAGACGCGCGGACGGACGGCGGACATAGTTTTAGCCAAATTTGACCAATACAAATGATAGAATAGATCAGGGCAAAGCAGAAACACTTGTTGCCTCGACCATAGAGGCCAGTACTGCCGCGCCCGAGCTCTCCAAAAATTGGTACTTTTGCTTGTGACAAACTACTTAAATGACCTTGACACCGTGACCTTGGTGACCTTGACCTTAGGAGAGGTTTTTGGACTCTCTACCCGTTCCAGGGGTCAAAACGGCTAAAAAGCCTATAATAGGCCGCTTGCGGCCTATTATTAGGGCTCCAAGCCTGAAAGGCTGTAGAGCCCTATTGTAATCGTTGTGTTTATTATTATTATTCCGCCGTTTTTTGTACCAGAGCTGCAAAGACAACCAGTAGCCAGAATGGCTTCAAAATCGACAGCAACATCGGCATCAACGTGACGCAGCGGCCATAAAAAATCCAAGGCCATAGGCCCAATGGTTAAGGGCAGATAACTCATCAAAGTTTCAACTTCAGCAGCAATAATCTTCGAAACTAATTGTCCAATGACTTCCAGATTTGCCATGCGGCAGCGCAATCAGATGCCCATCATTTTGTACTGCAGCACCATGGTAGCTACAACGCACCGTTTGGCAGCCATATTGGATTTAACGGTTTTGGCACTTTCTTTCACCATTTTTCTCAGTACTTGTCTCTCAAAATCTGCTCAGCACAAACTACCAGCTCCAAAGCTTCCAAACTTTCCATACTTTGTGTCCAAGTACCATACTAACAACTTCCGAGAAAACATACTGAGATATGTCTTCAATGGCCGCCATATTGACTCCTACTTCCGGCTGAAAGTTATTTTGAAACTTTTGACAGGACATCTTTACGTAGCTCTGGCACTGGAAACTTATCAGGTAAGGCACTTGAACAACCTCTGTTGTATCTTGCTTTGGTTGCTGAACAAGATCTCTTCTTACTCTTATGTCAGAAGTCTTGTGATGTGGCGGCCATATTGGATTTGTGTAGCCTCTCCTAAAATTACTTTTGCAAACTACGTATCTTCTACAGTTCTTCATAGAAAGTACTACAAATGACCACAATGCACCAGCATTAGACGCTGAACATTTCATCTTCTTAGGTGTTTGTCAAAAGTTGAGTCGTTTGGCGGCCATATTGGATTGAAGACAGCCAGAATGCAAAAAGTGACAAAATACTTAGGTCAAAAGTCATGCGTTTTCCTCATGTCCTGGCAATTCCAGAACACCAAACCGTTTCTCTGTAGCTCAACGGACAACGGAGCTACAGAGTGCTAAAGAGGGAACTCTTTGACCCCAGTCCATAAACTTGCCATATAGCACAAATCGAAACACTAATATTTCCACTAATACTGAGCCGATTTCGCCCAAATTTCGTGTGTATGTAAACTGGGCCTGTTGATAGTCATGCCTAATTGTAGCCACGTCCTTTTGAAGGATGGGAAGAGAAAAATGTGAACAGAATTCATCTATAACAACACATTTTAACCTATTGTACCTCACCATATCATCCAATAAATGTCAGACTAGTCACGCTTTAGTATTTAAATATGCAGTTCGATAATGAAATGCTTTCACAAAATTCCACGTTTTACATACAGCAAACTGTGAACTTACTGTGAAAATGTCATTTTATGGGGAAAACAATCAGATTTTACGACACTTCAAACTTGTTCAGAGACTGAAAGAAGCGTCCTTGCTCATGACGCTATATTCGGTAAATCTGTGGTACATGTTTGTGGATTTCATAAACAAGTTCGTGGACTTTCTGTGTAATTTTGAGCGAACTGCGGTTGTGTTTATACGTAATGGACTACATAGATCACTTGTCAGTCTCAGTGAACTAGAGTACATTATGCGGGTAAACAACGCAAGCAGAAACGGACTATAGAAATATATTTTTAGAAGCAGTGAAAGAAGCTGCAGCAAAATTTCACTTTAAGTCCCGTTGACACAATTTAAATCAACTAAGAATACTAAAGAACGTCCTCGTAAGGGCCTTCTCCAATCAACCAATAAACTACCAAAAGCAAACCACATAATCTAACTAACAAATATCCATTCTCAGCTCCCTTCATTTAACGGTACTGGCGTAAGCTTATCCATACACACACACACACACACACACACACCCCACCCCATTCTCTCTCTCTCCCCCCCCCCCCCCCCCCCCCTCCCCCCCCGCCCGGTTGAACCTCCTTCCGACCAAGTGACCATACCAAAGATTGTCAATTATCGACGATTCCTCTCCGGTGGCACGCCCGTGATTTACGGAATTTACCGAATGAACTCATATTTAGGAATCATAAAGTAGATATCCTTTTAAAAGATTGCATATTAACGATTATCTACAAAAAAAAGATTCAAAACTAATTCTATTACGATTTTCAATGTATTTTTAAGGGAGAAATAAATACTCCGGAAATTAATTTTTGTCCCGCCAATTCATATCACGTGACCAGACCTCCCCTGCTAGAGAAGAAGACATCGGCAAAGACAGTTAGAAACATTGAAACCATGGCTTCAAGTTCTAAGAAGATGAAAACAGACGACACGACAGATGAGTCAAGAAAAGGTTACGTGGTGCACGTGTCACCCATCAAACTAGGAGCTAAGTATGGGACCCCTTACTTTAACGTCAAGTTGCAGACGGGGGAACATTCAACAAGAGATGTGGTGATTTACTCGGGGAGTACAGAGAAGCGTAACGAGTTCGATGCAAGGAGTAAGACCAAAGAAGGGATTGAGCTACTTGGAGTCACGGACATTCCGAGTAAGTGTTAACCTTTTATTTTATTAAATATTTTCACACTTTGCAATGTTGCACTGATCTAACGCAATTCCCCGGGACTGGTTGTTGGCTTTGTTATTGTTTTTTTCCCAGTGAGTACCCGGATGTATAGCAAAAATCTAGACTAGTTCGCGACCTCTGCTGCGCCATTCGTAAACGCATTAGTCACTTTAATGGGTAGTAATAAGGGCGTATGGTCACATTTATCAACAAAATGAAATACAGTTTTCGTGATAATAAGGAAATGTAGGTATCTTTGTGGGTAGCATCGGTAATGGTGACGAAGTTTTTATAGTCACTTGCCTGGTAATTTTACGATTTTCGTTTACACTATTTTGACTTGCAACACAAAGTAAATAATTCACCTGAGCATTGCTTTTTTTATAGTGTGTATATTATTTTTACTGTCAAATGTGTAACAAATTCATTAAACGTCTAAATATTCAGTTATTTTACAAAGTGACTGAAAAAACATTTCCATCTGTATTAGATTCAGATTCTTTATTACAGTATAAAGGACAAAGGCCCATAATGCATGCTAGATTTTATTAACATGTACTGCGCTTACGCTAATATAAAGGCAGATGTACAATGTCAATCATATGCAAGAAAGTTGGTACATGTTTCAAATGTTGACAATAGTTGTTTGACATTCAGACATTATGTTTCAATGAACTATAAATATCACTCATCATTTAAGAGTGCAGTTCCGTATTGATAAACTTTCTTTAAATACTGACAAGTATCATGAATAACATTATAGTTACGTGATGACCTAATACTTTTGCAAGAATGTGTGGTACATGTTTCAAATATTATCAACAGTTGTTTAACATTATAAATAGTATGTTTGAGTGAACTATAAATATCACTCATCCTTTAAGAGTACAGCTCTGTGTTTATAAACGTTATGTAAATACTGACAAGTATCATGAATAACATAATTATATGATGACAGAATACTTATACAAGAAAGTGTGGTACATGTTTCAATGTTGACAACAGTTGTTTAACATTGAACATTATGTTTAAATGATCTATAAATATCACTCTTCCTTTAAGAATGCAGTTCTATGTTTATAAACTTTATGCAAATACTGACAAGTATCATGAATAACATTATAATTATCTGATGACATAATACTAATAAACGCCTGTAATGAGGCTGATCTAAAGTGCTTAACAATGTACGTACTTCTTAAGGTATCATACTGTTTACACACAACTAATACATGATGTTCATCTGCAATAGATGAAATACCTTCCTTGAAACAAAAAGGGCACAATCGCATTAAGTATTCAATATTATTATAACGTCCCGTTTCTGTTGGAAGTCCATAATTACCACATCTAAATCTTGACATGTCTGTCCTGATAGATAAAGGTAGATTATAGGATAGATACAATTCAACATTGAGTAATGACTTAAACTACCTATAATAATATGTCTTTGAAGAACTACGTAGTTCTGCAACCCATTTTCGATGGAGATTATCAAACAATCTCTGCTTGAATGTTGAAATAAATGTATCAATATGACCCACATCCTGTGTAACCCAAACAAATCCAAATCCAAATTGAAACAGAATATGTTTTATATGTGTGACCCAATTTACTCTTCCACTCTCATCCTGTGATAACATCATGCTATAACATTGAAATGGTAATCTATTGTCATTTAAATTAATAAGTTTAGTCCAATATTTAACTGCTCTTGTCATATAAATATACTAGAGAGGAATTCTTCCACATTCCCCTAGAACCATATTATTTGTAGTACTTTTACCAACTTTAAGTATCCATTTACATAACTTTATCTGTACACTTTCAACTCTCCTACAGTAATTCACACCCCATGTCTCTGCACCATATCAAAGAATGGGTACAACTGTAGCATCAAATATTTTAAACAAATCTTTACATGATAAATTACCAAATTTCCTGAAATATGTATAAATAGCCAATAAAGCCTTTTGTGCTTGTGCGGTAAGTGAAAGATGTGCCTTACTCAAAACAAGTTTGGTTGTAAAAACAGACCCAGATATCTATATATACAACAATCTGTTTTCCCATAAAATACCACTGCTCATATGCACGCAAAGGGACTCCATTACGAAAAACCATGATCTTTGTTTTATTCAAATTAACTTTCATACCCGTTACATCACAAAAGTGTTCCAAGGCATATATCTTTTTTTGTAACTGTAAACACGAATCTGCCATAGAAGACACATCGTCAGCAAACATCAAAACAAACATCTCTTTAAAGGAAGGTGAAACATAGACTCCTTTTCCACCAGTTTCTTGCATGAAGTACATTAACTTGTTTATAAAAATGATAAAAAACTGTGGGCTTAAGGTACATCCCTGCCTCGTACCAATGTTGCACCTAAAATAATTTGATAAACCACTAGAGAGTCTTACACAAGCACTTAAATTTGAATACATTGAAACTATTATCTTAAAAAATTTGCCATTAACTCCTACTTTTAACAAAACGTCATGTTTAATCGAATCAAAAGCCTTTGAAAAGTCTATAAATAAACAATAACATCTTCCATTTTTCCTATGGGCATATTTTTGGGCAATAGATTGCAAACAGAAAATACTGTCAATAGTGGAGCGATTAGCTCTGAAGCCAAACTGTGCTTCATTAATGACATTATGTTCGTCACCAAAGCTGCATTCTGGAGTTAAGAGTAGAGCAAAAAACTTTACAAATAATATCTATCAAGGAGATTCCATGATAATTATCAATACAGTGTTTATCTCCTGACTTAGATAAGGGACATATTATACTTTTCCCCCATTCTTTAGGGAATTCACCATTATCAAATATGTTGTTAAACAATAAGACCAACACAGGTATAATATAATCTGATGATGCTTTCAGAAATTCAGCAGCAAGGCCATCAGGACCAAGGGATTTATTTAATCCCAACTTTTCAATATGAAACAAAACTTCCTTCATAGTAATAGGGCCATTTAAGTTAAATGTAGACGCCTCTTCTGCCTCCGTATTACATATGTCACAATCAAAACCCTCAGTGGATATGTTATCTACACACAGAAGGTTACTAAAATGCTGTATCCAATCATAGCTACTAATTTGCTGTGAAATGCTTTCACCATAAGCCCCTGTTTTAGTCTTCTCCAAAATTATTTAGCATTGTTTCTACAGTCAATTAAATTTTGTCTCATATCATTCTGGTAAACATATTTCTTAAATCTAAATTTAGATTTAAACAAGCTGGCAACTTTCTAAATTCACTAAAGTCATTACTCTGGTCTCTATGGGCCCGAAGAGCATGATACGTTCTATTTTTTAAATCTTCTAAATCGCTATCCCACCATGGAGGTTGATTACGTGTTCTTATAGGGCATCCTTTATATATTCTTTTAAACTGTTCGGCTGTGGACTGATATATCTTGACATAGCGTCTAAAGCTACTTCTGCATCATTGATAATCTGATCACCCAAAACATGAAAAACATCTGATAGGTTTGATATAAAGTTCTCCATAAATACTTGACATTCATTGCCATTCCATATATATCTTGGCCACTCACTGACAACATTAGGACCCTTATCAGTATCAGAAAAACCTCACTTACACAACCTTCATGTTCATTATTAATATCATCCAAGGAAATTCTTAACGAGCAGTACAATGGAAAATGAATTGATGCATCACTCATAGCTATACCAAAATCTATTATTATGATAACGAATTCCAAACATTTTGATGTTTAATGTCATCACCAAGAGACTGAAAATGTTAGGTTGAAAAATACATTTCTATATTGTGTGGCTTCTAATCCTACATAATAATCTGTTGTGATGTTTGCAGGGTCTTTTGATTGTCTTAATCAATCTGGACAGATTTTTTTTATCAAAATGACTGAAATATTTACACATTTTATAAATTGCCGGAGAGAATCACATTTTACAAATTGACGGTAATATATACACGCTTACAAAGGAAAAGACCAGAACGTAAACAATTCAGTGTATTTGATCGAAACGTGGCAAGGCTATCAGGCACATACTGAAGTGGTGTCTATTGATATATATTTGTTTTACGAATTTTATTTTTTACAATTTTTATGGAATAAAGTTGGACCTAGACGCCATTGGGGAACGGGTTCATTTCCTGGCCAGAATTTAAAACCCATTCAGTGGGTAAACAATGTATGCTTCTTAAAGAACATTCAACAGTTGTCTCATTACATACAGAAATGCACATTTACTAGTGGTTACTTTACAAACAGCTGCCAGGGTGGATATGTCATCTTTCTGATAACTCTTGTTTTAATTACCTTCTTGCTCATGATGCCTTCTAAACCATGCTAATCTTTATTGAAATTCCATTTTAGGCAGAAACCATCCATCACAATGGGATTTGAGCGGCAATCAGCACACAAAAATCATCCCAAGGAAGCTTCATTTTGAACATTCGGCTGGAGACATCGTAAAAGAAATGAAGATGTCAGAAATTAAGGATGTTGAACAAATTCCAACCCAAGCCATTGTAAGTATATCAACTGCCTTACAGTTACACCAAAAGATCTATCACCTTTTCTAAATTAAATGGGATTATACTAAAGTTATATTGATATCTTCTCATCCCATTATTGCTAGATCTTTTGAAAAAGACCATACTTTCATAACTTTTATTTATCAGTCTGACCTGTGACCAAGATTCGTAATAAAGTAATATGTACCTATTGTAATATTACCAAAAACACAAATACTTTTGGATAAAGTTGTTGTATTTTTCATAGAACTCACTGTGAGTTGAATGATATACAAAATAATAATTTCAAAGTTGTAATCCATAAAAATGTGGTCATACTGTTTCTTACTATCAAACCGATATTGACATATGCTGGTAGCGAAATAATAATTGCATCTGGTAGATATTTTCAAATTTTGCACATGATGCATCGTCAAAGACTGCAAGACTAGTAGGCAACTTTAAATCTGTAAAGTCAGAAGTAAGTAAATAACGTCAGTCTGTTTATGTCAACCATTTATTACACAAGAACTCTTGTCACTGTCCTACAATGTGGATCAAGAACCACTGTGTTTGAAAAGAAATGTCTTTTGCACACATTTCCTTAATTCAATACTCACAATATTGCCTTTATTCACATAAATGTCTTGAGCTTTGTCTGTTATATTTCATTTAAACATGTGTTTTTCAGAAACATATGAAAATACATTGATAAACAATCCAATTGCTTAACCTAAAACAGGTCTTCATACATCTTACAGTCCATATTTAAGTATAGTAGAATGTAACAAATGAATTGTATACATGCCAACTTAGATGTCTAAACAGGATACATATGATTGAAGTTTATATTGATCAATTCATTAGAAATATAAATTTAGTTATTTTACTGCATGGTTCTCCTGAAATCAAAGAAGGAATTTGATCTGCATCGTTATTGTATGTGAAGTAAACACATATCTTTCATAAAAAAACAGACGTTTTCTGCAAATACCATCACCCAGTAGGCGTATAGTAGGGTAAAGTTAAATTAATGCTGCCCACCCTGGATAGAAACCTTTGTATTTAACATTTGATTATACATTTTACCTATCAACAGAAACTGAATAAAATACTGTGGACAGACACCATAGAACAGTTTTGACTGCTCAATGATATCCGAGTATATTGTCTTTTCTTAATCTACTTTAAAATATTTTCAGGTAAACATCACAGCAAAAGTGATAGAGACTATTGAAGAAATTCAAGAAGTCCTTGTGTGGAACAAGAAAACACCTGTGAAAACTGTAAAAGTTGGAGATCAAAGTGGAGCTATAAACCTGAAGCTGTGGAGTGACAATATAGAGAAAATTGCATTCGGGATGACATACAAGTTCACCTCCCTTGGCGTCAGGGAATATATGGGTAGGAAATACCTAACAACGACGCCAACATCGTCCTGGGTGGTTGTGGACGACATACCAAACATCAACGTGGCAGATGTCGGAGTCAAGGAGAATGTGGTAGTGAGAGGTGAGGTATCTTTAGTGACTGTCACGTTATCCAAAGCTTGTCTATCCTGCCGCAAAACAGTAACTGCCACAGACACAGGCAGTCCATTCATAAAGTGCCCGGAGTGTAAAATGAAGATGAAGAAAGACAGAATGATAGACAACATGTTATGTAAACTATCGGTGGAGGGTAATTCCTCAAAGTATTTGGTTCCTTCAGCAGTCATCACAGAATTTCTGTGCAGCACACAGAAACAACAGATTCAGGGAAATGCGGACGAAATTGAAAACCATCTGCTGACATGCGGAGAAATTCAGATGGAAATCCCGCAAAATACGAGTCGTGCTGTGTCAATGAAACTTGTGGACTAAATTAAGACTTTGAACATAAGAAACCTGAGCAGTCACTGTCAGTGTAGGGGGAGAGGATCCCCATGTACAGGAGCGACATCAGTGAGGTTCTCCCTGAGTAGGTAGCAGTCACTGTCAGTGTAGGGGGAGAGGATCCCCATGTACATAAGGGACATCAGTGACATTTTGTCATGCATTGATCCTTGCATGTTCATTAAAATAAAGTTTTTGTTTCAGATGTTAAAAATATGTTTTTGTTCTTTATCGCTGCACTCAACAATGTTCCTGCTACATGACAGCGGTTTCTAAATAATGGAATTTCGAACACAGAATCCAGTGATTGGCATCATTAGCATTGAGGATACATATAAGCAATTGGTACACAATGACATGCATGAACAAAGTCAGACATCAAGTATCACCACCCCCTTACTCAGTGCTCGCCAAAAACAAGCATAGTGTCAGTTGTAATATAATTATGAAAGATCCATGAGTCGATAGGAAATTTATTAGGGAGTATAACCATATAATGCTTTTTCAGCCACAAGTCAATGAAAAACATTTGTTAATCTTGACAAATATAAACAGGAGGGGTCTGCATACAATTAATAAAGGTGGTGTTCTCGACTGTAATGTGGGGTCATGTCTTGACTCTTGCACACTATCGCGGCTCTCGGGCAATGAACACTTTGAATTGCAAGTGCATATTATTCCAAACACTAATCGATTAAGCAGGCAATTAGGTGGGTACAGTCCATCAGTGAGTTTGCTATTAGCGGAATTGCTTATATATAAATCTGAGTTACGTCCCTTAGCCGCTAATATTCCAAGCTCCTTTCCAGCGCGTGACACGTTCGAAACAGTAAAGAGATCTCCGGGAACGTACTATCGCTGTGAGGAGCTTGCTATTATTCACCAAACTCCACCACAGCGTTTGTCTCATATTAATATGCATTTCAAGAGCTCCGCCAGGAAGCTGTTGCTGTAAGGAGTATCAGCATTTCTGACGTGCAGTACAGAAGCCATGCAAAGACTGGAATTTTTACTGTATCTTACAAACCAAGGTCGAAAGCTAAGTGTCTTAAGGATTAGAATAGTTGGGGTCCAGTAGTGTTGTTGGCTGAAATTTGTACCTGTTTAGCCAAGTAGTTGCATGTATATTATGCGTACTGTTCTGTCCCGTCACCTATTTTCGAGGTATTTCCATGATTAAGGGTGAGATCTGTTCTTGTGTGAAACACGGATTTGGGGTCTTAAATACCGGTTTTATCTCCTCTGAAACTGGGGAAGTATTGGTCCGATATTGACCACATTTTACGCATGTATTCAGACGATCAGTGCCGGTTCTAACTGTGAGGACTACGGGAGATTCATATTATTGAAACTGACGCCTATAAATGAAGTACCACATATAACTGTATGATTTTTAAAGATAACCTGATGAAAGTTTAGAGATCAATGTAGTTTTATATTCTGATCTATTACCAGAGGAGATCTAATGTTTCTTCATATTTCAAGCAAAATGATACATTATTGAAATGTTATTGAATAGGTTCTGAAGTAAGACTCATAACAGAAAAAGATACCCAGTATACCCCCAACAAATAATAAACAGATTATCTATGTGCATGTAGTCATATGTCCATTTGTGTAATTTAGTAACTGACGCCCCATGATTCGCTGCATCACTTTTGGCTTACCTCCAACATTAAGCTGACATGCAATCTTATAACTGGAATACTGTTTAAAGCTGCGTAGGCGGGTATACTCACTCACTACACCATGTATACTGTATCAATTGGTGTTTTATGACAACATGATTCAAATACATGCTCAAGCAATCATAATTTCAAACAAATTAACACTGTTAATGTTGTGAATTTCTTTTATTGCACATCTTGTGTTCTTAGTCTATCAACATATAAAAATTTAGCGCAGGAAATGCTACACTTTCAGAACATCATATACAACCATTTTTAAATGTTCTTTAATTTCACAATTTCAGCAATAGCTCAAGTATATGAATGTATGAAAATACTCAAATATGAACAAGCAACACTCCAACTATATTCGAACTTAGCCTATACATAACTCAACTTATTGTTAAAACCTAACATGCCTTTAAGTTAAATTAATGAAATTGAACTCACATTGTCTCTTATAAAGACTAACAATACTGAAATCTTAAAACAAGTTTACAGTACAAATTAGTCCCCTATTCCAAATTACTTGCTGACTCTGATTGGGAGGTGCAACTAACTTATTGTGAAAATATTATACCCTTTGAAGTAAAATAAATGACATTAAACCCACATTGTCTCTGACAAACACCAATAATTGTGAAAAGTTGAAACATGTTTACATTCGAAATAAGCCCCCTGAGTCAGCTACTATCACAATGCTCAGTGGTACATAGGCCAATATTGTAAAGTGGGATGAAGATGAAAACTGTGGAGAACTGTATACATGTCAATGTATGTAGTTATGTGTGAACAACTGGAAAACAGGAAATAATATGTAAATACATCAAATAATATGTAACAAATAACATAAATCAGATATACTACCACATATATCGTTATTAGCAATAGAGGAACCGTTTTCGCCTACACCCATGTATCTAATAAGAAAAATGAAAAAAGTTCATTGCCCAAGTAACACTATATGAACACATTTGTACAATTAACATACTATAAACAGATATACAGAAGATATACAAATCCCATTCCTTTGGAAATAAATATTTTGAGTCTGTCTGGAAATGGATCTATTCTTGAACCTCTGTTAGGTATTTTGTAATAATTTCTTAAGGTGTTACTCCATGTTTGAATCTAGCTAAAGTATGTAGATCTGTATTAGAATCAACAATTTGGTAGATTGTGGGGAATTCCTTGATTCTTACCCCAGGTTAGAATGTAAGTAAAGTAAGTATATATTAGAATCAATTTGTGTTGATTTTAGAGATTTTTGCTGCAGGTTCGACCCAAGCTTCAGGATATACATATATATTAGAATCAACTCTTGAATATTTTGCGGTGATTTCACAGATGCTTACTGCAGGTTCGAATCTAGCAATAGGGTGTAGATCCATACAAGAATCTGCCTTTGGCTGTAAAATTATTTTCTTAAAATCTTACAGATTATACCCTGAGGTTCAAAGACACTGTAGCTCATGGCAAGAATAAGGTGTATTGTGCCCTTAGAACCAAAGTATGAAGAAAGTAAAATATCAACACACTAAACATGTATTATGTAGGCATGACCATGATGACAAGTTAAACCTATTGTGACCAAAACAACACCATATGAATACATCTCTACAGTGACAGACAGAAGACATATCAGCCTTTTCACAATGCTTGATATAAGTAATAGAATAAAATGGTGTATGTGATACCTGAGGTTCAAACCTGCCTTGAGCCTTTAGATCAATACTACAATGTACCCTTCCATTTTTTTAGGTCATTTCTCCATATCTTACCCAGAGGTTCAAACACAACTACAGGCTTTAGATCAATTATACATTATGTCCTTGGGTATATTCTGAAGATATCGTAAGTTGTTACCCCAGGTTTGATCTCAGCAAGGGGATGTAGATCCATATCAGAGTCAACCCTTGAGTATTTTGTGATGATTGGCAGCATTTATACTGGTTGGTTGGAACCTGAATAGAGTCTGTAAATCCATGTTGGAATGTTTCCACATATTCAAATGATTTCCCAGATCACACCCTAAGGTTCAAGCCAACCTACAGGGTAAAGACTCATACTAGAATCAAGCGATTTCCCTGGATTGTTACCCCATGTTCAAGGGCACCTACAAGATGTCGATCCATAATAGAATCATTGTGTTGTGATTGTCCTGATTGTTACTTCAAGGTTCAAACCTAGAGGCTCAGGCTGTAGATCCATACTGGAGTGTTTCCTTGCGTATATTCTGGCGATTGCCTAGATTGTGCCCTGAGGTTTTAACCCAGCTAGAAGGCATAGATTTATTAATTATACAGCTAGATTCTAAGCTATCTTGAGGATGTAGATCCATACTAGAATTTACCCTTGGGTATTTTGAACCTGAATAGAAAACAATTCCTGACTTATACACCTTTTTAATTCATGTTACTGATTAACATTTAAAGTATCTGCTTGTAAACTGATCCTGAAAAATTAACATTGGTATTTCTATGAGTTACAAGAAATGAGGTAACACAGAAACGATGGAGACATTGCTATTTCAGAAAGTTGTGAAAGTACTATCTTTCTGATCACAAACGTTTGGTTACATAAATCAATACAATATTGGAATTCCCATATATTCATCAGTATGACAGTGTATTCTTCGTGTCTGAAGAAATTGCAAAGATGTCCCTGAAGTCTGAACTGTTATACCAGAGCAGGCAGTCACAACATCAGTACATAAACAGAAATCACTGAGGCATATCAGTTGCAGGTTTGTTTGATGTTTAGGGTGTTCACATTCACATCTCTGTTCAAACAATTTGGAGACGAACTCAATAGTCCACATTCAGAAATCACTTTTAAAGTAGAGCGATGCAACAGTACACACAATCTTGTCTTGTTCTACATGTAGCACCAGCATTCACCGAAGGAAAAGGTCACAACACTCTGTCAAGTCAATTGTGATTGTTTTGTTGCTATTGATATCATATGATGTCACTTGCCTGTATCAGAATGATAATAGTTCTTGTTGATAGAACATATCCTTGATAATAGATGACAAGGTACTTGTAGTCCTTATGTGACTCTTGATCTGTCAAGCTCTCACAGAGTCTGAGGGACTAGTCAAATGGGGCCTCTTCAACTGTCTTGTGTCTGTATTTGAGAAATGTTTTCAAATACATCGTAACCCATTCTGTGTGGTTATGCCTTATTTGTTCTTAATGTTCATTACAGAACAGTTGTCAACAAACAAGCTATTAATTTCACAGTTCACTGAACTTGTTGAAGCAGAACCAATCACAGTAAGTTATCATTAATCAGATATCGATACAAGTGATAAAATCTTCAAATGCACATGTTTGTACAATAATACAACATGCATTCATGCCATGATCAACCTCTTCAGAACTTCATTGTATGTTTGTATGAAAGGTGTTCTGAATTTTGTTTGAACATCATACAGAAATGACAAATTACTATTATCAGCATTACACAGGTAGAATCAATAATACACACATCTTTCATGTAACACATGATAAACAATGCAGGAATCAGGGTTACCATGTTTACTACCTCACATAATGTGTACTGTATAATTCATAAATCAATTGATTTGCATTTATGATTATAAACATTATGGCCAAACATAATTAATTTCTGAAAAACTTCACCAAAGCAATAGAAAATACATTTCTTTACAACAGATACACGAGTACCCAATGTATGTTACAGTATCCATTGATAAGTGATTACTTGATTTCAGTAATATTTAGAGTGTAAACTTCGGTGGTACCAAAACCACATGCCTATTTGAGGGTCACAGATGCAACGAGCATCAAAATACTAAAAGAAATAAGTATCTTTCCTATTGTGCATGTTCAAAGTCAGTGAATAATAAATTTCATCATGACTAACAACTATACTCACCACCAAAACAAACGCAAACAATAGGAACAGATACCTATGCACCATGATGTACGATAAGAAGCGATTCAAATGTATACCAATTAATGTAAAAACAAACAATCAGTCAAATGTTAACACCTAGTGATTTGATTCTGATGTTGATATGCTGCACATGATTTCCAAACTTTACATGCTAATCCTGCACAAGACAAATGGTGCATCATGGTGTGTTCTCGGGCATCAGTTCACACAACATACCAGTATATTGGCTGTGCATAGAGCTGATCTTATGTCGCTTGAATATGATTAAGTCTTCATAAATTAACCAAGATGTCTGGTATTCACGTCGCGTTTGGCAGTGGGTATATGTTTAAATATTACTGTTGTGGACAGAACACATTGGATATGATCATTCAGAACAAGCAGTTTCATAATTGTAATTTGCAAGTATCCGATCTCGTTCGTCGCTTCTTACAACAAGCATAGTTGCCTTTTATGGCAACCATGGCTTGCTGAAGACTTATTCCAACCCAGATCTTTATTACTGATTTCATAGCATCCAAATTTCGTGTTGATCTTTGATTATTGAATGTATTATAGCATAATTTACACATACCATGGGTCATTTGCTACCATTCCGTGGTTTAGATAGTGTTTCGTTGTTGTTTTACACCACACTCAGCAATATTCCAGCTATATGATGGCGGTCGATAAGTAATAGAGTCTGGACCTGACAATCCAGTGATTGATATCATGAGCATCGATCCACGCAATTGGGATACAATGACATGCATCAACCAAATCAGCGACGGTGACCACCCGATCCCGTTAGTCGCCTCTTACAACAAACATTGGTTGCTGAAGAACAATTCATGGGAGTTTAGAGAGTGAACTTTTCTGAAGATTTTCTTTAATCACACTTAAACAAAGTTATAGTAGCAAATGGGTCAATAGAATTTAGATAACACAATGCACAGAATAATGGACAGATTAACTATAGTCATATGTAAGAATTTGGTGTTCTTTAACGTCTTTTGAGTAGTATATATACATGGAATACTTTCTCTGACCAATGTTAACAATACCGGTATCTACAGGGGGTCCATCCAGTTCAATGTCATACCCCCTACCCCCTACACTGGCTTTATGGATGGTTATTTGCCATGTGAGGAATTATTTTTGATATTTTCACAGAATAATTCATAATCTTATTTCTATGGCTTCATGATACCCAAAGTATGTTGGAAGAATCTGAACAGATACATTCTCAAGTCCTCTGACATATACATGGTCAATAAGCGTTCCACTTTCAGTAGTAGGCTCTGAAACGATCTGTGCAAAACCATTTGATTCCATCAAAGTCTGTATTGAAGATGACACGAAAACATTTTCATTGAAATCACCCATGATAATGACTCGACCAGAATGGTTATCAAGTTCCTGAATAAGTTGTAATAAATACTTTCGGAAAATATCCGTTTTGTATGAGTTTGGCCTGTAGATGACAACAACATTAGCTTGCAGTTCCATGACATAAAAAGCCAGATATTCTAGATTGGACACGCGTAAGTCAGGAAATTCACATTTGACATTACTACAATACACTGCAACACCACCATGACTTTGATTCTGCAAATCCATCAGTGTTGGTTCAGATGATTCATAGGACTGTGATCTGGGTTTATGATGTAATGTAAATCCTTCAAGTTTTGGTTCATCATCTCGATATCCCTCAGATAACCATGTTTCTGTCAAGCAAATGAAATCAGCCTCAAGAAATCTCTTGTCATTCTGCAAATCTTTAATGTGTGATTGAAGGCCTTCAATATTTTGCATAATCAAGGTAAATGTAGGATGACCATCATAGATTCTGTGATTTGTAGTCATGAACTTTGGCATACTACACACTGCTGCTTCAACTTTTTCACTGCTGTATATCACTGATTCTTTAAAATCCTGAATGATCAGACCATCAAGAGAGGATACTCGACTTAATGCCACATAAGCTTGTCCCGCTGCAAAGATCTTGTCTAATGAGATGACAGCTTTGTTTACAGTTATGCCTTGTACTTTGTGTATGGTGCAAGCCCAGGCTAGTTTGAGTGGAAATTGTCGTCTGATGCCTCCATTGTTTGTAACAGTTTCCTCTAGTGGCTCAATGGGTGTGCTGTTAGCTTGTAATCTGGATGCATCCTGCTTCACTTTCCGTAATTTCTTACCAACATCATCATTGTCAAACACTACGTATAGTCTTGAAGGAAATGCTTCACCATCAGTCAAAGAAATGTTGCTAACAGTTCCGAACACACCATTGACAAGACCATCTGATGTGTCAATATTTTTTGTGATCATCACACGAGCTCCAATTGCAACATGCAGATTTTTTGGTAATACTGAGTTATATACTTTCTCATGAGGGTTTTCTCTCTTTTCAAGTTTTCCTGTTTTGGGGTTTCTGGCGAAATCTTGTGCCTCAATGGAAATTGTATCTGAACATTTACAGTGAAGAGTAGTGACATTGAAATTATCAACCTGAGCATTTGTTGCAAAAATGTGAATGCAATCAGGATCATCTTCACCAGATTCTCGTTGTTTGAGCATATCAATATCTCTTCTTTCAAGAGGCTCTGATCTTTTTCGCTTTCGCAATCTATTCAAAACTTGTGCAAATGCAGGGTCTGTTTGTCTCATGATCTTGGTTAATTCTGTGATGGAGAAATTGTCATTCCACAAGTCATATCCATTTTGGGCAACATACAATGGTCTACCCTTAACAGGTGATAACTGATAAAAGTCTCCAACAGCAATCACAGATACATTTCCAAAAGGTGAATAATCAGCAGTTTGTTTGATCTGTCTCAGTCTACCATGAATGTATGATAACAGCTTGTGATCAACCATTGAAATTTCATCGATGATAAGGATATGGAGACTTTGCAGTTTTGCTCGTAAGGTATTGATCTTTTCCTCACCAAGTGGCTGGTATGGCAGTTTTGCATCAATTCCAATTGACAGTGCACTGTGTATTGTGGATGCATGTATGTTAAATGCTGCAATACCAGTTGGAGCTACCAAAAGTACAGAGATATCATCTGGATTGTTTTGCATGGGAGCTAGAAGTCGTGTACATTCATAGCAAATTGCCTTAATCAAATGGCTTTTTCCAGTACCAGCTCCACCAGTGAGAAATAAGTGAAATGCCTCAGAATTTTTGCCTTTCTTTTTATCCAAACACCATTGTCTAATTTTGTAGAACACATCAGATTGTTCGTCATTCATTGATCTCAAAATAGTTTCTGCTTCTTGTCTTGACACTGTACTCTGAAGCAGTTCTGTGTTAGATACCATTTTATCAGTCTGTAGCAAATCAGGCATATTTCTACCAGATTCAGTTTCACTTTCATCATCTGAGACATGCGTATGTGCATCTTCACATTCTATTCTTTCAGATTCAGTCTCTGGACAAATTTGAGCCCATGCATCTTCCAATTGACCTGATCTTTCAAACAATTCCTCAGCTTCATCAATAACATCAGCATCCTTCTCAAACATTGCTTTGTTTCTGTCAACAATCTCTTTCACAGTTTCAACGGGACAGTTTCCAATCTGAACAGCACCAGTTCGATAGAAGTCTTCATATGAATTGAAAGTGGCTGGTTTTAACTGTGCATCAAATGTGTATGGCAAGAATAGCTGCAGTATACTGTGATAGTATTTCTCTGGATCTTTTGTGCGAGAAAATCTGGCATATCTGATAACGGCTGCATCAGTTCGTGTACGTTTTTTGACATGACCAAGGCCGTTTTGCAATGCTACTAATGGACTGTGCCGTTTGTCATCACCAACCCTCGATACTTCAGCATTTGGCACGACTCTGTATTCTGAGCAAAAAGTTCCAAGACACATCTTATTGAACTCGTCACCTTTGGGTCTGCTCTTGTATCTATCAACAATGCTTGTCATCCACATTTCATCTTCATCTAGTTCACCACTCTGTTGTTTGTTTTTCAAAATTTTAAGAGGCAAACTCATTCTGACAGGGTCTACGGTTGGAATGAACTGTACTTTACGAGATCCTTCTTTCAATCGCAAATTGCAAACTCGAAACACAGCTTCCTGTGCACTCACTTCTCTATTGTGTAGGTATACAGCACCAAGTTTCTTCAGAGCACATTTTGCATCAGTGTTATTCTTATTTGCTTCCTTTTGTGCATGATTCAACAGTAATCCCATTTCTCTTTCTGCCTTTGATATATATGAAATTATGTATACAACACAAGAGTAGGCATCAACTACATACTGAATGTCCATGTTCGCATTCCAACATCTGAGCAGATCGGGATTGTACTGATTGACCCATACATCATTGGGATTGCGTTTCATCACAACATTTGTCTTTTTCGATAGAGTATCACATGCTACTTGAAACATATCTTGCGAAATACCAATGGCAGAGAACAATGCATCAACAGACTCAAATGTTTCCTCGTCATCAGTAAGAGCTTGCCAAATCTGTTTCAAGATTGTTTGAGCATCTGGTATGGTCATCACTTCCATATTTATTAGATCTTCACAGCACTGTTCCAAGGTTTTGGGCACATCATTTTTTGGGTTACTGTCAAGACCTCCTGCTCGCGATATGAAAGTTTCATTGCTTGGTGGACGAGGGAAATTGAACCTACATGTTGTGCCATTTTTCTTACATGTCTTTGAATGTCTTTTGCTGTGTTTCTGGACACTGTTGACAATGTCAAACAATTCTTCATCATTCTCAACTGAAGGCATTTCACATGTGATGTACCTGTCTATGAAGCATTTTACTGTCTCATCATTGTCTTTGTCAATCTTAGGTGCATTCTCAACCCAGAAAAGGCAGTGAGTGTGAGGGGAACCACGGTGCTGGAATTCTACACGATAGAAGTAATCTTTGATCTTTCCAATTGGTTCTGCAGGAGACAGGATGACCTCTTTCAAGAAGCAATGGAATCTTTGATCAAACATTCGGGCTGCTGTCACTGGGTTTTTCCTGAGTACAGAACATTTTTCAGACCAGTCAAGTTCAGTGACTTTGCGTTTATCACCTTCTTCTCTCAGTATTGTTTCAATCATTTCTGGCCATCTCATATCAGCAGATGAAAATGAACAAAACCAAGTAGGAATACCAAGTTGTCTTATCATAGCAAATAAATCTTTCTGAGCAGACTGCCAGTATGGTGGAGTTCCTCTGATAGGTTTCAAGAACTTGTACCCTTCATCACATTTTAATATCTCTCTTAGAGAATCAGAATCTGTAAGATTTTCAGAGGTAACATTTCTACCATGTGACTGTGACCCCTTTCGCATTGCAATGGAAACATTTGACACAACTTGTTCGAGTTCAGAAAGATACTGAGCATAAAATATGTAATCAGTGTTTTGAGCAAATCGACGATCAGCATTCATGAGGCGTGTGTGTAGATAACGTGCAAGTGTTATTCTCTCTTCACGATCATCATGGAATGTTGGGGACCCTGATGGGAACAGTACTGGAAATGATCTCGCTTCATTGTTTTTGTCAGTTAATACTCGTACAGGATTATTTTCCTCAGCAGGTGCAACACAGGTTATCTTTTCAAAATGTTGATCAAGAACTTCTTGGCCAATATCAAGAGGTTGTAGACAGGTATTCATGAGTATTCCACCCTCTTTCTCAGACACTTCGTGTTCAGTAATTTCCTCATCAAGTTCAGATAATGTGTCAGTATCAGAATCAATAATTTCATCTTCCTCATCAATAACTGGCAAGGGATTAACCCAGTCTTCATTAAAGTTCACATCTCTATACCATTTATTACTTGTTTGAAGATATTCTAAAGCATTTTGAACATGGGCCTTGTTGACAAACTTGTATTGATAATGTCCTTTGTAAGTAATCTTCCTTTTCAGTTTCACTCTGATCATCTGATCATCTACTTCACATCTCGGTAACATACTGGTGCTTTTCTGAATGTTAGAGGGAACACATACCACAGGTCCGTGCACACCATGTTGTCCACCTTTTGGTAATGCCATCATTTTCATGAAAGGGATATTCAAGGCAATCAAGTGCTGCTCTAGTTCATTTAGACATTGTAGTTGCATAGGAACAGGGGTCAGTTCAAGGTTGTTAACAACAGCTTCTCCAGGCATTTTACCAGACAAAAGTTTTCTGTGACAGGTATGACAAATCCACAATGTGCCTTCTGGACTATTGACAAATGAACAGTGGTCATCACAACTGTCTGTGCATTTGTGTAGGTAAGTGTCTGTGATGCAATTCTCAGATACAGATGCTGTATTACCTCCTTTGTTTTCATACAAAGTTTTTTTACATTGAACAACCTGTTTTTGGAAAAGTCTTCGATGACACACCGAGCACACAAATTCTGGACCATCAGAAATGTTCTTGAAAAAGGATTGTGTAACATTTTCCATGAGTTTCCTTTCTTTTGATATTTGCATTCGCCTGGCAGACTGTCTCTGTTTCAAATTCTCTCTGTATTCAGAACTAGATTTGTACTTAGCATTGCTTGCTGATTTAACAGCTTGCTGATGTTTTTCATCTTTAGCATATTTCTCAGTGCTGCGGGTTTTAACGAGTTCTCTGTGCTTTTCATCTTTAGCATATTTCTCAGTGCTGCGAGTTTTCAGAAGTCTCATGTGTGCATCACAATGATATGCATTTGAACTTTTCTGTTTTTTTTTGTTTCTGAATTCAAGGTCAGTTTTGTATTTTTCTCTCTCTTTAGCCAGTTTTCTCTGTTTAACATTCAATGTTTCAGACTTAACATTCTCTGA
Source organism: Haliotis cracherodii (assembly GCF_022045235.1). Classification (NCBI taxonomy): domain Eukaryota; kingdom Metazoa; phylum Mollusca; class Gastropoda; order Lepetellida; family Haliotidae; genus Haliotis; species Haliotis cracherodii. Next base: position 37,605,763 of record NW_027266297.1, on the reverse strand, counting down.
TTGTCTTTTAGCTCTGATATATTCTCTTTTAGCTTTTGCCTGTGCATTCTTTCCTCCTTTTTTTTTAGTTTGTGCTTCAGCAGGTCTCCCTTCTTCAGAATCAGAACATTTTTGCTTTTTCAACATCGCGTGTTTGTCAGATACAGATAACTGATTAGCATGTCTCTTCCTGCTTGTATAAGCACTGCTATTCATATGTTTCTCACAATATTTGTCTGTGCATGAGTTCCTCAAGACATCAACTGTGTTTACACAAACAACAACTTCATAATGTGATCCACCAACATGATTCAAATATATGCCTCTGCCAGTGTTTGGTGTGTCTGAATTGATCTGACTGCATGAATACCTTAGCCACCTGTTCCCAGTGAATGTACAAATGTCAGTATTCAGTAGGTTTGCAGCTGCAAGAATTTCTAGTTCTGTTGCCCATGTTCCAACATACCATATTCTTGATTGAGAAATATATTGTTCAACAGAGTCATAACCTGGTCTTAAGAATGTACAGAAGCTTTCAGCATGTTCTCTTAGGTGTTTCACAACAGCCAGTCTGATTTTCCTGTGATTGTTTTCTTTGCCAGAGATTGCATAGGAAAGACTTCTGAAGAAACAATTGCCATCACCATCAATAGATACTGTTCTACATGGTTCACCAATTTCCACACCATACTCATGATCCTGAGCCTTTGATACACACTGATGTTGAATATCAAGCTTCTTGCACAACTGTTCACATACATTTGAGGATACAGGGCAGAATAGCATCACACTTTCATCAGTTCTAATTATCTCCACACTTGCATCTTGTGAGTTCTCGTCAAGTTCATCAATGTCAACCACATATTCTTGATTATTCTCATTGGCTTCACTGACTGCATCATCAGGCTCAGGAAAAAGCTCGATTATCTCCACACTTCCATCTTGTGAGTTCTCATCAAGTTCATCAATGTCAACCACATATTTTTGATCATTGTCATTGGCTTCATTGACTGTGTCATCAGGCTCATGTAAAAGCTTTGCAGGTTCGTGAGTCTCAATTATTTCAACACTCCCATCTTGCAAGTTGTCATGGACTGCATCATTGTGCACATCATCATGATCATTCTGATTGCTTTCATTTGCTGTAGTCTCAGACTGATTGTCAAAAGAAAGACCATGTGTCTCAATGCCAGAGATAATGCTCATGCCCGTCAATTCAAACTGTGTTGTTGCTCTTAGATTCCTTGAATGTGCAAGATTCAAACAGTGCTCATAGACCTGGAGCAGGTTTGTGTACTTCATAAGAACGCTTGTGCCACAAGGCACTTGTAATCCTGCAGCATTTCGAGAATGTGAATCAAACACATAGTATTTCTCGTTTCTTTCCATAACAGCAAATGTTGCTTCTCCAAATGTCACAAAAGTGGAGTTATATTTGGAAAACACTGTTTGGAGTGCAGCATCTAGACACATCACTTGTGGAAGCATTAATTCTTCATTAGTATCCTTCATCACAAAGCCAGTCAGAGATTCACCAAATTCAAATGTATATTCTTGGTCAAAGTAGGGTACACTTCGAGGAATTTCATCTACCAGAAGGTATGCATGACGAGAAGTTGATGTTCTGTAGTTTAATATATACTCATAAAGTACATTTCCTGCGCAAAGAACAGTGTCAAGATCATGTGTGTCCCATGAGGAAATATCCTTAATTGTGTTAAACAACATTGCAGAGGTACAGTTGGCTACACACTGTCTACCACTGTATTCACCAAATCTTGGATGACTCTGATCAAAAGTACCTTGAACACACACTGTCGTGACATTTTCATGAAAATAGTTTGAGTTTTGACTACCAGTACATTTCTCATATTCATAACCTTGTGCCATGCTTGTAGATGGTTGTTCACATTCATTAACCTCATCTTGAATGCTTGTCATATCAATTACATTCATTGGTTCAGGCAGAATTTCAGGCATGGCTTCATTTCTGGAATCATTGTTTGAATCATGGTTGTATTTTTTAGCGAGGTTTACATCCTCTCCTTGAGATTTTTTAACGAGGTTCTCATCCTCTGAATCATTGTTTGAGTCATCGTTTGAGTCATTGTTTGAATCATGTTCAGAGTCATGCTTGATTTTTTTAGCGAGGTTAGCATCCTCCCCTTGAGCTTTTTTAACGAGGTTCTCATCCTCGGTATCATTTTTAGGGAGGCGATACTCCTCCATCTGTCTGTGCATGGCCTGCAACTTCCTCCAGTTCTTCCGTGGCATCTCTGAAACAGAAAGAGAAGTGATGAAATACTCATTCCCCCCTCCCACAACAACCTGTTTAATATTTTCAAACTTTCCAAACTTCTGTAGCCTGATATTAAAATTAAGGATAAGCAAATTATATAAATTGTCTGTATTCAGTATAAAGGCCCTATAACTCACATAGCACTTGTGAAAGGCACACAATAAATTATTGAAGCTTACATACTAAAACTTAACTCAATTGGATGAAGCATCCATAAAAATCTATTTTCTTTTCACCAACATAGAATTCAGTACAATATACTTAAGGTTAAAACCAAGTATCATCTAAACTTAAAAGCATTAGATTGCAAGTAATTTTGGTGTCAGTTTTAGTCTGACCACTTGATCCTGTAAGTCACCTATTACGACAAGCTTCACTTGCTGAAGACCCAATTCTAACCTGACTTGTATCATACATTCACTACCTTTGATGTTCATACTGACAAATCCTTAACAAAATCTACATTACATTTTGCATGGGTGTGATGATCTGATGTTCACATATATCTAATAATATATAAAATAGGTACACTGTAAAACGTTAGAATGAAATCATGGACCAAGTCACAGACCCTGATCTTGTTTCTAACCCGAATCTTTGCTGGAGTGTTTGAAAACAGAACTAAGCAAAACCATTTGCAACCTCAGGAACTGCAGGAACCCCCAAATTTTGATTGACAGTGAACCAACTTATAACATCAGCATTATATGATCAGGATTATAGACAACTGGTTAATAAAAGATTCAGATAATTAAGCATTGTCCCAAACTTAATTCAATATACCAAGAGGCTTAATTATTACTTCAGGTTATTTTCAATAATTTACAACATTTGTCTCATGAACACACACAGGCCAATTTCACCTTGTGAGCTGGAAATATGGTTTGTTTTAAGCCTGTCAGTTTGAGCAAGCCAATTATTATTAGTTTCAAAGTCTCACCACCACTTTACAGACACTACCTGTAACAATCTTTATGTACATGAAGTCACGCATTGTTATAGGTAATGTTTGTAAAGTGGTGGTGAGACTTTGAAACTATAAAAATTGTCTTGCTGAAACTGACAAGCAGCGCTGGTCTCCTGCTGTATGCTCTCTTCATGAAATTTAAGTTGTCCGATTATAATCTCATTTTACTTTTAGGACATGTGCAGTCTGAATGCACTACAGGATACTAACAGCTGACATACAGTACAGATCAAGATATCTTAAGTTTATGAACTTATTTGATTGTTTAATTGGTTTAAGTAAATTAATCTGGTAATGTTTCACTGTGGTTTTCCAATTATTTTGTCTGAATTGTTTATTATTTGACATGGGAGAGTTGAGTAGCCCACTGCTTGCAGCCTTCGCTTTTCACACCAAAGACCTTAGTTCACTTCTCAACATGGGTATGAAGTGTGAAGCCCATTTCTGGTGTTCCCCACAATAATATTGCAAAAATGGGTGTAAAGCGAAACACAATCACTCACTCTTATTAGACGTGGGTTTGTTGTTTAATGCAGCAATTTTCCAGCCATATGAAAGGATCAGACAATCCATTGATCAATATCATGACCATCGATCGACGTATGTCACTTATCAGTTTTGTTTTAATTAAATAATGCCAGAAACAGCAATACCAGGTGGCCTTGACAATCCAGTGATTGATATTCTGAGCAATGATTAACGATGAGACAATCAAGCAATCATGAGCTGTTGGAAACTTGATATTGCAGATATATGATGGCAGACAATAAGCATCGGGAGCAGACAGTCCAAGGATTGGTGTTGTGAACAATCCACATCTTGGTCAGGTACTATAATGACTATCGTGCATGATGGTCCATAACATTCAGAAAGCTGAGAATATTGTGGTTTTATACTACAATCAGCAATATTGCAGCCTGTGAAAATCCAATCACCAGACAGTAATTTATACTGTGAACAACAATCCATGTGGTCAGGTTAGAGTTGATCAATTGTCAGGGGCAACTCATTTTCTCATGCACAGACACACACCAGAAACATGATTGTGGGTTTAATTCTGTGTTACCCAGGACCATACCTGTGCTAGGTGTTCCCCAAACCATGCATCACTTTGGGGTTTCCGCTTCTCAAAGCTGACACGCAGTGATGTTTGTTTTGTTTGTTTGTTGTTTAACACTTCACTTAGTAATATTCCATTGTTTGACATCATGAACATCGATCCACACAATTGGGATACGATAACATGCATCAACTAAGTCAGTGAGTCTGACCACCCTCATCCTGTTAGTCACCATTTACGGCAAGCATGAGTTGCTGAAGACTTGTAACTGAAATAAAATGAAAAAATTGACACAAAACCTTTTTACCCTTTAATAAATCCACTTAATTTTGCAGATATATGACAGCAGACAGTTAAACTCTGGAGCAGACAAACCAGGCATTGGTGTTGTGAACAAACTATCCATGTCATCAACATGTACTATGACAAATCTGATCATGTACCAGTTGTATTGTTTACATTGTTGTTTTATGCCACAATCAGCAATATTACATCTAAAAGATGGCAGCCTGTAATAATTCACCAGACAATCTAGTTAATTTGTATTGTGAACAACAATCCATGTGTACAAGTACAGTTGCTCAGTTGTCGGTGGCGACCGAGTGACTTCATGCACAGTTGTATTCTTTAGAAACATGATTAGGTTCGATTTCCTGTTTGTTATAGCTGTGTGGGGTACTGTCCAAGTCATGCATCACTTTGGACTTTCCACCACAGAAACCTGACATGTGATGTAACTAAAATCCTGTTCAAAAATCCAACTAAAAATTGACACAACACCATTTTACCCTTTAATAAATAACTAACATATAATGCCACACTAATAGCTGCAAAATATCTATCATGGCAGATTTAATTACTCCAAATCTGGACTAGCCAATCCAGTGGTATTCTGAACAACTCCACATTGTCACAGTATGTTGACAAATCTTGCATGATTTGTCTTGAAGATTCATTGTTCTGTAATGCCAAACAGCAATATTGCAGCTATATGACAGCCAGTAAGTAATCAAATCTAAGTCAGACAATTCAGTGATTTGTATTCTGAACAACAATCCACATTGTTACGGTTGACAAACCTCTCATGATTGGTCTTGAAGATTCATTGTTCTCTAATGCCACACAGCAATATTGCAGCTATAAGTTGGCAATCTTTTTTTCTAATAAAGACATGCTTTACTTATATAATTAAGAAGTTAACTATACATTTCGCATAGTAAAGGGTGGACCATGTGCTATTTGCTATTTGAGGCTGCCTGTGATATCTGAAGAAACAAAATGTTCTTAAACAAATAATTGTGTTTCTGACATGTTGCAAAAGAAATGTCAATATTGTTCCAAGCTGTTAATTGTAAAAAAAATATTTTATGAAAAATTAATAATTTGGTTTTGAATATGTACTTAACAGCTTGTCTCAAAATCTTACCCCCAAATATCAAATGGTTGGTCCCTAACCCAACTACTCACAGGGCAATGTCGACTTTGTATACATATCAGCCATGTTTTTTGTTTGTTGTTTAATGCCACAGACAGCAATATTGCAGCTAAATGATGGAAGTCTAAATAATTAAGTCTGAACCAGACAATCTAGATATTGTGAACAATCCAAATCATTGAATAATAAATCTTGAAGATTCAGCATGCTGTATTGTTTTAAAGCCACACGCTGCAATATTGCAGCAACATGATCAGTGAATCATCAACTTCAGACCAGACAATCCAGTGATTGGTATTGATGATTGGGGTATGAATGACAAATCTTGCATGGTAGACCTTGAAGATTCTTTGTACTTTAATGCCACTCAGCAATATTGCAGCCATATGACAGCCAGTAAGTAATCAAATCTGGACCAGACAATCTAGTGATTCGTACTATGAACAACAAATCTTGCATGCTAGTCTTGAAGGTTCAGCATTCTCCATTGTTGTCATTGGTGAAATGTCCCACTCAGCAATATTGTAGCTATGCAATGGCAGGCAGTAAATAATCGAGTCTGGATCAAACAATCCAGCGGTATGTGATTGCAACAGTAAACTAAACATTCTACACTATTCTAATAACATTGCCAAAGACATGCTGTACTTACATCATTTATTGCGTCCAAATCACAACCTCCTCCGCAAGTCGTAACTCCAAATTTCTGTTGGTAAGCAACTGTTCAGGGGGATGTCCACTTTGTATACTTGTCAAGGAGTTGCCATGTTTTTGTTTGTTTCTTTGCTGTTGGTTGTTTGCTTGTTGTTTAACGCCGCACTCAGCAATATTCCAGCTATATGACGGCGGTCTGTAAATAATCGAGTCTAGACCAGACAATCCAGTGATTAATATCATGAACATCGATCCATTTGTCGCCTTTTACGACAAGCATGGCTTCCTGCAGACCTATTCTTACCCGGATCTTCACAGGTATCTTTGTTGTTGAATGCCACACACAGAAATATTGCAGAAACATGATGGCAGCACTGTCAGCAGCGAAAACACATAATTAACTAAATCTGACCATCTGATTCCCTACATAGGAAAGATGTGAACAGACCCGTGTAGGTATCACACAACATCATATTGCAAAAAGTGACGAAAATGTGTTGTAAAACTATATTCACTCACTCGAAAGTGAACACATTTATTCAATCCTGTTTTTCTGCATTATAGTGTGCACTGAATTCAGTTTTGTAACCTTATGACCAGAATATGTTGGTGTGGCCCTATTCTAACCCGGAATCCCCAACGGGTAGATTGGCCAGCCAAAGCAAAAGTGTACAAATATTTGACCAATACGTCAAATCTTCCAACTTTAGCATTCAGTTAGTTGTCTTGTTGTTACACTCAGCGATACTGCAACAGAGTGTAAATAACACACTACACAATGAAATTATTCTTATCTGTGATTGACAGTGAGCAGGAATTTACATCCTCGGGGTCGACTCCCATGTGTGAAGCCCCTTTCAGGTGTCACTAGCTGTGATATTGCAGGAATGTTTTTAAATACAGCGTAAACCCATATTCACCCACTCGCAAGTGTGTCGTAAAACTATACTCACTCACTCGAAAGTGAAAACACTTATTCTATCCTGATATTGTGTATATTACAGTGTACATTAAATTCAACTGTTGTCGTTGTTTTTATAAATTTGAAAAAACAAGCAATGATATCCTGAAACCAAATTAAGAAAGTAAACAGTGTTTTAGGGTGCAGGATATATCATGATATACACTGACAGATAGTTCCAATGCATCACCAGGAATCTTTGTTCATATTACTTTTTGTTCATATTAGTTTAATTAGCTGTTAGGATGTCGAATATATTGGTAGTACCTCGATTTAATTCCTCTATTATGTATTTTAGAGTGTCCAATTCAGCTGTTGCTGTCAGTTCTAAAATTCAAACTGGCATTGTTTTTCTGCAGGAGAATGAACAAAGTTTACAGCAGTGTTTTAGGTTGCAGAAACACAATGACAGATATTTCCTAGCTGTTTTCTCTTAGATATTAGTTTTAAAACACCTGTCCTATTGTGAAATTATTTTGATTTCCTTGAGTCAAATTACAATTGAATTGTTAATTGTGGGTGCATAACAAACCAATATATACAATTAATATTATTTAAGAAAATAACAAAACATTTGTTTCTTTACCATATAAATTAGATTCAAGCATCCAGAACGCTATATACTTTATGAAGATACGATTCCTTCAAAATCTACAAATCAATCGGTCAAAGATTAAGAAGGTGACAGAATAGGACAGAACTCCAACATAAAGATCAAGATTGTTGTAATGGAACAGGAAAATACAAAGAAAACATTTCCCAACATAATAATGACAAATAAAATCTACAGTTTTAGCAGAAATGGATGCTGATGAAGCATCAGCATGTGACAATTGATCATATCCTCAACTGAATATTTTGACTTTCATAACAATTTGTCGATAATACCCCCAAATCCTGGCTAATTATATTGTTGACGATCTTGAATCTAAATTATCGTAAATCAAAAAATTTTCCTTGCTAGTCAAATGTCTAACGCCATTCAACAGAATACAAAATTATCAAATACTGTTCAACATAACTAAGTTTTTTGGTAATTCAAAATCTTATCCCTCCAATCAAGCAACAATTGCATCAACACGTCACCGATATGAACATTTTATCACATTACCACTGCAAATATTCCCTGCACAGTACACTCTAAATATCCTACACTTTAGAAGTAAATAACGTTCATTATGAACTTTCCTATATTCTGTCAATGATAAACAGCTGACACTCATATTACATTAAATAATGTCAACAACAAATCCATGGAGTAAACTACTGCTGGCTCGATATACCGCTACCATGGCTCACACTCGTAACGCTCGCACTCGTCACCGCCTGAGCAGACACGCCTTAGCGATCCAACACCCCAAGGATCCTTAAATTCATTACAGTATGTACCCATGTAATATTTAGGGGTTATAGCGAAAACGGCACCTCAGCAAAACGTCACGGGGCGAAAACGGCACCTCGACTCCAGCGAAAACGGCACCTTATTTTTTTTTTTTACCTTGGTCAAATAAATGATATTAAACTTACATTGTAACTTGCAAACGCCAATAATTGTGAGATATTAAAACAAGTTAACATTAGAAATTAGCCTCTACTCCAACTATAGGATGGAGATGGAGATCTCTCCCTGACCCAAGTACTCTCACAACGTTCGGTTGTACATGGACCAATATTGTGAAGAGCATGATGATGATGATGTTGACGATAGACATGCCACAAAACTGTATATATTTACTTATCTGTGAAAACGGGAAACACAATGTAAATACATCACATACATTAATTTACATGTAAATACATCAAATACCCTATATATTGCTACAAAAATCGTTGTTATCGTTCTTAAAAATAGAGGTGCCGTTTTCGCCCGACACATAGTAGCCGTTTACGCCAAATGCGGTGCCGTTTTCGCCAGAGAAATCGGTGACGTTTTGCTGAGGTGCCGTTTTAGCCTGCACCCATATTTAGCAACAGATTCGCCTACTTCTCAAAAAGTAAACTATATCCCACAATTCATCAGTATGAACATCAAATCCATTGAATATGTAACCCACAATATCAATTTGTAAACACAGATACACAGAAAAAAGTCAATGCCTATAATATATCGTATTATGTCAATTTCTCTCTCTCACAAAAACACGTTTCCAAACCTGTTCAAAATGGCTGTCAAATGGGAGAGACATGCGCACTTTAATCGTGATGCGTGTCAAATAGAGTTACCTCCCCTAGCCACCGACAGTAACTGGTTGTGTGTTGTTGGAACGTTGAGCTCTAAAATGAGCATAAGCTTAACGCTCTTCTATTAGAAACCTAGTAACTTTGGTAACAAAACAAAGCTTAAATGATCGGAGCTTTCTTTGCTTTATTGCTTATCATAACTATGGATTTAATCATGTACATGAGAAAACTGTTCACCTATTATCATCAAATAATGTACATGAGAAAACTGTTCACCTATTATCATCAAATAATGTACATGAGAAAACTGTTCACCTATTATCATCAAATAATGTACATGAGAAAACTGTTCACCTATTATCACCAAATAACAGTTAGACACTAATTGAACAGAGTTCACCCTCAGAAGAGAAGACTATACCAAGCGATTAAGTGATCTGTGTCTCTTAAGCCTCTATAATCCACTATACATTTGGGGTGAGGGCTCGGTCAGGTTAAACGGGGTGTTTTCTTTTTGCCCGCACGTATTGTTTCGGGATTAAATCAGTGGCCCGTACTAAATCCCTAGAACAATGGAGATTACGGCTATAGTCTGTATTTAATTTTTTTATTTATATTGCATATAACCCTTTTTTAATTTTGAATTTACTAAATATACATCACATAATACACAAATGAAATAAGGTTCATCACATTTTTATTACATATACATTTAAAGTTTATCACATTTTGTTTTTATTGCATATAACACATATGAACATTTCAATTTACTAAATATACATGAATATGAATTAATACACATGACATAATACACAATTTAGAATCCCGCAAGATGAGAAACAGCGTCACCATAAAACAAGTGGTGGTGGAATGGAACCCGTTAACAGTGTTTTTGAATGTCAATTTCCCTCCAGGTTTCTATATTTTTTTCGTCTCAGGAGACCACCGGCCTCCAGTTGAAGAATGATCACTGCATTGTAGCATTGTTCTGATCAAGTCCATCTTGATCATGGCATCGTTTCCTACATGCTTGTGGGTGTTCCTGTATGTTCTAACCAGGTTGTTGGCAGTGTTTATGGTTGCAGGACAACCTTTCTTACAGCATCTCCAGTGGACAGTTTGATTTCTTCTTGACTTCACTCTAAACTTATATCCATTGAATACTAAACTCTGACCACCCCAGGAATTGGGAACAAATTGCACATGTGCCTCTGCCATTGTAGAATGACTTGCCGTACAGTTGTACCTGAGCATTGGCCATTTTGCAATGAACTCCAACATGAAAGTTCCCTTTTTATATACGTCTTTGAGTACATACTCACTCAAATGATTTAGTTGGTTAATTTCATTAAATGAACATTATTCATAATTATCTGTGACTACGGGTCAACATGTATGTCTAATACTAATGAACATGGTTCATGATCGGGGGCAACTAATTTGGTGTAGCACCTGTTATTTTAAGGAATTACTATGCTCCAGTGACCTGGAACCTGTAACAATAGGAACTGACAAAGTGAGAACACCCCACTGCACCCCCTGCATGCTGGTATTAACCAGTCCATCATGTCGTATTGACGCCCACGTAGGAATATACTGTAATGAAAACGCCGATAAAGCAGCTAAACTATCCCTCAAAATCCCAGAAATAAGTTTAAACTTACCCATCTCAAAATCAGAAATTAAAAGTGTAAACAAGCAAAAAATAACCAAAAAATGGCATAACCTATATCTAAACTCAAATAACCAAATCACTACACTACAAACCACACTACAGGTAACTAGAAACCCCAGAAAACGCACTCATCCACTGCACACACTACCTAACACATCGAACCGCATTACAAACCACCCTCAATCTAAACAAGGCTCTCACTCAAGAAGCAATACTAAACCCACAAAATAAACTAGAAAACTTCAACGCCTTAGGCGTATTCTTAATAAAAACGGAACTAATAAAACGCATCTAAAAACACAATAACATACCAAATCAAAATCACATAAATAAACAAACATCCACCATACCTAGCTCCCTTAGTTCTCCTCCCCAACCCCATAGGCATCTATTCCAAATCTCAAAATTTAAAAAAATTCTATATAAGCAACCCCTAAAGACTCCTCTTGGGTTGCACAGACCACTTTCGCCCCTTTCGGAAACACATTAAATGCCCTGACCGTGCCCGTGTGCGAAATACGCATCAGTCGGAAAGCGCACGTTAAATCTCCAAAGTAAGTAAGTACGTATTGACGCGAGCTCCATTTCAGGATAAAATCACGATAGATTCTATTGACAAGAAAGTACCCGCACCCCCATGATTCTCCTCAGATGTGTTTATGAAAATGACATCAGCCGTTTAACATCAGATCAACATGAGTGTCTGTCTCCAAATACTACACACTAGAAGTCATCATGGGTCTGAGTCTCAATCTGCAGAAGAACCGCCTTTAGAGCAATATGCAGACATAACTGAGACCCTGACAGTACCACACCCAGTTACCACTGTGATGCAATTATGCGGCCTGTTTTCTGGTGAATTGCGTGTGCGTTACAACATATGACAAGTGACACAGACACAGTCTGCAGACTATAGAAATCTAGAGCATGTCATCTTCAGAGAGGAGACAAAGCCATTTTAAGACGTTTCCAACTGGTTCACTGAAGATACTGAAATAAGCAACCGTAAAATTTACAGATAAGCCCTGTTTGAAAAATACTATCATCTCCAATAGGCATATTTATTTCTTTACATAATACAGGACAACGTGACGTCTGTTCTGTGATTCTGTGTCCTATTCCCCGGTGAACTGCAACTGTGTTATTCCTAGGGTTTACCGATTTCACTAGCGGCAGAGAGACATACTTACTTATCTATAGAAAACATGTGCTCACAACCTGTCAACATGCTGATCGGCTATGTTTCAAGGTGGTATTCTCGGCAGTGATTCAGGATCGTGCATCGATGGTATAGGCCCATGGACAAACAAACTTCGAACATATTGTGTATAACCACCAAAACCCTGCTTCAGTCGGCACTGACAAGGTCTATTTCATGGTAAGGGCCAGCCAGCCAATGTAAAACTATAGCCAGACTGCAGTAACGCTATATCGCGGTGATTGACCTACTTGTACCAGTGAATGCACTCAGTAAACTCCATTGTTCCCCAGGTCTTTTGTTTGCGTTTGACCCCATCGCTTTTCTCGGTTAATACAAACTGTGAACACATAATCCATAACCACCTACATACTAATTGCTTCAATGGGCACTCAGGATAGATGATATGTACAAGAGCGTACAGTAGTGCATATATCATTCTCGATACCGGAAGTGACTGGGATAATTGTCTTAAAAGTAATCACCTTGAGCCATTAAAAACTCATTTTTATTCGTTTAGTTCTCTGCCTAACCAAAGTGAGATATTGTGAAATGCACTACCATGAATGTAAACAAGCATCAGCACTTCTATTTGATATCGCTTGGAGCCCGCATCGTTGCTTGCAACTATATTTATTATTATTATTATTATTTATTATTCCGCCGTTTTTTGTACCAGAACTGCAAAGAGAACCAGTGGGCAGAATTGCTCCAAAATCGACAGCAACATCGGCACCAACGTGACGCAGATACCAGCAAAAATGCAAGGCCGTAGGCGCAATGGCAAAGGGCAGACAACTCAAAACAATTTCAAAAATTTCAATTTCAGCAGCAAATATCTCCGAAACTTAAAGTCCAATGACTACCAAATTTGGCATGCGGCAGCCCAATCGGATGCCCATCAATTTTGCCTCGACGGCCAATGTCGCTAAAACGCACCGTTTGGCAGCCATATTGGATTCAAGCTTTTCCACATGCATTTTAGCACTTTCACACCACTTGGCCGCCAAATCTATCTCCTCTGAAACTACCAGAGCAAAGGCTTCAAAACTTTGCATGCTTGGTCTCTATGCACCACACTACAAATTTTCTTAGCGAAATTTTGATATCTCCTTTCATAGCCGCCATATTGAGTGCTACTTCCGGCCGAAATTTGTCACCGACATAATGCATGACTTTGCAATTACGTGTTTACATGGAATCTTATCATGCAAAGTAGTTGCAGCAACTGCTTCCTATCTTGCTATTGGCCGCTGAACATTTTCTGTTCTTGAACACATGGCAAAAGTCACGTGGTTTGGTGGCCATATTGGATTGAACATGTTGATAGCTGATTTGTCATTTTCTGCTGGGTTCGCCTCTTCCGCAATCCTTTTCTCTGCCTGTATCAGCCACAGTACTTTCAAAATTTGCACATATTTTGTCAATAGTTCAAACATCAATACATTCTAACCGTTTTTACATATCTCTATTAGTTACGGAAATATAAGAGTTTGCTTTTGATGTCAGTACTGTCCTAAATATTTTTTTGAAAATAATATATCGTCATTGGTTTCGCATAGACATAGTTGTAAATTGGCAGTATATAACAACTTTGTATGTCGCACATATTTTGTTCTTACATGCATGTCAAAATGTAATTAGTTTAGCGGCCATATTGGATTCTGGAAATTTATCTGCAAACAGCACATCTGCCCAGGTTCTTCGCGAATCAACGTTGGAAAGTGACATGACGCATCAGCATAGCAAGCCGAACAAGTTTTGTTCTTAGTGGCTTGTCAAAAGTTGAGCCATTTGGCGGCCATATTGGCTTGAATGCATCAATTGATTAAAAACGGCATAAAACAGCATATATCTCAGACACTATGGACCCAATAGCTTTCAAATTTTACATGCGACACCGTCACGAGATACTGATCATTTTACCCCCTAGACTAAAAATTGATAAATTCAACCGTTTGGCCGCCATCTTGGATTTAAGATTTTTTCTTTCAGGTTGCCATGGAAACACAACTTGAAAACCAAATGGCTTGATTTTCACAGCATGAGTAGATACAGACCATATAAAGATTTCTACAAAGTTACAGCACTGTACATTGAACGGTTTATGAGTAATGCTAAAAAAACGTTTTTGGCGGACAGACCCGCGGACAGACGGCGGACATAATATTCTCCAAATCTGAATAATACGAGAGATACATCAAGTCTGGGTTAAGCACAAACACCAATCGCCACCACCATACATGCAACTACACTCACGTTTCAGCTCGCCCCCAAAAGGCATAAAAAAGTACACATATGACCTTGACCCCGTCACCTTGGTGACCTTGGGTTTTTCGAAATGTTTTTTGTCTTGCTACCCGATTCCGGTGTCAAAACTGCCAAAATCGCTCAAATAACGATTTTTAATTAGGGCTTCGTGCCTGCAAAGCAGAAGCCCTATTGTAATTGCAAATATTATTATTATTATTATTATTATTATTTATTATTCCGCCGTTTTTTGTACCAGAACTGCAAAGAGAACCAGTGGGCAGAATTGCTCCAAAATCGACAGCAACATCGGCACCAACGTGACGCAGATACCAGCAAAAATGCAAGGCCGTAGGCGCAATGGCAAAGGGCAGACAACTCAAAACAATTTCAAAAATTTCAATTTCAGCAGCAAATATCTCCGAAACTTAAAGTCCAATGACTACCAAATTTGGCATGCGGCAGCCCAATCGGATGCCCATCAATTTTGCCTCGACGGCCAATGTCGCTAAAACGCACCGTTTGGCAGCCATATTGGATTCAAGCTTTTCCACATGCATTATCATGTGCTATTCTGGTAGCTTATCTCCTGACGAATCCAGAACACTAAACCGTTTGACTGTAGCTCAATTGAGAAGGATGTTACAACATGTTAAAGAAAGAACTCTTTGACACCCGTCCATAAACTTCACATATAGCAGAACTCTAAACACTAATATTTCGGCTAATAATGGGCCGATTTCGCCCAAATTTCGTGTGTTTGTATACACTGGGCTTGTACATAGCCATGTTTAATTCTAGCGACATAGAATTGAAGGCTACGGAAAGATAAATGAAACAGAATTCATCTATAACAACATACTTTAACCTATTGTACCTCACCAGACCATCCAATAGCTGTCAGACGAGGCACTCTTTAGTATACATGCAGTTCCATATTGATATGCATTAACAAAATCACAATACACCAAACTGTGATCTGACTCTGCAAATGTCATTTTGTGGGGAAAACAGTGATATTTTACGACACTTCAAACTTGTTCAGGAAAGACGATGAAAGAAGCGTCCTTGCTCTTCGCGCTATACGCTAAGCATTGTCTGTAAACCTGTGGTGTAGGTTTGTCGATTTCATAAACAAGTACGTGGTCTTTGGGTCTCAGTTTCAGTGAACTGCGAATGTGTTTATCCGCTATCGACTACCGAGATCACTTGTCATTCTCAGTGAAATAGAGTGTACATACTGAGGGTAAACAACGCAAGCAGAAACGGACTATAGAAATATATTTTAAGAAAGAAGTGAAAGAAGCTGCAGTAAAATATCGGCATAAGCCCCGTTCACCGCATTTCAGAATATTAATGAACGTGCTAGAAAGGGCCTTTTCCAATAGGCATACTTATTTCTTGAATTAATACCGACCCCGTGCGGTCTGTGATGTGATTGTTGTGCCCTGTTTCCTGGTGAACTGCAACTGTGTTCCATCGCTATGGTTTACGGATGTCAACAGAGACTTACTTTTAACGTTTGCAGAAACGGACTATAGAAATCACGTGTCAACATGCTGATTCGGTTATCCCTAAAAGTTGAATTCCCGGCACTAATGCAAGGTCGTGCGCTGACTGCCTGACCCCATTTGGCAATACACACCTTGACGATATAGTCTATTTGCTTCCCTAATTGAATAGGGATGGGTAAATGGGGGTACACTGGTGCGCGAGTCACGGTAACGATATGGCGAGACAATGGTAGCGCTATAGCGCGGAAACTGACACTAGGCGATATCCTTAGTAAACTGTATTGTTTCCCAGGTCGTGTATTGGCTGTGTGGCCCCATCCTCCTCTCGACCGATACAAACTGTGAATATATAGTGCAAAGCGCCCAACATGGAGAAACGGACTATAGAAATCACGTGCCCGCATTTTGTCGGATTCGGCTATCGCTGAAACGTGGTATTCTCGGCAAGGCGACAAGGTGATTGTCTCGCGCGCGACAGAAGTGGCTTGATCATGTCATATCATATCTGCATTGTAGAAATTGGCGCTAATTCACAATACACACTCTCAATAGGGAAGCATCGTGAAATAAACCAAGAATTGCGCATGCATGTAATTGACTTCACAGCGTGTCAGTTTGCCTTTGACCCATGTGGATGGGTCAGTCGAGTGCATATTGGAGCTTGAGCCACGGTAAGGGAAAAGTGAGAGAGCGGAAGCGCTGTAGCGGGTTAATGAAGTTGCGCGTGGGGGTGCGTCCTACAGGCAAAACATGACCTACATCTCGCACGAGAACACCTCCTTCATAAATGATTTTCAGACTCTGGGATTTGAGGTGAGTTTTTGACTAAAAGTTTGATATCGCTGTACTCTCCGATAATTTTTCTATCTTTTCACGTACTTGTCATAATTTCATTACAACAACTTAAGGCAATAACAGACCGATTTTACGTTCACTTCATGTTTCGACGTAAGCAATTTCTATAGTCTGTTTCTGTATGGACTTTCCAGTTGTGTGAAAAACGCATAACAGAACCAGATAACTTGTACGACAGAATGCATGGATCTAATGCAGTATTTCCATGTATAAACAGTTTACCCATGGGCCATTTCAACCAAACTCGGATCAGCAATGTCTGATCTGTTTATGCTTTGATTGTTAAGAGTTGGTGAGTTACCATTGATGCTAAACTTAAGTAGAAGATGCGGTATAGAGTACTGTAATAGGCAGTGCAGATTTTCTAATTTACAGGAAATATAAGATGAGTTTTATTTTATGCTTTTCTGTCCATGTTACAGATATTTGAGAAATAAATATTACCTATTTATTACTCGTCCAATCCTACTTTATTTAAATATAATACACTATGATCTGAACGGCACTAGTATTGTAACTAATTGTGTTAAGTATATATTGGAAACAATGTCCGTCTCGTTTGATAATGATTGCAACATCTAATTCTGAAGGTAGTATTTAGTGATAAGCCGATCAGGTCCCAAAGTTGAATTACCTTTTAAGTTTAGTTGTGGCCCGTTGAATGATTCAGTTTTCTAAGATAGTATATGCACCTTTCTGGTTGATATCTGTCAGCTTTGGCTTTACAACTAGTGAACATAATAAGGTCAAGATAGTAATACCGGACGATTTTCATGCAAAACGAAATAATTACTATATAAATTTACCCGTATATCCAGAAATTCAGTTTCCGGAACCGGACAATCATTTTCATATACAAAACACTGAAATGCACTCAAAATTGTCTCACTTATCCGGACAGTACACTTCCGCTGGTGGTAATATCTTTGATTCGTGAGAAGTCAATTAACCAGTGACGCAGAGTAACGTTTGAGACGAGCTTGTTTATTGTACATGTAATCCCCTTCGATAAATATGGCGTCTGTGGAGGTCAGAGGTCAAAGTTGAACTTCATTACGTGTTGTTGTTGTTGTAGCATTAGGTGTTTAAGAGGTCGCCTTCTGCCTAGGCAATTTCGGCTGACCTGTCCCTCTTTGGGACTGCTGTGTGTGAGAAGGGTTCACATATCTATTGTGATTTCGGTGTGCACATAATTTCTGTTTTTGCATTGATATGATTTCTATTTTCTTATATTGATATGATTTCAGCTGTCCATCTCTCAGAAATAGAGTTAGTTTGGCCTTCGCTATTGCATCTCTTGGCTTTAGGAGATCTATGACAGATAGCAGATCTAACTGCAATTCTTGTTTTAACCTAGCCCCGGCTGGGGCATGGTCTTGACATTCTAGTAACAGGTGGTCAATGGTTTCAGCCTGATTGCAAGATGAACAAACCTTGTCATAGTGCTTTTAGTGACCAAGTCAGAGGCGTGAGATAGCAGTTTCAATTTTCCTTTCATTTAAGTATCAGTTTGGCTTTTGTTGGACCTTGGGTTGAATTTTGTATTACGTATTACGAGGAATTGTTTTATATCTAGTGATTAAGATTACCTTGTGTATTTTCTCGTAAACTAAGCCGGAAACAGCAATCAGCTGTACACACGTTTTGTTGGAATCGACCGGTGATTCGGTAAAGACACACCCAATGATATAACTTTATAGGATTTTTAATGCAAGGATCGACAACAATTGTATCTGAAACTATTTTTTTTATCAGGAATAATATATTCCATTACTTTCTTAATGATATGCAGCCTTTACTAAACATATTAAAATTAATGATAACCCTAAGTGAAGCAGCTGATCGCTATTCTCGGGTATTATTTTTTACATGGAACCAGTCTGACCAGTCACCGTCAAGGCTCACGCGCACGTGATCGCGTGATCGCGAGAATTTTATGTTGACATAGAATCGTCAAACAAAAACAAATATGACTTTTAACGAGTCAAAGTATGTCATTTATGATATATGTATCCATTCTCTGTCAACTAAAGTTCGTTTCAAGGCGTCAATAGCGGTATTCTGACCGTAGTTGCTGTTAATAACGGTGAGTTGTGCGATCTTACGATCGCTTCACACACGATTTCGCCGACATTAATAAAAACAATATGTATAAGGAATTTTGTCATGAGTTGCATAATTGAAGGGAAGTAACTCTTCCAGTAATAAGCTGGTTTCAGTTACACGGAAATTCGTTTATACGGACGAATTGTGAAATGACGCAAGTGTCCGTATAAACGAGGCACGACTGTAGCTGTCAATATTTTCGAGACACTGTGGAGCTTGACTTTAACGAGAACACAAAGTCGTCAATAGCCCCGCCATTTTCAATATATGCATAAAATCACAACATAGTATATATGTAAACAACGAACAAACACAAATCCAATGACGTGAGTTGGAAATGATGGTACTTTTCAATACATTTATTTGCATTTGATAGCAATGTTACATATAATATTTGCAAAACCCTCAATTCTTATTCCATGACAAAATAGAATATATAAAGAATGCCTGAACTTATATATGTGGCTTTGTTTGCTTATCATGACTGTATTGTTACTTTGTCACCCTGTTTTGATTTAGTCAACCCTGCTAAAAAGCATAGGTTTCAGGGGAACTTCTTTTAACCATGAATCCTAAAAGGGCTGTATGGTTTGTGATATGCTTATACATTTCCATCTTGGAATATTGAATCACAAATACAACATGTGACCGTGGAAACGCAAACAAATACAAACATAGAAACTCCCTCTGTAGCTTTAGGCACTAATTTAGAGTATTCCTGATGTGTATACAAAGATTCTTGGCTAGAAACAGACTGCGCCGGGTACATTACGTTGTTGCCCATGTAGTGCATAACAGCCCACACACTATTCTCGGCTACAGCTGTTGATACTGGTGGTCGTATTGGCGGTCAGTGCGGTCTTCAATTGTCAAGGGGGCAAATAGAGTTACCACATTTAAAAATGCCAAACATGGTACAGCGCCAAAACGGACAATTTTTTTCTCACTCAAAACGGACCACTTAAATACGATTTTGCTAATAAAGACCATATAATAATCACATACAGTAGTGCACATATCCTCCCTGATACCAGAAGTGACTTATAGGACAACTGGAAATGCTTCATTACCTACGGCCATTAAGAACTCGGTTTCATTGTTCTAGTTCTCTGTGTATCCCAAGTGGGATATTGTGAATGGACTTCCTCGAATGTAAACCAGGATCCGCTACTACAAAGCAGTAACGCACGAAGCCCGACATCGCTGCTTGCAGCTATATTTGCTTTTGAGATCACTTTCTGCGTGATAATCTACTTTCTTCTTTAAACATACCCTTTTCATTGACATCCTCAGATGTGCTCACCAACAACTTTGATTCAAACAACGAAACGTTGTAGTAGCGTCTTTAGAACGCGGATTCATATAGATTGCACACTGGTTTTTCGATTAATACCTCAATGAACCGAAAGAATTACACAATCAATCCTTAAGTAACATAATACTATACACCCAACATCATATATACATCAGCTGACCATATGGACATTAGGTTCTTCTTTGTTTTTGTTTATAAACTGTGCAATATTTTTATCAAGTGTATCTAAAAGTGTCTGTGTCTATGTCAATCAATACATCTTCAAGTTCAGAATACTGGCAAGTTGGTTATAATGGCAGACATTTAAATTGAAATGAGAAGGCTACAACCCCCTTAGTTCTTTAATTCGTGATTGTTGTAAGCATATTATTTCCTCCTACAGTATAATATGGATAATTAAAGAACGGATGTGTCTTTTGTCTATTTATTCCTGCATTTAACGTGAGGTCGCCCTAAAGTATTCTAATGAAGGACTTCTACGTGTTTATTCCTCCACACGTACACCTTCCGTTCTGGTTTTATGTTTAAAGGACAGGCTTATATTTATAAGGGAACATTAATGAGTATTTGTTGTTCAGAGTAGTTCTGTGTGCTGCACGTCACATAACAAACAATACACGATAGTAGAAGGACAGACTGATTTTGACAGCAAACTCTCTACATTATTGTCACATGACCACATGTGTTTTTTGAGTGAGTGAGTGTTTTACGCAGATTTGAACACTGTCAGTATTCAGTTATATCACAGTGTTTAATTTCGACCTGGGAGGAGAGCCCCGGGGGATGCAGGTCTTACATGTTTACCGATTAGGTGGACCCCATGAGCACGTGAATGGTGCTGACCTGACTGGGCCTCCGACCTCATAAAGACAGACATTCACGGGAGTATACGAACGTGTCCACCCATAAGGATATGCGTTAAGTAGATGTGATTTATTGAATGTATACAGTACACATGAGACATTTGAATTCCATATCAAGCAATTGTCTATGTTTCAAGCAATAATTTTATATACAAAATATGGATCTCTGTAGGGACGCCTGGGAAGACTACGTCCAATGAACAACATGCTTGTCACGGGATTACTCAGTGTTGATTGGTCTAAATCGGATCTGGCTTATTAAGTGTGGCTTAATCTAGTCTATATTTAAGCATAATTCCCACACTGCATTGTCTTGTTAGGAAATGATATACGAATTAGTTGTTTTTTTCGGGGATGAACGTATGCATTTCCTGCATTCCTTCGGGTATGTAATCCCAAGCCCAGCCTCAAAGTAGTTGATTTAAATACCATAAGCAATATTTTCGGATTTGAAATTACGTGGTCATAATTCAAACATTTTGATATGGAAACTATTAGTTAACACATTGTGACAAAGGACGTAATGAGTGTTGGCTTTAAAAAATACATGTGCTGTTTGGAAATATCAGGAGGACAATTTACAACTGGTATACATTTTGTGTAATAGATATCGACTCAAGGTGTAGTCAATGCTGCCTGACGATTTGAAATAATCGGTCCACTGAATCGGTCCGCGCTGAATGATACTTACGGTAGTGTTATGGTAGTGATGGTTGACTGTCCTTATTTTGTTATGTGGAGACGCGTCGTTTCGCGATGTATTCCGGTAACTGAGTTGGGAATAACTATTTGTTCAACCACAGATATCATGGTGCTGGGAAATTGATATTATATTTGGGGGAAGTTCGAGGATGATGTACATTATCAAACGATACAGCAAGCTAATCACACAACGCTGATGATGTTTCGCAACATTCTCATTTATCACCACACTTGTAATTTACCCGGAGTCAACATTTCACATGTGTGTTAATTTCCAGAATGCAATGGCGGCTATTACGAAGACGGACAAGTCTGTACACTGTGTGGAGCTGGATGTAATGGAGGGTGTGATGGCACGAACGGTCACTGCATCTGTAAAACTGGCTGGAGGGAAACTAGATGCAACAGTAAGTACTATCTTTGAACTATCATATGACTTCATGTAACATGCGTTCTTCGGCGCTCAATCATTTACATTACAGAATTTCGGAATTGACGTGACGGAGTGTCTGGGCTTCACAAAACACCACAATTTTGGTGTGTTCTCTGTTCGTGTTTCATGTCCAGGAATATTATGTTAATTTACTGAATGCCTTTAATATAACGTCCCATGCCATCATAAAACGTGCCGCGAACACGTCCCATTTTAATTCTGGAAACCCAAAAGTCCAGAAACTCTACGCTCTTTGTCCAGTCTCGGTTAAAGGTATTTACAAAATTAAACATGCCGTTTTCATGGGAACATACCAAGGAAGAAAAAATGAAAAAAAAATTGTTTAAAAACTCAATATTTAGACTATGTCGCCCATGGGCCTGCCCATGGGCGAAGTCTGGCCCATGGGCGAGAATATGTTCCTTTACTTAAAACTCATGTTTTTGTTTCGCAAATACATTTAATGTATTCATTCAAGTATCATGACACAAAATTTAACTCATTTTAACTTAATTCAACGATTTTATAGCGATATTGAAATATTTCGCCCATGGGCGAGAAAAAGGTTTGGCCCATGGGCGAGAATATGTTCCTTGACTTAAAACTCATGATTTTGTTTCGCAAATACATTAAATGTATTTATTGAAGTATCATGACACAAAATTTAACTCATTTTAACTTAATTCAAGGATTTTATAGCGATATTGAAATATTTCGCCCATGGGCGAGAAAAAGGTTTGGCCCATGGGCAGGCCCATGGGCGAGAACATGTTCCTTTACTTAAAACTCATGATTTTGTTTCGCAAATACATTAAATGTATTCATTGAAGTATCATGACACAAAATTTAATGAAAAAATGAAAAAACAAATGTTCAAAAACTCAATATTTAGACTATGTCGCCCATGGGCCTGCCCATGGGTAGGCCCATGGGCGAGAATATGTTCCTTTACTCAAAACTCATGTTTTTCTTTCGCAAATACATTAAATGTATTTATTTAAGTATCATGACACAAAATTTAACTCATTTTAACTTAATTCAAGGATTTTATAGCGATATTGAAATATTTCGCCCATGGGCGAGAAAAGGGTTTGGCCCATGGGCGAGAATATTTTCCTTTACTTAAAACTTATGTTTTTGTTTCGCAAATACTTGCAGGTGTTCTTACTATTTTCATGGCACATAATGTAACTCAATTTTACTCAATTCAGCTATTTTACAGATTTATTGAAATATTTCGCCCATGGGCGAGAAAAGGTTTTGCCTTCGGAATCCTTGATTATTATATCATGCCAGAGTTCTGAAATTCAGTGACAATGTTGCTGAACAGTAGAATCTGATGGACGTATTGTGCAGAACCTGTTTGACACTATGGGTTCCAGGACCACTAACACTCTGAGCTGAAAAATTTTGGTCCTAACCGCACCCAACATCTTTAATGAACCCGGCCTTACCTCTCAAAACGTTTTGGCAGTTTATCATACGAATTCATGTGCGTGTCCAACATTAAATTTTAGTTCGTTTCTATTTCATTTCCCATTTTATGACCCGTTGATACATCACACTGTGCAATTACGTGACAGGTACGCGTGCGCGTATTTTAATGGAAAGAAACTATTCGTCTTTTATTGCATAACGTTTGGCTGAAT
Organism: Haliotis cracherodii; assembly: GCF_022045235.1. Classification (NCBI taxonomy): domain Eukaryota; kingdom Metazoa; phylum Mollusca; class Gastropoda; order Lepetellida; family Haliotidae; genus Haliotis; species Haliotis cracherodii. Next base: position 37,581,667 of record NW_027266297.1, on the reverse strand, counting down.
ATCTTACATTCTAACGAAATCTCGAAATAATTATTTAATTACAAGCAGTGTCGAACTGACCAGTAGGAATTATGTTTCAATGCGATTGAGGAAAACGTGAGTGAATATTGTGACACTAAAGCAACTTTTAACTGCATTGTCACTTTTGGTATGAAAATGGTAATAGTTAAGAAAAACGTAACAGCCTTCTTATGATAATTCTCATATTCTCATTAGTACGTTGTGTCTAATTACAGTGTCGGCCTTATTTACAGGTGATTCTACAATACTTGTTGTCGGTCAATTACAATCTGCCACACCACGCGTGAATAAACAGTTATGCAGGTGTTGCTGTGGGCAAATACCTAGCCTGTAAATGTATATTTTTGTGGATACATGTATTACATATTTTCGTTGATATGTGGATATATTAAGCACCAAGACACAAAAAGTTTATGAAAGATGAATTTGTGCCTTGATATATATATTCAACGCGAACGAAGCTTGTATTTTCTCCGCGATCGTGATGTGTATCATCGTTTAATTGGTCATTCATTAACAGTATGTTGTGAGGCGATATCAAAGGAGCCGCTCAATATACACAGTGTCGTCCGTTTCGCGTGAACTACCACCCTACCCTGTCAGTAAGAGTTATGTAATCGGTACACAAATATATTTGGTGCGATGTCAGTGTGGAAGGAGTTTGAATTACGTCCGCCAGTGTCCACAGAAAGTATAGTACCAATCAACAAGGCCAATGCCGTACTAATAACCTAGTGACTCGCGTAACAACGGCTGTCAATATGTCTGCTACATCTACCATACCATCATCCCTGTCACAACTGGCGTATTAACGGCTTATTCAAAATATTAATTGTAGAAATGTCGTTACCAGACTAACGTACGTCGTATTCAGTCCTTAACTGGATGTTACATTCCTTATATCAGTTAACAACCCTGTTTGTGAAAATATTTACTAGACATAAGATTTAAAGACTAATAAAATCAATTGTAAGACCGCATAGACCATAAAACCGAATAAAATATGTCTTGGTATCATCTCTTGTGTATTAGATGATGGCAATGACCGGAAATGTTATAACGTTAGATTAAGAAGGAGAAACATTAAAGTGTTTTACAATACTTGGAAACATGAGCAATAAGATGTAGCAACATAAACATGCATGGAATAGGGAAAAAGGATGAAAACAAATTGAAAAGGATTTTAATACAAAATTATCGAACTAAATAACTTGCCTGAACAGAAGGGGTACCCAAACTTGTTTGACAGTTATTCGTGTGTTGTAGACTGTCGAATGGGACTCATGTGTGTACGTAGGGTACGCATATCTATTGCAAGTTTTAGTACTCATACACTTTCTCTTTTTGTGTTTTGTTTGTTTGTTAGTTGTATAACGCCACACTTAGCAGTATTTCAGCTGTATGACGGCGGTCTGTAAATAATCGAGTCTGGACCAGACAATCCAGTGATTGACATCATGTGCATCGATCCACGCAATTGGGATACGATGACATGCATCAACCAAGTCAGCGAGCATGACCACCCGATCCCGGTAGTCGCTTCTTACGACAAGCGCTGTCGCCCTTTTACGCCAAGAATGGTTTGTTGAAGATCTTCACGGGTCTATTGAATGCAGGGATTTGTGTAAAGTCATTCAGACAGCATACAATGCCAACTAAAAAATTATACTCAGTGTCTCCGCAAAGTAATATAGTACGGTACTTAGAGTACATGTGAGATTATACTCAGATTAGGGAGATGTTTAATCCATATAACGTGTTATTATTCTACCTAACAATGTATTTTATGAAATGAATGCAAAACAAACTCAACGGCTAAAAGGTTTCATTGAAAAAACTACCCCTAGTCTTGACTAATAAAACAACTGCAACCCGACACAGATTAAACGCAACTTACAAACACAATCATAATCTGGTTAGTCTGTATCACTCAACGAGGCCGCTTACTCTGCCAACAGTATGACAGTATTGGGCAGTTCAGTAATTAGGAGCCAAAACCAGGCAGGTACGCTGGTCACACTTGACTGGTCTGACTGATGATTAGGTCGTCTGACAATTGGGAGTGAACCATAGCAAGAAGTATCTGCGAAACTATTTGCTCCTTTTATGGGACCGATTAGTTTTATGACCATGGGCCTCGGCACAAGCGTGGTGTTGGAAGACAAGTTATACATGTACATCCGATATGGTGACTGTGTTTCGCTATTCATATTCTAAATACATTCATAATACCACAACATTTTAGTACTCCTTGAAACTTTACAATCACTTCAATATGTACAATAGATTGAACCAGAACACTTGATATATTGCAGATTATTAAATCATTGTCTCTATCATCAGCCGCTACGTTTGTATCGTTTGCATTGTACAAAGAAATATTTTATCTGTCCTTTTGCAGATTTAGCCTCAGAATGTGCTCATTCGAATTAGGAACGAAAATAATTGCTTATCATGAGCATATATGATACAGTTAAAAGTTACTTGTACACTGTAGACGTATTCACTTTAAAGTCGCATACGACCTTCGCGAGCGAGTTGAATGATCCAGGTTAATTGGAACGAAGTCTAGAAAGGGTTATAAAGTTTTGTATTTGGTAATGTGTAGGTTTGTTAAATATAATTTTGTAAATTCCTTTTATTTCAATATGTAAAAACATAACTATGCGCTTAAAAACAGAGCTGACTTGATGGGAGATAGCCACCTCAGATTGTCTGTTGGACACGGTTTAACCTTACTGTGTCCTCACCCTGGTGTTACCGTTGTTATAAGGGATTAAGAGCTACGGCTCATTGCATTTTTGGTTACAGTCTGTATCACTAAAGTGGACATGTGCAGGTGAACTCCGTTCTATTAGTATATGAAATGCCCCAAAATGTGAACTCCAGACAATAATAACCTGAGGGTAAATCCACGTGCGTCTGCCTTTCCCCTCGTTCACCTTCGAAATCCTTGATTATTATATCATGCCAGAGTTCTGAAATTCAGTGACAATGTTGCTGAACAGTAGAATCTGATGGACGTTTTGTGCAGAACCTGTTTGACACTATGGGTTCCAGGACCACTAACACTCTGAGCTGAAAAAGTTTGGTCTAACCGCACCCAACATCTACAAGTTTGTAAGCTTGTAGACATCATTAAGAAGTAATTAACAGTCCCATGCTGAGACCTTTCTCAAAATCCAGACCGGTGGCAGGCTGCCAACAAAGAGAAGAAAATATCGCAACCCCGACACGAGTGTGCTCAGTCAAACAATGAACTTACGACCGGCAGAAAACAACTCCAGTGTTGGCCTGAAAATGTAAACATGCTATTTAAATCCAAAATCGTATTATTATCCCGCGATATGCCAAGGAGAGGCACGGGCCACCGAGCCGTTGGTGCCCGTGCCTGTAATAAAACAGAAGATGAGATTGGGTTAAATGGCCGAGGGTGTGCAGGTACTAGTGGGCTACTTAGCTGCTAATTGTATATACCAAAAATGCTACCGTTGCCATGGCCACGCGCGTGGCCGACGGCGATTGCAGCTAGCGCTGCTGGCCTGAGACTGCTACCGCTGTCCGGCCCCCACGGTAGCATATTTAAACGCTACCATTGCTTGGCAACTCCCACGTTGCCAAAAGCAGCTCCACGCTGCTGGCCTAAGTCAGACTGCCGCTGCCCGGCCCCAGGTAGCCGGCCAAAGCAGATCACACTGCCCGGCCCCATTAGCAAAACCATTGTGCGGCTCCCGCCGCGGACCCAACTGTCAGCTACCGCTTGACAAGACGACTTCCGCCGCCGGGCCCATATACGTGGCAACTGTTTGCCCCAACGTATGTTATTCTACGATTCCCCGGCTGAAAAGTCGGGAAAGACAAGGTTCCCACTGAGAAGCAGGTAACCCCGGAAAGGTTCCCGCTGAAAAGCAGGTAGCCTTAAGCACGAGTATTAATTTGGAAGCAAGTTAATTTGTTACTAGCAGTGTAGCCCACAAGAAACCCCGCACACCTCGACATAGTTTATTGTTGAGACAGGTATTGCATATGTACAGATATACAGCTATTAAGAAGTCATGTTTAATTACATATATCAGAATCGTTTAGAAGTATGTACATATATACAAGCGCTCTGAAAACCTATTTTACATATGTACAGGTTTATTTACATATATACAATCCGCTCTGCTGGTACCTGTAATAGAATAAACGCTGAAGAAAAGAAGTGATTAGCATTCCAGGTGAAGAAGACACGTCAGGCTGAAAAGGAAAGAAAAAGGAGTGGCAAGCTGGGTGGGTGGGTGGGAAAGCGATTAGATACAGTGACACACGTGTGTACTTGGGGAAGGGCTGCTCGCGAATGACGGACTAACAAAGGGCGGGATGATGCTTGCGCGGGATTATTCCCCGGGCACGGTGCCGAGTGGTGGCCCGGGGTGATTGAGTTACGAGGGGTGATTGGGTTACAGACGTAATTAGCCCATGGTTTGGATACGCGCGATAAAGTCATTTAGTAGTTAGTACTAAATGTAATTATCCCGCGATATGCCAAGGAGAGGCACGGGCCACCGAGCCGTTGGTGCCCGTGCCTGTAATAAAACAGAAGATGAGATTGGGTTAAATGGCCGAGGGTGTGCAGGTACTAGTGGGCTACTTAGCTGCTAATTGTATATACCAAAAATGCTACCGTTGCCATGGCCACGCGCGTGGCCGACGGCGATTGCAGCTAGCGCTGCTGGCCTGAGACTGCTACCGCTGTCCGGCCCCCACGGTAGCATATTTAAACGCTACCATTGCTTGGCAACTCCCACGTTGCCAAAAGCAGCTCCACGCTGCTGGCCTAAGTCAGACTGCCGCTGCCCGGCCCCAGGTAGCCGGCCAAAGCAGATCACACTGCCCGGCCCCATTAGCAAAACCATTGTGCGGCTCCCGCCGCGGACCCAACTGTCAGCTACCGCTTGACAAGACGACTTCCGCCGCCGGGCCCATATACGTGGCAACTGTTTGCCCCAACGTATGTTATTCTACGATTCCCCGGCTGAAAAGTCGGGAAAGACAAGGTTCCCACTGAGAAGCAGGTAACCCCGGAAAGGTTCCCGCTGAAAAGCAGGTAGCCTTAAGCACGAGTATTAATTTGGAAGCAAGTTAATTTGTTACTAGCAGTGTAGCCCACAAGAACCCCGCCACAAAGCACCAGAGTGCTACCCCACACCCACGGCCACGCGATACGCGGAGATAGCATTGTTTCCCGGCTTGCTTATGCACTGAAAGGAAACACTAACCTGTGGAGATAATATCCTTACTGGCGCAAAACGAGCGCCAGGGCATGCAATAAATTGTCCGTAAACACACACAGTCCTTTGTCACTGAGGTGGACGCCCTCCCAGGCGTACCATGTCTTGTCAGATGCCAGGATCTGGGGATGTGGCACTGTTGTACCGCCGAGCTCTTTGACTCGGTTGGTCAGTCGGCGGTTGATATTCTTCCGCATCCCCTCGATCTTTCGTGGATCCCTGGCATCGTGCCAGTAGCGCCTGGGCAGCATTGAGGATACGATGATCTTGGTGTCAGGAAGCTGGAGTTGTATCCGAAGGATTGATGCCACCATGTCAAGGTAGAGTTGGCTGCCTCTGACCGAGCACAGGTCGTTGGAGCCCAGGTGAATGATGAGGGCTCTGGGGCTGCGCCGTGTCGCCTTGACCTGTGCATCCAGAATGGTGTCCAGCTCCTTCCACCTCATGAACTTACGACCGGCAGAAAACAACTCCAGTGTTGGCCTGAAAATGTAAACATGCTATTTAAATCCAAAATCGTATTATTATTTTTAATAGAAACCGTATCTTAATTTGTTCTTGCACTGCATCATATCGTGTATTTCATCTGTATATGTGTAATGTGTATATGTATCAATGACTACACTTTTACCGCATATTCTGCAACAGACTATAATTAATCACCTTATTATTGTCTCTCCATTTACCATGGCTGACTGCACTAATACCCTTTTAACAGTGGACACCGATATCAGTATACATGTAGGCTTTTTGTTCAAAAAAGAATATGCAGGAAATTATATGTAACAAATATCTGTGTACTAATTACATGTTTGAATGTTGTCAGTTTTACGTTCTGAGATACAGTGATGTAACCATCTCTAAAATCTTCTAAAAATATAATAAAATACAAAACTCTCTGCCGTAATTTTTTGTGGAAATCATTCCATCAAGTAAAAATGACTGCGTGACAAGACGAATCAACTATTTATACCCGATAAAAGAAACTGCCGTATTTTAGGAACAGTGCTATAACAAGACATTTGAAATTTCTAACAAGCAGATACATTAGATACAGTGACTAGACTACAGGTACGTAATCCGTATCAATCAAAGGTGTAAAAAAACTGAAAATCATATCTGTCGGGAGACCTACCAAATTACCAAGTTTTATCATTACTATATTTATTACAATGCAAATGCTTTAGTGATACATTTTTTAGAGGAGAGGGCATACACACAAGTATATTGCTTCCGTGTGTGAATGCAGGTTGTACTTGGTATCTCAGTTCTCAGTTTCATACCGGTTGTATAACTGAATTTGTATATGGAACCATGCGTACAGCATGACAATTACTTGCTATTCGTCAGTTTACAACACACATAACACGGTCAAACAATTTTAGGCACCGCTTTTGCGAGTTATTTAGTACTATAATGTTTTATTAAAATCTATTTCAATTTGTTTTCACCATTTTCCCTATTGACAGTCGTTGTTACGTGCGTCACTAGGTAATTAGTACGGATTGACCTTGTTTATTGTTTCTATACTTTGAGGATTTCTGTGGCAAGTGGCGGACGTAATTCAAACTCCTTCCGCACTGACACCGCATCAAATATATTTGTGTACCGATTACATAACTCTAATGGACAGGGTGGGGTGGTAGTTCACCGGACGACACTGTGTATATTGGGCGGCTCCTTTGATATCTCCTCCAAACATACGTTTATTGAATGACCCCATTAAACGATGATACACATCTCGATGAATATATCAAGGCACTAATTCATCTTTCATAAACTTTTTTTTGTCTTTGTGCTTAATAAATCCACATATCAACGAACATTTGTAAAACATGTATCCTAAAAAAAATAAACATTTTCAGGCTAGGTATTTGCCCACAGCAACACCTGCATAACTGTTTATTCACGCGTGGTGTGGTAGATCGTAATTGACCGAGAACAGGTATTGTAGAATCACCTGTAAATAAGGCCGACACTGTAATTAGATACAACGTACTAATGAGAATTATCATAAGAAGGCTGTTGTTTTTTCTGAACTGTTACCATTTTCATACCAAAAGTGACAATGCAGTTAAAAGTTGCTTTAGTGTCACAATATTCACTCACGTTTTCCTCAATCGCATTGAAACATAATTCCCACTGGTCAGTTCGAAACCGCATGTAATTAAATAATTATTTCGAGATTTCGTTAGAATGTAAGAATATTCAGCCAAACGTTATGCAATAAAAGACGAATAGTTTTTTTCATTAAAATACGCGCACGCGTACCTGTATATTGCATACCTAGTGTCACGTAATTGCCCAGTGTGATGTATCAACGGGACATAAAATGGGAAATGAAATAGAAACTAACTAAAATTTAATGTTGTGGAAAATAACTTCAATGAATTGGAGTACACGCACATGAATTCGTATGATAAACTGTCAAAACGTTTTGAGAGGTAAGGCCGGGTTCATTAAAGATCGCTACAATATGTAAAACAGGTGAAATTTGTAGAACTAAAGGAAACATCCAACCAAATGCCCTTTTTAAATAGTAATGTAATGATATAATATAAAGTATATTTCACATGATACAATATACTTTGCAAACAGTTAGTTGATGCTTGAAAGGGACTGACGAAAACATGGGCGAAATATTTTAATAACGCCGTAAAATAGTTGAATTAAGTAAAAATTAGTTAAATTTTGTGTCATGATACTTGAATAAATACATTTAATGTATTTGCGAAACAAAAACATGAGTTTTGAGTAAAGGAACATATTCTCGCCCATGGGCCTGCCCATGGGCCAAAACCTTTTTCTCGCCCATGGGCGAAATATTTCAATATCGCTATAAAATCCTTGAATTAAGTTAAAATGAGTTTAATTTTGTGTCATGATACTTCAATAAATACATTTAATGTATTTGCGAAACAAAATCATGAGTTTTAAGTCAAGGAACATATTCTCGCCCATGGGCCAAACCTTTTTCTCGCCCATGGGCGAAATATTTCAATATCGCTATAAAATCGTTGAATTAAGTTAAAATGAGTTAAATTTTGTGTCATGATACTTGAATGAATACATTAAATGTATTTGCGAAACAAAAACATGAGTTTTAAGTAAAGGAACATATTCTCGCCCATGGGCCTACCCATGGGCCAGACTTCGCCCATGGGCAGGCCCATGGGCGACATAGTCTAAATATTGAGTTTTTAAACAATTTTTTTTTCATTTTTTCTTCCTTGGTATGTTCCCATGAAAACGGTATGTTTAATTTTGTAAATACCTTTAACCGAGACTGGGCAAAGACCGTAGAGTTTCTGGACTTTTGGGTTTCCAGAATTAAAATGGGACGTGTTTCAGCGTTATTCGACGCTCAACTACTTACGTTACAGAATGCGAGGACGACTATTACATGGATGGAGGTGACTGTGTCGAGTGTGGTGCTGGATGTGAGTCGGGGACTTGTAACGCTAATACCGGGACCTGTAGCTGTGAGTCGGGGTGGAAAGGACATCGATGTGCCACAGGTGCGTGTCAGACTTTATACATATACTGTTGTCTTATTTCGTATTGACTTGTGTGATATGGTTTTATTCCAATTATCAACCATCAAACATGGGTGTATGCTTTCTTTTGCCCGGCACCTTATATAGTGCAGTTTAAAAACGGTTTGCGCGGAAAATCCCACTAAAATATGGGGCACATACAGCATTTTCCTTATTCATTCAAAACTTCGTAAGCTTTTTTACATTATTTTTTTACTGGTGAGAGGACAGTACACCTGGTATAACATAGAATGAGAGATGTAAGCACCTTTTGCCCGAGTGGGCTACTACTGACACCTGGCAGTGCTCACAGTAGAAATCACTACTTCATCTGCAGTTTGTACTGAGGGAACATATGGACGAGGCTATACAGGGAAGTGTAACACCGGATGTAAACCAATGTGTCTGTGTTGCTTGGGTACACTATTAGCATCCCTATAGCCCTGGTGTATGTATAATATCGACCTTTCTTGAAAATCAGTAGGGGTGGGGAGGTGTTTGGAGGGCAGGGTTGTTTTATCTTTCTTCTTTCTTTATGTCTCACCAACATTTCATGATCAATTGTAAATGTGTTGTCGTTAGTGGCCAAAATAATTTGTCTATGGACTTCACACATTGTTCCCATGTGGGGAATCGGACGCGGGTCTTCGGCGTGACGAGCGAACGCTTTAACCACTAGGCTACCCCACCGCCCCTCCATTGTAGAAGAATTGGGGATAATCTGCTGCTGCACAATTAGACGTTTAATCTGTGTCCCAGAGTTTTATCTTCTATGTTAATACAGAGTGTCCTGACGGTCGTTATGGTGCCAATTGTGTCTCGATATGTTCACCCGGATGTCGTGTATCTCCGTGTGATAAGAAAACTGGAAAGTGTAAATATGACGGAGGTTACTACTGTAAACGTGGATGGACATCTGGGTCTTCTAACACTTACAGATGTGACAGTAAGTTCCTGCAGATGTGAGTTACAACTTTTATGACATGATGTGTAAATGTGACATGATAGTCAATATATGTACATTTGTGAGACCCATACAATGGTTGAAAACATTTGTTGTCTTTAGTGTACTTATTTAAGAATAAGTTATGCAAGTCATCAGAGATGTAGTTGTTTTTTATTGAGATTACTTTGCCCTGTATGTATTGATGTTAGCTGTATGTATATGTCATGACATTAGTATGATGTTAATGCAGTAATGTGGCTACATTTAAAGTACTTCTGTAGGCTAACAATTCGAAGGTCGCGAGTTCGTGTCCGACGGATTCTCACAAAAAATGGTTGCTTGTCTTTGAGACATGTGACCTATGGCAGAGATCGTGCTCACAAGAAGTACAGTACCACAACTTCTTGTTAGCCCGACAGCTAGCCGACTGAGCTTCGTCCACACTGTTAAGCTTGGTGCTAATTTACCTGGTCATGTCTTAGACGTTACGGAACTGAACGAAAAGAGTCGAGTAGGTGACGAACACTTCCGAAGGTTACGGGTAGGCATGGCGTCTCGTGACTTTAGTCTACATACTCGTCCCATTCCGTAATCAACAACATACCGAGTGGTGAAGAATGAGCCGATGTGGCGCGAACTGAAAACGGCTCCAGGCGTCAGACGTCAGACGTCAATCTCGCGAGTACGTATTAATGACATGGTATGTAATCATTCGTCGGGTGATTTTTGTAACAGAAAAGTGTGGTAAGGAACACTAGAAGGATGATGTGGATAATAGTAAGGAACGAGGGAGGCATGGGGATGGCTAGTGACGACTCAAGGGTGAGTTCGCTTTCGAATCAGTACTGAAAAAAAGTAGCGGGTGAAAGTAGTTTGTGTGAATGTTCCAGGACAGTTTCCTGTAGCCAAAATATTCGAATGAAAAACCATTTTATCCTTTTTACTCGACGTTTTTGTGTGAAGAATATTAGGAACCGCTATAGACTCTTTAATAGCCACTAAACGGCCACCTAACCCTGATGATCGTAAAGGGGATCGAAGGGCTAAGGTTAGAGTTCGGGTAATCTAATAGCCACTAAACGGGAACCTAACCCTAAAGATCGTAAAGGGATGATTGATCGTAAAGGCCATTCAAGGGCTAAGGATAGAGTTCGGGGTAACAGGGACGGGCGGCTATTACAGGGACGGGCAAGCCTGTACACCGCGTTGAGCTGGGTGTAGGTCATTGTGTGATGCGGCGAACGGTCACTGTACATGGAAAGTTGGCTGGGACATTTCTGCAACACTAAGCACAGTCTTTCTATATCAATGAGCACACAACGCATAGTGATACACCCAATGGCCAGAAGGCGGTGTTCATTTGTTTCAGTGTCATAATATGTATGAGTGAGTGAGTTGTGTTTTACGCCACTTTTAGCTGTATTCACGCATTGTGTCCATGTAGGGATTTCAAACCTGGGCTTTCGACGTTACAAGCGAATGCTATAACCACAAGAATACCCCACCGTCCCTTATATGTATAAGTTTGGTGATGAAGTGACAAGGATGAAACAATGACTAATCAATAACTGGTGTGTCCGCCATGTTTGGCCATACATGCACGACACCTTGATGGCATACTGGTGGATTAATTTGCGTTTGGTTTCCCTTGGTATTGTCCACCATTCCGCCTGAAGAGCTATCCCATGGCTTGGCCACGTTGTAAATAAACAAATAGAGCTATGTTATTATAAATTAAGTGTCAGAACATTCCTATTTCATATATTGCTTTGACATTTCAGCTGTGAATCTTCACAAATACACAGACCCTTTTTTCGTTAGTATGTTAGTCAACACGGACGACCGAGAAGGTTTGCTAAACAGAACAAAATTTGGGCATATTCGTTCTATGTGGACCTAACTTTTAAAATGTAAACTTTTTCTTTAATAATACAAAATTGTTCTTCACATAACTGTCATTTAAAATATAATGATACCTTTTGGATGATAAAATATTCAAATAGTCAACACGGAAGGCCGAGAAGGTATGCAAAAAAGTACAAACATTTGGGCATATTCGTCCTATGTGGACCTAATTTTTAGAACTAAATAGTTAAATTAGTTAAATAATGCCAAACGCTTTTTCACATAACAGTCATTTAAAATATAATGATAGGTTTTTGATGATAGAATATTCAACAAATATCACAAATATCACTTGTATTTAAACCATATGTTGTATGTTTTCATACTTAAGGTGAACTTTGTGGTGATAATTAGCTACAATCTCCCTTAACCTTATACGTCTTGCTCGTTGTGAGCATCACACTTCTCCTATGATAACATGGGGAAGTGAAGAGAGGGTGTTACTTTAAGGTTACTAGTTTTCATTGCTTTTGAGATCACTTTCTGCGTGATAATCTACTTTCTTCTTTAAACATACCCTTTTCATTGACATCCTCAGATGTGCTCACCAACAACTTTGATTCAAACAACGAAACGTTGTAGTAGCGTCTTTAGAACGCGGATTCATATAGATTGCACACTGGTTTTTCGATTAATACCTCAATGAACCGAAAGAATTACACAATCAATCATTAAGTAACACAATACTATACACCCAACATCATATATACATCAGCTGACCATATGGACATTAGGTTCTTCTTTGTTTTTGTTTATAAACTGTGCAATATTTTTATCAAGTGTTTAATTTCGACCTGGGAGGAGAGCCCCGGGGGATGCAGGTCTTACATGTTTACCGATTAGGTGGACCCCATGAGCACGGGAATGGTGCTGACCTGACTGGGCCTCCGACCTCATAAAGACAGACATTCACGGGAGTATACGAACGTGTCCACCCATAAGGATATGCGTTAAGTAGATGTGATTTAATGAATGTATACAGTACACATGAGACATTTGAATTCCATATCAAGCAATGGTCTATGTTTCAAGCAATAATTTTATATACAAAATATGGATCTCTGTAGGGACGCCTGGGAAGACTACGTCCAATGAACAACATGCTTGTCACGGGATTACTCAGTGTTGATTGGTCTAAATCGGATCTGGCTTATTAAGTGTGGCTTAATCTAGTCTATATTTAAGCATAATTCCCACACTGCATTGTCTTGTTAGGAAATGATATACGAATTAGTTGTTTTTTTCGGGGATGAACGTATGCATTTCCTGCATTCCTTCGGGTATGTAATCCCAAGCCCAGCCTCAAAGTAGTTGATTTAAATACCATAAGCAATATTTTCGGATTTGAAATTACGTGGTCATAATTCAAACATTTTGATATGGAAACTATTAGTTAACACATTGTGACAAAGGACGTAATGAGTGTTGGCTTTAAAAAATACATGTGCTGTTTGGAAATATCAGGAGGACAATTTACAACTGGTATACATTTTGTGTAATAGATATCGACTCAAGGTGTAGTCAATGCTGCCTGACGATTTGAAATAATCGGTCCACTGAATCGGTCCGCGCTGAATGATACTTACGGTAGTGTTATGGTAGTGATGGTTGACTGTCCTTATTTTGTTATGTGGAGACGCGTCGTTTCGCGATGTATTCCGGTAACTGAGTTGGGAATAACTATTTGTTCAACCACAGATATCATGGTGCTGGGAAATTGATATTATATTTGGGGGAAGTTCGAGGATGATGTACATTATCAAACGATACAGCAAGCTAATCACACAACGCTGATGATGTTTCGCAACATTCTCATTTATCACCACACTTGTAATTTACCCGGAGTCAACATTTCACATGTGTGTTAATTTCCAGAATGCAATGGCGGCTATTACGAAGACGGACAAGTCTGTACACTGTGTGGAGCTGGATGTAATGGAGGGTGTGATGGCACGAACGGTCACTGCATCTGTAAAACTGGCTGGAGGGAAACTAGATGCAACAGTAAGTACTATCTTTGAACTATCATATGACTTCATGTAACATGCGTTCTTCGGCGCTCAATCATTTACATTACAGAATTTCGGAATTGACGTGACGGAGTGTCTGGGCTTCACAAAACACCACAATTTTGGTGTGTTCTCTGTTCGTGTTTCATGTCCAGGAATATTATGTTAATTTACTGAATGCCTTTAATATAACGTCCCATGCCATCATAAAACGTGCCGCGAACACGTCCCATTTTAATTCTGGAAACCCAAAAGTCCAGAAACTCTACGCTCTTTGTCCAGTCTCGGTTAAAGGTATTTACAAAATTAAACATGCCGTTTTCATGGGAACATACCAAGGAAGAAAAAATGAAAAAAAAATTGTTTAAAAACTCAATATTTAGACTATGTCGCCCATGGGCCTGCCCATGGGCGAAGTCTGGCCCATGGGTAGGCCCATGGGCAGGCCCATGGGCGAGAATATGTTCCTTTACTTAAAACTCATGTTTTTGTTTCGCAAATACATTTAATGTATTCATTCAAGTATCATGACACAAAATTTAACTCATTTTAACTTAATTCAACGATTTTATAGCGATATTGAAATATTTCGCCCATGGGCGAGAAAAAGGTTTGGCCCATGGGCGAGAATATGTTCCTTGACTTAAAACTCATGATTTTGTTTCGCAAATACATTAAATGTATTTATTGAAGTATCATGACACAAAATTTAACTCATTTTAACTTAATTCAAAGATTTTATAGCGATATTGAAATATTTCGCCCATGGGCGAGAAAAAGGTTTGGCCCATGGGCGAGAATATGTTCCTTGACTTAAAACTCATGATTTTGTTTCGCAAATACATTAAATGTATTTATTGAAGTATCATGACACAAAATTTAACTCATTTTAACTTAATTCAAGGATTTTATAGCGATATTGAAATATTTCGCCCATGGGCGAGAAAAAGGTTTGGCCCATGGGCAGGCCCATGGGCGAGAACATGTTCCTTTACTTAAAACTCATGATTTTGTTTCGCAAATACATTAAATGTATTCATTGAAGTATCATGACACAAAATTTAATGAAAAAATGAAAAAACAAATGTTCAAAAACTCAATATTTAGACTATGTCGCCCATGGGCCTGCCCATGGGTAGGCCCATGGGCGAGAATATGTTCCTTTACTCAAAACTCATGTTTTTCTTTCGCAAATACATTAAATGTATTTATTTAAGTATCATGACACAAAATTTAACTCATTTTAACTTAATTCAAGGATTTTATAGCGATATTGAAATATTTCGCCCATGGGCGAGAAAAGGGTTTGGCCCATGGGCGAGAATATTTTCCTTTACTTAAAACTTATGTTTTTGTTTCGCAAATACTTGCAGGTGTTCTTACTATTTTCATGGCACATAATGTAACTCAATTTTACTCAATTCAGCTATTTTACAGATTTATTGAAATATTTCGCCCATGGGCGAGAAAAGGTTTTGCCTTCGGAATCCTTGATTATTATATCATGCCAGAGTTCTGAAATTCAGTGACAATGTTGCTGAACAGTAGAATCTGATGGACGTATTGTGCAGAACCTGTTTGACACTATGGGTTCCAGGACCACTAACACTCTGAGCTGAAAAATTTTGGTCCTAACCGCACCCAACATCTTTAATGAACCCGGCCTTACCTCTCAAAACGTTTTGGCAGTTTATCATACGAATTCATGTGCGTGTCCAACATTAAATTTTAGTTCGTTTCTATTTCATTTCCCATTTTATGACCCGTTGATACATCACACTGTGCAATTACGTGACAGGTACGCGTGCGCGTATTTTAATGGAAAGAAACTATTCGTCTTTTATTGCATAACGTTTGGCTGAATATCTTACATTCTAACGAAATCTCGAAATAATTATTTAATTACAAGCAGTGTCGAACTGACCAGTAGGAATTATGTTTCAATGCGATTGAGGAAAACGTGAGTGAATATTGTGACACTAAAGCAACTTTTAACTGCATTGTCACTTTTGGTATGAAAATGGTAATAGTTAAGAAAAACGTAACAGCCTTCTTATGATAATTCTCATATTCTCATTAGTACGTTGTGTCTAATTACAGTGTCGGCCTTATTTACAGGTGATTCTACAATACTTGTTGTCGGTCAATTACAATCTGCCACACCACGCGTGAATAAACAGTTATGCAGGTGTTGCTGTGGGCAAATACCTAGCCTGTAAATGTATATTTTTGTGGATACATGTATTACATATTTTCGTTGATATGTGGATATATTAAGCACCAAGACACAAAAAGTTTATGAAAGATGAATTTGTGCCTTGATATATATATTCAACGCGAACGAAGCTTGTATTTTCTCCGCGATCGTGATGTGTATCATCGTTTAATTGGTCATTCATTAACAGTATGTTGTGAGGCGATATCAAAGGAGCCGCTCAATATACACAGTGTCGTCCGTTTCGCGTGAACTACCACCCTACCCTGTCAGTAAGAGTTATGTAATCGGTACACAAATATATTTGGTGCGATGTCAGTGTGGAAGGAGTTTGAATTACGTCCGCCAGTGTCCACAGAAAGTATAGTACCAATCAACAAGGCCAATGCCGTACTAATAACCTAGTGACTCGCGTAACAACGGCTGTCAATATGTCTGCTACATCTACCATACCATCATCCCTGTCACAACTGGCGTATTAACGGCTTATTCAAAATATTAATTGTAGAAATGTCGTTACCAGACTAACGTACGTCGTATTCAGTCCTTAACTGGATGTTACATTCCTTATATCAGTTAACAACCCTGTTTGTGAAAATATTTACTAGACATAAGATTTAAAGACTAATAAAATCAATTGTAAGACCGCATAGACCATAAAACCGAATAAAATATGTCTTGGTATCATCTCTTGTGTATTAGATGATGGCAATGACCGGAAATGTTATAACGTTAGATTAAGAAGGAGAAACATTAAAGTGTTTTACAATACTTGGAAACATGAGCAATAAGATGTAGCAACATAAACATGCATGGAATAGGGAAAAAGGATGAAAACAAATTGAAAAGGATTTTAATACAAAATTATCGAACTAAATAACTTGCCTGAACAGAAGGGGTACCCAAACTTGTTTGACAGTTATTCGTGTGTTGTAGACTGTCGAATGGGACTCATGTGTGTACGTAGGGTACGCATATCTATTGCAAGTTTTAGTACTCATACACTTTCTCTTTTTGTGTTTTGTTTGTTTGTTAGTTGTATAACGCCACACTTAGCAGTATTTCAGCTGTATGACGGCGGTCTGTAAATAATCGAGTCTGGACCAGACAATCCAGTGATTGACATCATGTGCATCGATCCACGCAATTGGGATACGATGACATGCATCAACCAAGTCAGCGAGCATGACCACCCGATCCCGGTAGTCGCTTCTTACGACAAGCGCTGTCGCCCTTTTACGCCAAGAATGGTTTGTTGAAGATCTTCACGGGTCTATTGAATGCAGGGATTTGTGTAAAGTCATTCAGACAGCATACAATGCCAACTAAAAAATTATACTCAGTGTCTCCGCAAAGTAATATAGTACGGTACTTAGAGTACATGTGAGATTATACTCAGATTAGGGAGATGTTTAATCCATATAACGTGTTATTATTCTACCTAACAATGTATTTTATGAAATGAATGCAAAACAAACTCAACGGCTAAAAGGTTTCATTGAAAAAACTACCCCTAGTCTTGACTAATAAAACAACTGCAACCCGACACAGATTAAACGCAACTTACAAACACAATCATAATCTGGTTAGTCTGTATCACTCAACGAGGCCGCTTACTCTGCCAACAGTATGACAGTATTGGGCAGTTCAGTAAGTAGGAGCCAAAACCAGGCAGGTACGCTGGTCACACTTGACTGGTCTGACTGATGATTAGGTCGTCTGACAATTGGGAGTGAACCATAGCAAGAAGTATCTGCGAAACTATTTGCTCCTTTTATGGGACCGATTAGTTTTATGACCATGGGCCTCGGCACAAGCGTGGTGTTGGAAGACAAGTTATACATGTACATCCGATATGGTGACTGTGTTTCGCTATTCATATTCTAAATACATTCATAATACCACAACATTTTAGTACTCCTTGAAACTTTACAATCACTTCAATATGTACAATAGATTGAACCAGAACACTTGATACATTGCAGATTATTAAATCATTGTCTCTATCATCAGCCGCTACGTTTGTATCGTTTGCATTGTACAAAGAAATATTTTATCTGTCCTTTTGCAGATTTAGCCTCAGAATGTGCTCATTCGAATTAGGAACGAAAATAATTGCTTATCATGAGCATATATGATACAGTTAAAAGTTACTTGTACACTGTAGACGTATTCACTTTAAAGTCGCATACGACCTTCGCGAGCGAGTTGAATGATCCAGGTTAATTGGAACGAAGTCTAGAAAGGGTTATAAAGTTTTGTATTTGGTAATGTGTAGGTTTGTTAAATATAATTTTGTAAATTCCTTTTATTTCAATATGTAAAAACATAACTATGCGCTTAAAAACAGAGCTGACTTGATGGGAGATAGCCACCTCAGATTGTCTGTTGGACACGGTTTAACCCTACTGTGTCCTCACCCTGGTGTTACCGTTGTTATAAGGGATTAAGAGCTACGGCTCATTGCATTTTTGGTTACAGTCTGTATCACTAAAGTGGACATGTGCAGGTGAACTCCGTTCTATTAGTATATGAAATGCCCCAAAATGTGAACTCCAGACAATAATAACCTGAGGGTAAATCCACGTGCGTCTGCCTTTCCCCTCGTTCACCTTCGAAATCCTTGATTATTATATCATGCCAGAGTTCTGAAATTCAGTGACAATGTTGCTGAACAGTAGAATCTGATGGACGTTTTGTGCAGAACCTGTTTGACACTATGGGTTCCAGGACCACTAACACTCTGAGCTGAAAAAGTTTGGTCTAACCGCACCCAACATCTACAAGTTTGTAAGCTTGTAGACATCATTAAGAAGTAATTAACAGTCCCATGCTGAGACCTTTCTCAAAATCCAGACCGGTGGCAGGCTGCCAACAAAGAGAAGAAAATATCGCAACCCCGACACGAGTGTGCTCAGTCAAACAATGAACTTACGACCGGCAGAATACAACTCCAGTGTTGGCCTGAAAATGTAAACATGCTATTTAAATCCAAAATCGTATTATTATTTTTAATAGAAACCGTATCTTAATTTGTTCTTGCACTGCATCATATCGTGTATTTCATCTGTATATGTGTAATGTGTATATGTATCAATGACTACACTTATACCGCATATTCTGCAACAGACTATAATTAATCACCTTATTATTGTCTCTCCATTTACCATGGCTGACTGCACTAATACCCTTTTAACAGTGGACACCGATATCAGTATACATGTAGGCTTTTTGTTCAAAAAAGAATATGCAGGAAATTATATGTAACAAATATCTGTGTACTAATTACATGTTTGAATGTTGTCAGTTTTACGTTCTGAGATACAGTGATGTAACCATCTCTAAAATCTTCTAAAAATATAATAAAATACAAAACTCTCTGCCGTAATTTTTTGTGGAAATCATTCCATCAAGTAAAAATGACTGCGTGACAAGACGAATCAACTATTTATACCCGATAAAAGAAACTGCCGTATTTTAGGAACAGTGCTATAACAAGACATTTGAAATTTCTAACAAGCAGATACATTAGATACAGTGACTAGACTACAGGTACGTAATCCGTATCAATCAAAGGTGTAAAAAAACTGAAAATCATATCTGTCGGGAGACCTACCAAATTACCAAGTTTTATCATTACTATATTTATTACAATGCAAATGCTTTAGTGATACATTTTTTAGAGGAGAGGGCATACACACAAGTATATTGCTTCCGTGTGTGAATGCAGGTTGTACTTGGTATCTCAGTTCTCAGTTTCATACCGGTTGTATAACTGAATTTGTATATGGAACCATGCGTACAGCATGACAATTACTTGCTATTCGT
The DNA here is from genome assembly GCF_022045235.1 of Haliotis cracherodii. Lineage (NCBI taxonomy): Eukaryota > Metazoa > Mollusca > Gastropoda > Lepetellida > Haliotidae > Haliotis > Haliotis cracherodii. The sequence goes on along the minus strand of NW_027266297.1, from coordinate 37,561,934 downwards.
CAGTTTACAACACACATAACACGGTCAAACAATTTTAGGCACCGCTTTTGCGAGTTATTTAGTACTATAATGTTTTATTAAAATCTATTTCAATTTGTTTTCACCATTTTCCCTATTGACAGTCGTTGTTACGTGCGTCACTAGGTAATTAGTACGGATTGACCTTGTTTATTGTTTCTATACTTTGAGGATTTCTGTGGCAAGTGGCGGACGTAATTCAAACTCCTTCCGCACTGACACCGCATCAAATATATTTGTGTACCGATTACATAACTCTAATGGACAGGGTGGGGTGGTAGTTCACCGGACGACACTGTGTATATTGGGCGGCTCCTTTGATATCTCCTCCAAACATACGTTTATTGAATGACCCCATTAAACGATGATACACATCTCGATGAATATATCAAGGCACTAATTCATCTTTCATAAACTTTTTTTTGTCTTTGTGCTTAATAAATCCACATATCAACGAACATTTGTAAAACATGTATCCTAAAAAAAATAAACATTTTCAGGCTAGGTATTTGCCCACAGCAACACCTGCATAACTGTTTATTCACGCGTGGTGTGGTAGATCGTAATTGACCGAGAACAGGTATTGTAGAATCACCTGTAAATAAGGCCGACACTGTAATTAGATACAACGTACTAATGAGAATTATCATAAGAAGGCTGTTGTTTTTTCTGAACTGTTACCATTTTCATACCAAAAGTGACAATGCAGTTAAAAGTTGCTTTAGTGTCACAATATTCACTCACGTTTTCCTCAATCGCATTGAAACATAATTCCCACTGGTCAGTTCGAAACCGCATGTAATTAAATAATTATTTCGAGATTTCGTTAGAATGTAAGAATATTCAGCCAAACGTTATGCAATAAAAGACGAATAGTTTTTTTCATTAAAATACGCGCACGCGTACCTGTATATTGCATACCTAGTGTCACGTAATTGCCCAGTGTGATGTATCAACGGGACATAAAATGGGAAATGAAATAGAAACTAACTAAAATTTAATGTTGTGGAAAATAACTTCAATGAATTGGAGTACACGCACATGAATTCGTATGATAAACTGTCAAAACGTTTTGAGAGGTAAGGCCGGGTTCATTAAAGATCGCTACAATATGTAAAACAGGTGAAATTTGTAGAACTAAAGGAAACATCCAACCAAATGCCCTTTTTAAATAGTAATGTAATGATATAATATAAAGTATATTTCACATGATACAATATACTTTGCAAACAGTTAGTTGATGCTTGAAAGGGACTGACGAAAACATGGGCGAAATATTTTAATAACGCCGTAAAATAGTTGAATTAAGTAAAAATTAGTTAAATTTTGTGTCATGATACTTGAATAAATACATTTAATGTATTTGCGAAACAAAAACATGAGTTTTGAGTAAAGGAACATATTCTCGCCCATGGGCCTGCCCATGGGCCTGCCCATGGGCCAAAACCTTTTTCTCGCCCATGGGCGAAATATTTCAATATCGCTATAAAATCCTTGAATTAAGTTAAAATGAGTTTAATTTTGTGTCATGATACTTCAATAAATACATTTAATGTATTTGCGAAACAAAATCATGAGTTTTAAGTCAAGGAACATATTCTCGCCCATGGGCCAAACCTTTTTCTCGCCCATGGGCGAAATATTTCAATATCGCTATAAAATCGTTGAATTAAGTTAAAATGAGTTAAATTTTGTGTCATGATACTTGAATGAATACATTAAATGTATTTGCGAAACAAAAACATGAGTTTTAAGTAAAGGAACATATTCTCGCCCATGGGCCTACCCATGGGCCAGACTTCGCCCATTGGCAGGCCCATGGGCGACATAGTCTAAATATTGAGTTTTTAAACAATTTTTTTTTCATTTTTTCTTCCTTGGTATGTTCCCATGAAAACGGTATGTTTAATTTTGTAAATACCTTTAACCGAGACTGGGCAAAGACCGTAGAGTTTCTGGACTTTTGGGTTTCCAGAATTAAAATGGGACGTGTTTCAGCGTTATTCGACGCTCAACTACTTACGTTACAGAATGCGAGGACGACTATTACATGGATGGAGGTGACTGTGTCGAGTGTGGTGCTGGATGTGAGTCGGGGACTTGTAACGCTAATACCGGGACCTGTAGCTGTGAGTCGGGGTGGAAAGGACATCGATGTGCCACAGGTGCGTGTCAGACTTTATACATATACTGTTGTCTTATTTCGTATTGACTTGTGTGATATGGTTTTATTCCAATTATCAACCATCAAACATGGGTGTATGCTTTCTTTTGCCCGGCACCTTATATAGTGCAGTTTAAAAACGGTTTGCGCGGAAAATCCCACTAAAATATGGGGCACATACAGCATTTTCCTTATTCATTCAAAACTTCGTAAGCTTTTTTACATTATTTTTTTACTGGTGAGAGGACAGTACACCTGGTATAACATAGAATGAGAGATGTAAGCACCTTTTGCCCGAGTGGGCTACTACTGACACCTGGCAGTGCTCACAGTAGAAATCACTACTTCATCTGCAGTTTGTACTGAGGGAACATATGGACGAGGCTATACAGGGAAGTGTAACACCGGATGTAAACCAATGTGTCTGTGTTGCTTGGGTACACTATTAGCATCCCTATAGCCCTGGTGTATGTATAATATCGACCTTTCTTGAAAATCAGTAGGGGTGGGGAGGTGTTTGGAGGGCAGGGTTGTTTTATCTTTCTTCTTTCTTTATGTCTCACCAACATTTCATGATCAATTGTAAATGTGTTGTCGTTAGTGGCCAAAATAATTTGTCTATGGACTTCACACATTGTTCCCATGTGGGGAATCGGACGCGGGTCTTCGGCGTGACGAGCGAACGCTTTAACCACTAGGCTACCCCACCGCCCCTCCATTGTAGAAGAATTGGGGATAATCTGCTGCTGCACAATTAGACGTTTAATCTGTGTCCCAGAGTTTTATCTTCTATGTTAATACAGAGTGTCCTGACGGTCGTTATGGTGCCAATTGTGTCTCGATATGTTCACCCGGATGTCGTGTATCTCCGTGTGATAAGAAAACTGGAAAGTGTAAATATGACGGAGGTTACTACTGTAAACGTGGATGGACATCTGGGTCTTCTAACACTTACAGATGTGACAGTAAGTTCCTGCAGATGTGAGTTACAACTTTTATGACATGATGTGTAAATGTGACATGATAGTCAATATATGTACATTTGTGAGACCCATACAATGGTTGAAAACATTTGTTGTCTTTAGTGTACTTATTTAAGAATAAGTTATGCAAGTCATCAGAGATGTAGTTGTTTTTTATTGAGATTACTTTGCCCTGTATGTATTGATGTTAGCTGTATGTATATGTCATGACATTAGTATGATGTTAATGCAGTAATGTGGCTACATTTAAAGTACTTCTGTAGGCTAACAATTCGAAGGTCGCGAGTTCGTGTCCGACGGATTCTCACAAAAAATGGTTGCTTGTCTTTGAGACATGTGACCTATGGCAGAGATCGTGCTCACAAGAAGTACAGTACCACAACTTCTTGTTAGCCCGACAGCTAGCCGACTGAGCTTCGTCCACACTGTTAAGCTTGGTGCTAATTTACCTGGTCATGTCTTAGACGTTACGGAACTGAACGAAAAGAGTCGAGTAGGTGACGAACACTTCCGAAGGTTACGGGTAGGCATGGCGTCTCGTGACTTTAGTCTACATACTCGTCCCATTCCGTAATCAACAACATACCGAGTGGTGAAGAATGAGCCGATGTGGCGCGAACTGAAAACGGCTCCAGGCGTCAGACGTCAGACGTCAATCTCGCGAGTACGTATTAATGACATGGTATGTAATCATTCGTCGGGTGATTTTTGTAACAGAAAAGTGTGGTAAGGAACACTAGAAGGATGATGTGGATAATAGTAAGGAACGAGGGAGGCATGGGGATGGCTAGTGACGACTCAAGGGTGAGTTCGCTTTCGAATCAGTACTGAAAAAAAGTAGCGGGTGAAAGTAGTTTGTGTGAATGTTCCAGGACAGTTTCCTGTAGCCAAAATATTCGAATGAAAAACCATTTTATCCTTTTTACTCGACGTTTTTGTGTGAAGAATATTAGGAACCGCTATAGACTCTTTAATAGCCACTAAACGGCCACCTAACCCTGATGATCGTAAAGGGGATCGAAGGGCTAAGGTTAGAGTTCGGGTAATCTAATAGCCACTAAACGGGAACCTAACCCTAAAGATCGTAAAGGGATGATTGATCGTAAAGGCCATTCAAGGGCTAAGGATAGAGTTCGGGGTAACAGGGACGGGCGGCTATTACAGGGACGGGCAAGCATGTACACCGCGTTGAGCTGGGTGTAGGTCATTGTGTGATGCGGCGAACGGTCACTGTACATGGAAAGTTGGCTGGAAGGGACATTTCTGCAACACTAAGCACAGTCTTTCTATATCAATGAGCACACAACGCATAGTGATACACCCAATGGCCAGAAGGCGGTGTTCATTTGTTCAGTGTCATAATATGTATGGGTGAGTGAGTTGTGTTTTACGCCACTTTTAGCTGTATTCACGCATTGTGTCCATGTAGGGATTTCAAACCTGGGCTTTCGACGTTACAAGCGAATGCTATAACCACAAGAATACCCCACCGTCCCTTATATGTATAAGTTTGGTGATGAAGTGACAAGGATGAAACAATGACTAATCAATAACTGGTGTGTCCGCCATGTTTGGCCATACATGCACGACACCTTGATGGCATACTGGTGGATTAATTTGCGTTTGGTTTCCCTTGGTATTGCCCACCATTCCGCCTGAAGAGCTATCCCATGGCTTGGCCACGTTGTGAATAAACAAATAGAGCTATGTTATTATAAATTAAGTGTCAGAACATTCCTATTTCATATATTGCTTTGACATTTCAGCTGTGAATCTTCACAAATACACAGACCCTTTTTTCGTTAGTATGTTAGTCAACACGGACGACCGAGAAGGTTTGCTAAACAGAACAAAATTTGGGCATATTCGTTCTATGTGGACCTAACTTTTAAAATGTAAACTTTTTCTTTAATAATACAAAATTGTTCTTCACATAACTGTCATTTAAAATATAATGATACCTTTTTGATGATAAAATATTCAAATAGTCAACATGGAAGACCGAGAAAGTATGCAAAAAAGTACAAACATTTGGGCATATTCGTCCTATGTGGACCTAATTTTTAGAACTAAATAGTTAAATTAGTTAAATAATGCCAAACGCTTTTTCACATAACAGTCATTTAAAATATAATGATAGGTTTTTGATGATAGAATATTCAACAAATATCACAAATATCACTTGTATTTAAACCATATGTTGTATGTTTTCATACTTAAGGTGAATTTTGTGGTGATAATTAGTTACAATCTCCCTTAACCTTATACGTCTTGCTCGTTGTGAGCATCACACTTCTCCTATGATAACATGGTGAAGTGAAGAGAGGGTGTTACTTTAAGGTTTCTAGTATTCATTGCTTTTGAGATCACTTTCTGCGTGATAATCTACTTTCTTCTTTAAACATACCCTTTCCATTGACGTCCTCAGATGTGCTCACCAACAACTTTGATTCAAACAACGAAACGTTGTAGTAGCGTCTTTAGAACGCGGATTCATATAGATTGCACACTGGTTTTTCGATTAATACCTCAATGAACCGAAAGAATTACACAATCAATCCTTAAGTAACATAATACCATACACCCAACATCATATATACATCAGCTGACCATATGGACATTAGGTTCTTCTTTGTTTTTGTTTATAAACTGTGCAATATTTTTATCAAGTGTATCTAAAAGTGTCTGTGTCTATGTCAATCAATACATCTTCAAGTTCAGAATACTGGCAAGTTGGTTATAATGGCAGACATTTAAATTGAAATGAGAAGGCTACAACCCCCTTAGTTCTTTAATTCATGATTGTTGTAAGCATAACATTTCCTCCTACAGTATAATATGGATAATTAAAGAACGGATGTGTCTTTTGTCTATTCATTCCTGCATTTAACGTGAGGTCGCCCTAAAGTATTCTAATGAAGGACTTCTACGTGTTTATTCCTCCACACGTACACCTTCCGTTCACGTTCTGGTTTTATGTTTAAAGGACAGGCTTATATTTATAAGGGAACATTAATGAGTATTTGTTGTTCAGAGTAGTTCTGTGTGCTGCACGTCACATAACAAACAATACACGATAGTAGAAGGACAGACTGATTTTGACAGCAAACTCTCTACATTATTGTCACATGACCACATGTGTTTTTTGAGTGAGTGAGTGTTTTACGCAGATTTGAACACTGTCAGTATTCAGTTATATCACAGTGTTTAATTTCGACCTGGGAGGAGAGCCCCGGGGGATGCAGGTCTTACATGTTTACCGATTAGGTGGACCCCATGAGCACGGGAATGGTGCTGACCTGACTGGCCTCCGACCTCATAAAGACAGACATTCACGGGAGTATACGAACGTGTCCACCCATAAGGATATGCGTTAAGTAGATGTGATTTATTGAATGTATACAGTACACATGAGACATTTGAATTCCATATCAAGCAATGGTCTATGTTTCAAGCAATAATTTTATATACAAAATATGGATCTCTGTAGGGACGCCTGGGAAGACTACGTCCAATGAACAACATGCTTGTCACGGGATTACTCAGTGTTGATTGGTCTAAATCGGATCTGGCTTATTAAGTGTGGCTTAATCTAGTCTATATTTAAGCATAATTCCCACACTGCATTGTCTTGTTAGGAAATGATATACGAATTAGTTGTTTTTTTCGGGGATGAACGTATGCATTTCCTGCATTCCTTCGGGTATGTAATCCCAAGCCCAGCCTCAAAGTAGTTGATTTAAATAACATAAGCAATATTTTCGGATTTGAAATTACGTGGTCATAATTCAAACATTTTGATATGGAAACTATTAGTTAACACATTGTGACAAAGGACGTAATGAGTGTTGGCTTTAAAAAATACATGTGCTGTTTGGAAATATCAGGAGGACAATTTACAACTGGTATACATTTTGTGTAATAGATATCGACTCAAGGTGTAGTCAATGCTGCCTGACGATTTGAAATAATCGGTCCACTGAATCGGTCCGCGCTGAATGATACTTACGGTAGTGTTATGGTAGTGATGGTTGACTGTCCTTATTTTGTTATGTGGAGACGCGTCGTTTCGCGATGTATTCCGGTAACTGAGTTGGGAATAACTATTTGTTCAACCACAGATATCATGGTGCTGGGAAATTGATATTATATTTGGGGGAAGTTCGAGGATGATGTACATTATCAAACGATACAGCAAGCTAATCACACAACGCTGATGATGTTTCGCAACATTCTCATTTATCACCACACTTGTAATTTACCCGGAGTCAACATTTCACATGTGTGTTAATTTCCAGAATGCAATGGCGGCTATTACGAAGACGGACAAGTCTGTACACTGTGTGGAGCTGGATGTAATGGAGGGTGTGATGGCACGAACGGTCACTGCATCTGTAAAACTGGCTGGAGGGAAACTAGATGCAACAGTAAGTACTATCTTTGAACTATCATATGACTTCATGTAACATGCGTTCTTCGGCGCTCAATCATTTACATTACAGAATTTCGGAATTGACGTGACGGAGTGTCTGGGCTTCACAAAACACCACAATTTTGGTGTGTTCTCTGTTCGTGTTTCATGTCCAGGAATATTATGTTAATTTACTGAATGCCTATAATATAACGTCCCATGCCATCATAAAACGTGCGTTATTCGACGCTCAACTACTTACGTTACAGAATGCGAGGACGACTATTACATGGATGGAGGTGACTGTGTCGAGTGTGGTGCTGGATGTGAGTCGGGGACTTGTAACGCTAATACCGGGACCTGTAGCTGTGAGTCGGGGTGGAAAGGACATCGATGTGCCACAGGTGCGTGTCAGACTTTATACATATACTGTTGTCTTATTTCGTATTGACTTGTGTGATATGGTTTTATTCCAATTATCAACCATCAAACATGGGTGTATGCTTTCTTTTGCCCGGCACCTTATATAGTGCAGTTTAAAAACGGTTTGCGCGGAAAATCCCACTAAAATATGGGGCACATACAGCATTTTCCTTATTCATTCAAAACTTCGTAAGCTTTTTTACATTATTTTTTTACTGGTGAGAGGACAGTACACCTGGTATAACATAGAATGAGAGATGTAAGCACCTTTTGCCCGAGTGGGCTACTACTGACACCTGGCAGTGCTCACAGTAGAAATCACTACTTCATCTGCAGTTTGTACTGAGGGAACATATGGACGAGGCTATACAGGGAAGTGTAACACCGGATGTAAACCAATGTGTCTGTGTTGCTTGGGTACACTATTAGCATCCCTATAGCCCTGGTGTATGTATAATATCGTCCTTTCTTGAAAATCAGTAGGGGTGGGGAGGTGTTTGGAGGGCAGGGTTGTTTTATCTTTCTTCTTTCTTTATGTCTCACCAACTTTTCATGATCAATTGTAAATGTGTTGTCGTTAGTGGCCAAAATAATTTGTCTATGGACTTCACACATTGTTCCCATGTGGGGAATCGGACGCGGGTCTTCGGCGTGACGAGCGAACGCTTTAACCACTAGGCTACCCCACCGCCCCTCCATTGTAGAAGAATTGGGGATAATCTGCTGCTGCACAATTAGACGTTTAATCTGTGTCCCAGAGTTTTATCTTCTATGTTAATACAGAGTGTCCTGACGGTCGTTATGGTGCCAATTGTGTCTCGATATGTTCACCCGGATGTCGTGTATCTCCGTGTGATAAGAAAACTGGAAAGTGTAAATATGACGGAGGTTACTACTGTAAACGTGGATGGACATCTGGGTCTTCTAACACTTACAGATGTGACAGTAAGTTCCTGCAGATGTGAGTTACAACTTTTATGACATGATGTGTAAATGTGACATGATAGTCAATATATGTACATTTGTGAGACCCATACAATGGTTGAAAACATTTGTTGTCTTTAGTGTACTTATTTAAGAATAAGTTATGCAAGTCATCAGAGATGTAGTTGTTTTTTATTGAGATTACTTTGCCCTGTATGTATTGATGTTAGCTGTATGTATATGTCATGACATTAGTATGATGTTAATGCAGTAATGTGGCTACATTTAAAGTACTTCTGTAGGCTAACAATTCGAAGGTCGCGAGTTCGTGTCCGACGGATTCTCACAAAAAATGGTTGCTTGTCTTTGAGACATGTGACCTATGGCAGAGATCGTCCTCACAAGAAGTACAGTACCACAACTTCTTGTTAGCCCGACAGCTAGCCGACTGAGCTTCGTCCACACTGTTAAGCTTGGTGCTAATTTACCTGGTCATGTCTTAGACGTTACGGAACTGAACGAAAAGAGTCGAGTAGGTGACGAACACTTCCGAAGGTTACGGGTAGGCATGGCGTCTCGTGACTTTAGTCTACATACTCGTCCCATTCCGTAATCAACAACATACCGAGTGGTGAAGAATGAGCCGATGTGGCGCGAACTGAAAACGGCTCCAGGCGTCAGACGTCAGACGTCAATCTCGCGAGTACGTATTAATGACATGGTATGTAATCATTCGTCGGGTGATTTTTGTAACAGAAAAGTGTGGTAAGGAACACTAGAAGGATGATGTGGATAATAGTAAGGAACGAGGGAGGCATGGGGATGGCTAGTGACGACTCAAGGGTGAGTTCGCTTTCGAATCAGTACTGAAAAAAAGTAGCGGGTGAAAGTAGTTTGTGTGAATGTTCCAGGACAGTTTCCTGTAGCCAAAATATTCGAATGAAAAACCATTTTATCCTTTTTACTCGACGTTTTTGTGTGAAGAATATTAGGAACCGCTATAGACTCTTTAATAGCCACTAAACGGCCACCTAACCCTGATGATCGTAAAGGGGATCGAAGGGCTAAGGTTAGAGTTCGGGTAATCTAATAGCCACTAAACGGGAACCTAACCCTAAAGATCGTAAAGGGATGATTGATCGTAAAGGCCATTCAAGGGCTAAGGATAGAGTTCGGGGTAACAGGGACGGGCGGCTATTACAGGGACGGGCAAGCATGTACACCGCGTTGAGCTGGGTGTAGGTCATTGTGTGATGCGGCGAACGGTCACTGTACATGGAAAGTTGGCTGGAAGGGACATTTCTGCAACACTAAGCACAGTCTTTCTATATCAATGAGCACACAACGCATAGTGATACACCCAATGGCCAGAAGGCGGTGTTCATTTGTTCAGTGTCATAATATGTATGGGTGAGTGAGTTGTGTTTTACGCCACTTTTAGCTGTATTCACGCATTGTGTCCATGTAGGGATTTCAAACCTGGGCTTTCGACGTTACAAGCGAATGCTATAACCACAAGAATACCCCACCGTCCCTTATATGTATAAGTTTGGTGATGAAGTGACAAGGATGAAACAATGACTAATCAATAACTGGTGTGTCCGCCATGTTTGGCCATACATGCACGACACCTTGATGGCATACTGGTGGATTAATTTGCGTTTGGTTTCCCTTGGTATTGCCCACCATTCCGCCTGAAGAGCTATCCCATGGCTTGGCCACGTTGTGAATAAACAAATAGAGCTATGTTATTATAAATTAAGTGTCAGAACATTCCTATTTCATATATTGCTTTGACATTTCAGCTGTGAATCTTCACAAATACACAGACCCTTTTTTCGTTAGTATGTTAGTCAACACGGACGACCGAGAAGGTTTGCTAAACAGAACAAAATTTGGGCATATTCGTTCTATGTGGACCTAACTTTTAAAATGTAAACTTTTTCTTTAATAATACAAAATTGTTCTTCACATAACTGTCATTTAAAATATAATGATACCTTTTTGATGATAAAATATTCAAATAGTCAACATGGAAGACCGAGAAAGTATGCAAAAAAGTACAAACATTTGGGCATATTCGTCCTATGTGGACCTAATTTTTAGAACTAAATAGTTAAATTAGTTAAATAATGCCAAACGCTTTTTCACATAACAGTCATTTAAAATATAATGATAGGTTTTTGATGATAGAATATTCAACAAATATCACAAATATCACTTGTATTTAAACCATATGTTGTATGTTTTCATACTTAAGGTGAATTTTGTGGTGATAATTAGTTACAATCTCCCTTAACCTTATACGTCTTGCTCGTTGTGAGCATCACACTTCTCCTATGATAACATGGTGAAGTGAAGAGAGGGTGTTACTTTAAGGTTACTAGTATTCATTGCTTTTGAGATCACTTTCTGCGTGATAATCTACTTTCTTCTTTAAACATACCCTTTCCATTGACGTCCTCAGATGTGCTCACCAACAACTTTGATTCAAACAACGAAACGTTGTAGTAGCGTCTTTAGAACGCGGATTCATATAGATTGCACACTGGTTTTTCGATTAATACCTCAATGAACCGAAAGAATTACACAATCAATCCTTAAGTAACATAATACCATACACCCAACATCATATATACATCAGCTGACCATATGGACATTAGGTTCTTCTTTGTTTTTGTTTATAAACTGTGCAATATTTTTATCAAGTGTATCTAAAAGTGTCTGTGTCTATGTCAATCAATACATCTTCAAGTTCAGAATACTGGCAAGTTGGTTATAATGGCAGACATTTAAATTGAAATGAGAAGGCTACAACCCCCTTAGTTCTTTAATTCATGATTGTTGTAAGCATAACATTTCCTCCTACAGTATAATATGGATAATTAAAGAACGGATGTGTCTTTTGTCTATTTATTCCTGCATTTAACGTGAGGTCGCCCTAAAGTATTCTAATGAAGGACTTCTACGTGTTTATTCCTCCACACGTACACCTTCCGTTCACGTTCTGGTTTTATGTTTAAAGGACAGGCTTATATTTATAAGGGAACATTAATGAGTATTTGTTGTTCAGAGTAGTTCTGTGTGCTGCACGTCACATAACAAACAATACACGATAGTAGAAGGACAGACTGATTTTGACAGCAAACTCTCTACATTATTGTCACATGACCACATGTGTTTTTTGAGTGAGTGAGTGTTTTACGCAGATTTGAACACTGTCAGTATTCAGTTATATCACAGTGTTTAATTTCGACCTGGGAGGAGAGCCCCGGGGGATGCAGGTCTTACATGTTTACCGATTAGGTGGACCCCATGAGCACGGGAATGGTGCTGACCTGACTGGCCTCCGACCTCATAAAGACAGACATTCACGGGAGTATACGAACGTGTCCACCCATAAGGATATGCGTTAAGTAGATGTGATTTATTGAATGTATACAGTACACATGAGACATTTGAATTCCATATCAAGCAATGGTCTATGTTTCAAGCAATAATTTTATATACAAAATATGGATCTCTGTAGGGACGCCTGGGAAGACTACGTCCAATGAACAACATGCTTGTCACGGGATTACTCAGTGTTGATTGGTCTAAATCGGATCTGGCTTATTAAGTGTGGCTTAATCTAGTCTATATTTAAGCATAATTCCCACACTGCATTGTCTTGTTAGGAAATGATATACGAATTAGTTGTTTTTTTCGGGGATGAACGTATGCATTTCCTGCATTCCTTCGGGTATGTAATCCCAAGCCCAGCCTCAAAGTAGTTGATTTAAATACCATAAGCAATATTTTCGGATTTGAAATTACGTGGTCATAATTCAAACATTTTGATATGGAAACTATTAGTTAACACATTGTGACAAAGGACGTAATGAGTGTTGGCTTTAAAAAATACATGTGCTGTTTGGAAATATCAGGAGGACAATTTACAACTGGTATACATTTTGTGTAATAGATATCGACTCAAGGTGTAGTCAATGCTGCCTGACGATTTGAAATAATCGGTCCACTGAATCGGTCCGCGCTGAATGATACTTACGGTAGTGTTATGGTAGTGATGGTTGACTGTCCTTATTTTGTTATGTGGAGACGCGTCGTTTCGCGATGTATTCCGGTAACTGAGTTGGGAATAACTATTTGTTCAACCACAGATATCATGGTGCTGGGAAATTGATATTATATTTGGGGGAAGTTCGAGGATGATGTACATTATCAAACGATACAGCAAGCTAATCACACAACGCTGATGATGTTTCGCAACATTCTCATTTATCACCACACTTGTAATTTACCCGGAGTCAACATTTCACATGTGTGTTAATTTCCAGAATGCAATGGCGGCTATTACGAAGACGGACAAGTCTGTACACTGTGTGGAGCTGGATGTAATGGAGGGTGTGATGGCACGAACGGTCACTGCATCTGTAAAACTGGCTGGAGGGAAACTAGATGCAACAGTAAGTACTATCTTTGAACTATCATATGACTTCATGTAACATGCGTTCTTCGGCGCTCAATCATTTACATTACAGAATTTCGGAATTGACGTGACGGAGTGTCTGGGCTTCACAAAACACCACAATTTTGGTGTGTTCTCTGTTCGTGTTTCATGTCCAGGAATATTATGTTAATTTACTGAATGCCTATAATATAACGTCCCATGCCATCATAAAACGTGCGTTATTCGACGCTCAACTACTTACGTTACAGAATGCGAGGACGACTATTACATGGATGGAGGTGACTGTGTCGAGTGTGGTGCTGGATGTGAGTCGGGGACTTGTAACGCTAATACCGGGACCTGTAGCTGTGAGTCGGGGTGGAAAGGACATCGATGTGCCACAGGTGCGTGTCAGACTTTATACATATACTGTTGTCTTATTTCGTATTGACTTGTGTGATATGGTTTTATTCCAATTATCAACCATCAAACATGGGTGTATGCTTTCTTTTGCTCGGCACCTTATATAGTGCAGTTTAAAAACGGTTTGCGCGGAAAATCCCACTAAAATATGGGGCACATACAGCATTTTCCTTATTCATTCAAAACTTCGTAAGCTTTTTTACATTATTTTTTTACTGGTGAGAGGACAGTACACCTGGTATAACATAGAATGAGAGATGTAAGCACCTTTTGCCCGAGTGGGCTACTACTGACACCTGGCAGTGCTCACAGTAGAAATCACTACTTCATCTGCAGTTTGTACTGAGGGAACATATGGACGAGGCTATACAGGGAAGTGTAACACCGGATGTAAACCAATGTGTCTGTGTTGCTTGGGTACACTATTAGCATCCCTATAGCCCTGGTGTATGTATAATATCGTCCTTTCTTGAAAATCAGTAGGGGTGGGGAGGTGTTTGGAGGGCAGGGTTGTTTTATCTTTCTTCTTTCTTTATGTCTCACCAACTTTTCATGATCAATTGTAAATGTGTTGTCGTTAGTGGCCAAAATAATTTGTCTATGGACTTCACACATTGTTCCCATGTGGGGAATCGGACGCGGGTCTTCGGCGTGACGAGCGAACGCTTTAACCACTAGGCTACCCCACCGCCCCTCCATTGTAGAAGAATTGGGGATAATCTGCTGCTGCACAATTAGACGTTTAATCTGTGTCCCAGAGTTTTATCTTCTATGTTAATACAGAGTGTCCTGACGGTCGTTATGGTGCCAATTGTGTCTCGATATGTTCACCCGGATGTCGTGTATCTCCGTGTGATAAGAAAACTGGAAAGTGTAAATATGACGGAGGTTACTACTGTAAACGTGGATGGACATCTGGGTCTTCTAACACTTACAGATGTGACAGTAAGTTCCTGCAGATGTGAGTTACAACTTTTATGACATGATGTGTAAATGTGACATGATAGTCAATATATGTACATTTGTGAGACCCATACAATGGTTGAAAACATTTGTTGTCTTTAGTGTACTTATTTAAGAATAAGTTATGCAAGTCATCAGAGATGTAGTTGTTTTTTATTGAGATTACTTTGCCCTGTATGTATTGATGTTAGCTGTATGTATATGTCATGACATTAGTATGATGTTAATGCAGTAATGTGGCTACATTTAAAGTACTTCTGTAGGCTAACAATTCGAAGGTCGCGAGTTCGTGTCCGACGGATTCTCACAAAAAATGGTTGCTTGTCTTTGAGACATGTGACCTATGGCAGAGATCGTCCTCACAAGAAGTACAGTACCACAACTTCTTGTTAGCCCGACAGCTAGCCGACTGAGCTTCGTCCACACTGTTAAGCTTGGTGCTAATTTACCTGGTCATGTCTTAGACGTTACGGAACTGAACGAAAAGAGTCGAGTAGGTGACGAACACTTCCGAAGGTTACGGGTAGGCATGGCGTCTCGTGACTTTAGTCTACATACTCGTCCCATTCCGTAATCAACAACATACCGAGTGGTGAAGAATGAGCCGATGTGGCGCGAACTGAAAACGGCTCCAGGCGTCAGACGTCAGACGTCAATCTCGCGAGTACGTATTAATGACATGGTATGTAATCATTCGTCGGGTGATTTTTGTAACAGAAAAGTGTGGTAAGGAACACTAGAAGGATGATGTGGATAATAGTAAGGAACGAGGGAGGCATGGGGATGGCTAGTGACGACTCAAGGGTGAGTTCGCTTTCGAATCAGTACTGAAAAAAAGTAGCGGGTGAAAGTAGTTTGTGTGAATGTTCCAGGACAGTTTCCTGTAGCCAAAATATTCGAATGAAAAACCATTTTATCCTTTTTACTCGACGTTTTTGTGTGAAGAATATTAGGAACCGCTATAGACTCTTTAATAGCCACTAAACGGCCACCTAACCCTGATGATCGTAAAGGGGATCGAAGGGCTAAGGTTAGAGTTCGGGTAATCTAATAGCCACTAAACGGGAACCTAACCCTAAAGATCGTAAAGGGATGATTGATCGTAAAGGCCATTCAAGGGCTAAGGATAGAGTTCGGGGTAACAGGGACGGGCGGCTATTACAGGGACGGGCAAGCATGTACACCGCGTTGAGCTGGGTGTAGGTCATTGTGTGATGCGGCGAACGGTCACTGTACATGGAAAGTTGGCTGGAAGGGACATTTCTGCAACACTAAGCACAGTCTTTCTATATCAATGAGCACACAACGCATAGTGATACACCCAATGGCCAGAAGGCGGTGTTCATTTGTTCAGTGTCATAATATGTATGGGTGAGTGAGTTGTGTTTTACGCCACTTTTAGCTGTATTCACGCATTGTGTCCATGTAGGGATTTCAAACCTGGGCTTTCGACGTTACAAGCGAATGCTATAACCACAAGAATACCCCACCGTCCCTTATATGTATAAGTTTGGTGATGAAGTGACAAGGATGAAACAATGACTAATCAATAACTGGTGTGTCCGCCATGTTTGGCCATACATGCACGACACCTTGATGGCATACTGGTGGATTAATTTGCGTTTGGTTTCCCTTGGTATTGCCCACCATTCCGCCTGAAGAGCTATCCCATGGCTTGGCCACGTTGTGAATAAACAAATAGAGCTATGTTATTATAAATTAAGTGTCAGAACATTCCTATTTCATATATTGCTTTGACATTTCAGCTGTGAATCTTCACAAATACACAGACCCTTTTTTCGTTAGTATGTTAGTCAACACGGACGACCGAGAAGGTTTGCTAAACAGAACAAAATTTGGGCATATTCGTTCTATGTGGACCTAACTTTTAAAATGTAAACTTTTTCTTTAATAATACAAAATTGTTCTTCACATAACTGTCATTTAAAATATAATGATACCTTTTTGATGATAAAATATTCAAATAGTCAACATGGAAGACCGAGAAAGTATGCAAAAAAGTACAAACATTTGGGCATATTCGTCCTATGTGGACCTAATTTTTAGAACTAAATAGTTAAATTAGTTAAATAATGCCAAACGCTTTTTCACATAACAGTCATTTAAAATATAATGATAGGTTTTTGATGATAGAATATTCAACAAATATCACAAATATCACTTGTATTTAAACCATATGTTGTATGTTTTCATACTTAAGGTGAATTTTGTGGTGATAATTAGTTACAATCTCCCTTAACCTTATACGTCTTGCTCGTTGTGAGCATCACACTTCTCCTATGATAACATGGTGAAGTGAAGAGAGGGTGTTACTTTAAGGTTACTAGTATTCATTGCTTTTGAGATCACTTTCTGCGTGATAATCTACTTTCTTCTTTAAACATACCCTTTCCATTGACGTCCTCAGATGTGCTCACCAACAACTTTGATTCAAACAACGAAACGTTGTAGTGGCGTCTTTAGAACGCGGATTCATATAGATTGCACACTGGTTTTTCGATTAATACCTCAATGAACCGAAAGAATTACACAATCAATCCTTAAGTAACATAATACCATACACCCAACATCATATATACATCAGCTGACCATATGGACATTAGGTTCTTCTTTGTTTTTGTTTATAAACTGTGCAATATTTTTATCAAGTGTATCTAAAAGTGTCTGTGTCTATGTCAATCAATACATCTTCAAGTTCAGAATACTGGCAAGTTGGTTATAATGGCAGACATTTAAATTGAAATGAGAAGGCTACAACCCCCTTAGTTCTTTAATTCATGATTGTTGTAAGCATAACATTTCCTCCTACAGTATAATATGGATAATTAAAGAACGGATGTGTCTTTTGTCTATTTATTCCTGCATTTAACGTGAGGTCGCCCTAAAGTATTCTAATGAAGGACTTCTACGTGTTTATTCCTCCACACGTACACCTTCCGTTCACGTTCTGGTTTTATGTTTAAAGGACAGGCTTATATTTATAAGGGAACATTAATGAGTATTTGTTGTTCAGAGTAGTTCTGTGTGCTGCACGTCACATAACAAACAATACACGATAGTAGAAGGACAGACTGATTTTGACAGCAAACTCTCTACATTATTGTCACATGACCACATGTGTTTTTTGAGTGAGTGAGTGTTTTACGCAGATTTGAACACTGTCAGTATTCAGTTATATCACAGTGTTTAATTTCGACCTGGGAGGAGAGCCCCGGGGGATGCAGGTCTTACATGTTTACCGATTAGGTGGACCCCATGAGCACGGGAATGGTGCTGACCTGACTGGCCTCCGACCTCATAAAGACAGACATTCACGGGAGTATACGAACGTGTCCACCCATAAGGATATGCGTTAAGTAGATGTGATTTATTGAATGTATACAGTACACATGAGACATTTGAATTCCATATCAAGCAATGGTCTATGTTTCAAGCAATAATTTTATATACAAAATATGGATCTCTGTAGGGACGCCTGGGAAGACTACGTCCAATGAACAACATGCTTGTCACGGGATTACTCAGTGTTGATTGGTCTAAATCGGATCTGGCTTATTAAGTGTGGCTTAATCTAGTCTATATTTAAGCATAATTCCCACACTGCATTGTCTTGTTAGGAAATGATATACGAATTAGTTGTTTTTTTCGGGGATGAACGTATGCATTTCCTGCATTCCTTCGGGTATGTAATCCCAAGCCCAGCCTCAAAGTAGTTGATTTAAATACCATAAGCAATATTTTCGGATTTGAAATTACGTGGTCATAATTCAAACATTTTGATATGGAAACTATTAGTTAACACATTGTGACAAAGGACGTAATGAGTGTTGGCTTTAAAAAATACATGTGCTGTTTGGAAATATCAGGAGGACAATTTACAACTGGTATACATTTTGTGTAATAGATATCGACTCAAGGTGTAGTCAATGCTGCCTGACGATTTGAAATAATCGGTCCACTGAATCGGTCCGCGCTGAATGATACTTACGGTAGTGTTATGGTAGTGATGGTTGACTGTCCTTATTTTGTTATGTGGAGACGCGTCGTTTCGCGATGTATTCCGGTAACTGAGTTGGGAATAACTATTTGTTCAACCACAGATATCATGGTGCTGGGAAATTGATATTATATTTGGGGGAAGTTCGAGGATGATGTACATTATCAAACGATACAGCAAGCTAATCACACAACGCTGATGATGTTTCGCAACATTCTCATTTATCACCACACTTGTAATTTACCCGGAGTCAACATTTCACATGTGTGTTAATTTCCAGAATGCAATGGCGGCTATTACGAAGACGGACAAGTCTGTACACTGTGTGGAGCTGGATGTAATGGAGGGTGTGATGGCACGAACGGTCACTGCATCTGTAAAACTGGCTGGAGGGAAACTAGATGCAACAGTAAGTACTATCTTTGAACTATCATATGACTTCATGTAACATGCGTTCTTCGGCGCTCAATCATTTACATTACAGAATTTCGGAATTGACGTGACGGAGTGTCTGGGCTTCACAAAACACCACAATTTTGGTGTGTTCTCTGTTCGTGTTTCATGTCCAGGAATATTATGTTAATTTACTGAATGCCTATAATATAACGTCCCATGCCATCATAAAACGTGCGTTATTCGACGCTCAACTACTTACGTTACAGAATGCGAGGACGACTATTACATGGATGGAGGTGACTGTGTCGAGTGTGGTGCTGGATGTGAGTCGGGGACTTGTAACGCTAATACCGGGACCTGTAGCTGTGAGTCGGGGTGGAAAGGACATCGATGTGCCACAGGTGCGTGTCAGACTTTATACATATACTGTTGTCTTATTTCGTATTGACTTGTGTGATATGGTTTTATTCCAATTATCAACCATCAAACATGGGTGTATGCTTTCTTTTGCCCGGCACCTTATATAGTGCAGTTTAAAAACGGTTTGCGCGGAAAATCCCACTAAAATATGGGGCACATACAGCATTTTCCTTATTCATTCAAAACTTCGTAAGCTTTTTTACATTATTTTTTTACTGGTGAGAGGACAGTACACCTGGTATAACATAGAATGAGAGATGTAAGCACCTTTTGCCCGAGTGGGCTACTACTGACACCTGGCAGTGCTCACAGTAGAAATCACTACTTCATCTGCAGTTTGTACTGAGGGAACATATGGACGAGGCTATACAGGGAAGTGTAACACCGGATGTAAACCAATGTGTCTGTGTTGCTTGGGTACACTATTAGCATCCCTATAGCCCTGGTGTATGTATAATATCGTCCTTTCTTGAAAATCAGTAGGGGTGGGGAGGTGTTTGGAGGGCAGGGTTGTTTTATCTTTCTTCTTTCTTTATGTCTCACCAACTTTTCATGATCAATTGTAAATGTGTTGTCGTTAGTGGCCAAAATAATTTGTCTATGGACTTCACACATTGTTCCCATGTGGGGAATCGGACGCGGGTCTTCGGCGTGACGAGCGAACGCTTTAACCACTAGGCTACCCCACCGCCCCTCCATTGTAGAAGAATTGGGGATAATCTGCTGCTGCACAATTAGACGTTTAATCTGTGTCCCAGAGTTTTATCTTCTATGTTAATACAGAGTGTCCTGACGGTCGTTATGGTGCCAATTGTGTCTCGATATGTTCACCCGGATGTCGTGTATCTCCGTGTGATAAGAAAACTGGAAAGTGTAAATATGACGGAGGTTACTACTGTAAACGTGGATGGACATCTGGGTCTTCTAACACTTACAGATGTGACAGTAAGTTCCTGCAGATGTGAGTTACAACTTTTATGACATGATGTGTAAATGTGACATGATAGTCAATATATGTACATTTGTGAGACCCATACAATGGTTGAAAACATTTGTTGTCTTTAGTGTACTTATTTAAGAATAAGTTATGCAAGTCATCAGAGATGTAGTTGTTTTTTATTGAGATTACTTTGCCCTGTATGTATTGATGTTAGCTGTATGTATATGTCATGACATTAGTATGATGTTAATGCAGTAATGTGGCTACATTTAAAGTACTTCTGTAGGCTAACAATTCGAAGGTCGCGAGTTCGTGTCCGACGGATTCTCACAAAAAATGGTTGCTTGTCTTTGAGACATGTGACCTATGGCAGAGATCGTCCTCACAAGAAGTACAGTACCACAACTTCTTGTTAGCCCGACAGCTATCCGACTGAGCTTCGTCCACACTGTTAAGCTTGGTGCTAATTTACCTGGTCATGTCTTAGACGTTACGGAACTGAACGAAAAGAGTCGAGTAGGTGACGAACACTTCCGAAGGTTACGGGTAGGCATGGCGTCTCGTGACTTTAGTCTACATACTCGTCCCATTCCGTAATCAACAACATACCGAGTGGTGAAGAATGAGCCGATGTGGCGCGAACTGAAAACGGCTCCAGGCGTCAGACGTCAGACGTCAATCTCGCGAGTACGTATTAATGACATGGTATGTAATCATTCGTCGGGTGATTTTTGTAACAGAAAAGTGTGGTAAGGAACACTAGAAGGATGATGTGGATAATAGTAAGGAACGAGGGAGGCATGGGGATGGCTAGTGACGACTCAAGGGTGAGTTCGCTTTCGAATCAGTACTGAAAAAAAGTAGCGGGTGAAAGTAGTTTGTGTGAATGTTCCAGGACAGTTTCCTGTAGCCAAAATATTCGAATGAAAAACCATTTTATCCTTTTTACTCGACGTTTTTGTGTGAAGAATATTAGGAACCGCTATAGACTCTTTAATAGCCACTAAACGGCCACCTAACCCTGATGATCGTAAAGGGGATCGAAGGGCTAAGGTTAGAGTTCGGGTAATCTAATAGCCACTAAACGGGAACCTAACCCTAAAGATCGTAAAGGGATGATTGATCGTAAAGGCCATTCAAGGGCTAAGGATAGAGTTCGGGGTAACAGGGACGGGCGGCTATTACAGGGACGGGCAAGCCTGTACACCGCGTTGAGCTGGGTGTAGGTCATTGTGTGATGCGGCGAACGGTCACTGTACATGGAAAGTTGGCTGGGACATTTCTGCAACACTAAGCACAGTCTTTCTATATCAATGAGCACACAACGCATAGTGATACACCCAATGGCCAGAAGGCGGTGTTCATTTGTTTCAGTGTCATAATATGTATGAGTGAGTGAGTTGTGTTTTACGCCACTTTTAGCTGTATTCACGCATTGTGTCCATGTAGGGATTTCAAACCTGGGCTTTCGACGTTACAAGCGAATGCTATAACCACAAGAATACCCCACCGTCCCTTATATGTATAAGTTTGGTGATGAAGTGACAAGGATGAAACAATGACTAATCAATAACTGGTGTGTCCGCCATGTTTGGCCATACATGCACGACACCTTGATGGCATACTGGTGGATTAATTTGCGTTTGGTTTCCCTTGGTATTGCCCACCATTCCGCCTGAAGAGCTATCCCATGGCTTGGCCACGTTGTGAATAAACAAATAGAGCTATGTTATTATAAATTAAGTGTCAGAACATTCCTATTTCATATATTGCTTTGACATTTCAGCTGTGAATCTTCACAAATACACAGACCCTTTTTTCGTTAGTATGTTAGTCAACACGGACGACCGAGAAGGTTTGCTAAACAGAACAAAATTTGGGCATATTCGTTCTATGTGGACCTAACTTTTAAAATGTAAACTTTTTCTTTAATAATACAAAATTGTTCTTCACATAACTGTCATTTAAAATATAATGATACCTTTTTGATGATAAAATATTCAAATAGTCAACATGGAAGACCGAGAAAGTATGCAAAAAAGTACAAACATTTGGGCATATTCGTCCTATGTGGACCTAATTTTTAGAACTAAATAGTTAAATTAGTTAAATAATGCCAAACGCTTTTTCACATAACAGTCATTTAAAATATAATGATAGGTTTTTGATGATAGAATATTCAACAAATATCACAAATATCACTTGTATTTAAACCATATGTTGTATGTTTTCATACTTAAGGTGAATTTTGTGGTGATAATTAGTTACAATCTCCCTTAACCTTATACGTCTTGCTCGTTGTGAGCATCACACTTCTCCTATGATAACATGGTGAAGTGAAGAGAGGGTGTTACTTTAAGGTTACTAGTATTCATTGCTTTTGAGATCACTTTCTGCGTGATAATCTACTTTCTTCTTTAAACATACCCTTTCCATTGACGTCCTCAGATGTGCTCACCAACAACTTTGATTCAAACAACGAAACGTTGTAGTAGCGTCTTTAGAACGCGGATTCATATAGATTGCACACTGGTTTTTCGATTAATACCTCAATGAACCGAAAGAATTACACAATCAATCCTAAGTAACATAATACCATACACCCAACATCATATATACATCAGCTGACCATATGGACATTAGGTTCTTCTTTGTTTTTGTTTATAAACTGTGCAATATTTTTATCAAGTGTATCTAAAAGTGTCTGTGTCTATGTCAATCAATACATCTTCAAGTTCAGAATACTGGCAAGTTGGTTATAATGGCAGACATTTAAATTGAAATGAGAAGGCTACAACCCCCTTAGTTCTTTAATTCATGATTGTTGTAAGCATAACATTTCCTCCTACAGTATAATATGGATAATTAAAGAACGGATGTGTCTTTTGTCTATTTATTCCTGCATTTAACGTGAGGTCGCCCTAAAGTATTCTAATGAAGGACTTCTACGTGTTTATTCCTCCACACGTACACCTTCCGTTCACGTTCTGGTTTTATGTTTAAAGGACAGGCTTATATTTATAAGGGAACATTAATGAGTATTTGTTGTTCAGAGTAGTTCTGTGTGCTGCACGTCACATAACAAACAATACACGATAGTAGAAGGACAGACTGATTTTGACAGCAAACTCTCTACATTATTGTCACATGACCACATGTGTTTTTTGAGTGAGTGAGTGTTTTACGCAGATTTGAACACTGTCAGTATTCAGTTATATCACAGTGTTTAATTTCGACCTGGGAGGAGAGCCCCGGGGGATGCAGGTCTTACATGTTTACCGATTAGGTGGACCCCATGAGCACGGGAATGGTGCTGACCTGACTGGCCTCCGACCTCATAAAGACAGACATTCACGGGAGTATACGAACGTGTCCACCCATAAGGATATGCGTTAAGTAGATGTGATTTATTGAATGTATACAGTACACATGAGACATTTGAATTCCATATCAAGCAATGGTCTATGTTTCAAGCAATAATTTTATATACAAAATATGGATCTCTGTAGGGACGCCTGGGAAGACTACGTCCAATGAACAACATGCTTGTCACGGGATTACTCAGTGTTGATTGGTCTAAATCGGATCTGGCTTATTAAGTGTGGCTTAATCTAGTCTATATTTAAGCATAATTCCCACACTGCATTGTCTTGTTAGGAAATGATATACGAATTAGTTGTTTTTTTCGGGGATGAACGTATGCATTTCCTGCATTCCTTCGGGTATGTAATCCCAAGCCCAGCCTCAAAGTAGTTGATTTAAATACCATAAGCAATATTTTCGGATTTGAAATTACGTGGTCATAATTCAAACATTTTGATATGGAAACTATTAGTTAACACATTGTGACAAAGGACGTAATGAGTGTTGGCTTTAAAAAATACATGTGCTGTTTGGAAATATCAGGAGGACAATTTACAACTGGTATACATTTTGTGTAATAGATATCGACTCAAGGTGTAGTCAATGCTGCCTGACGATTTGAAATAATCGGTCCACTGAATCGGTCCGCGCTGAATGATACTTACGGTAGTGTTATGGTAGTGATGGTTGACTGTCCTTATTTTGTTATGTGGAGACGCGTCGTTTCGCGATGTATTCCGGTAACTGAGTTGGGAATAACTATTTGTTCAACCACAGATATCATGGTGCTGGGAAATTGATATTATATTTGGGGGAAGTTCGAGGATGATGTACATTATCAAACGATACAGCAAGCTAATCACACAACGCTGATGATGTTTCGCAACATTCTCATTTATCACCACACTTGTAATTTACCCGGAGTCAACATTTCACATGTGTGTTAATTTCCAGAATGCAATGGCGGCTATTACGAAGACGGACAAGTCTGTACACTGTGTGGAGCTGGATGTAATGGAGGGTGTGATGGCACGAACGGTCACTGCATCTGTAAAACTGGCTGGAGGGAAACTAGATGCAACAGTAAGTACTATCTTTGAACTATCATATGACTTCATGTAACATGCGTTCTTCGGCGCTCAATCATTTACATTACAGAATTTCGGAATTGACGTGACGGAGTGTCTGGGCTTCACAAAACACCACAATTTTGGTGTGTTCTCTGTTCGTGTTTCATGTCCAGGAATATTATGTTAATTTACTGAATGCCTATAATATAACGTCCCATGCCATCATAAAACGTGCGTTATTCGACGCTCAACTACTTACGTTACAGAATGCGAGGACGACTATTACATGGATGGAGGTGACTGTGTCGAGTGTGGTGCTGGATGTGAGTCGGGGACTTGTAACGCTAATACCGGGACCTGTAGCTGTGAGTCGGGGTGGAAAGGACATCGATGTGCCACAGGTGCGTGTCAGACTTTATACATATACTGTTGTCTTATTTCGTATTGACTTGTGTGATATGGTTTTATTCCAATTATCAACCATCAAACATGGGTGTATGCTTTCTTTTGCCCGGCACCTTATATAGTGCAGTTTAAAAACGGTTTGCGCGGAAAATCCCACTAAAATATGGGGCACATACAGCATTTTCCTTATTCATTCAAAACTTCGTAAGCTTTTTTACATTATTTTTTTACTGGTGAGAGGACAGTACACCTGGTATAACATAGAATGAGAGATGTAAGCACCTTTTGCCCGAGTGGGCTACTACTGACACCTGGCAGTGCTCACAGTAGAAATCACTACTTCATCTGCAGTTTGTACTGAGGGAACATATGGACGAGGCTATACAGGGAAGTGTAACACCGGATGTAAACCAATGTGTCTGTGTTGCTTGGGTACACTATTAGCATCCCTATAGCCCTGGTGTATGTATAATATCGTCCTTTCTTGAAAATCAGTAGGGGTGGGGAGGTGTTTGGAGGGCAGGGTTGTTTTATCTTTCTTCTTTCTTTATGTCTCACCAACTTTTCATGATCAATTGTAAATGTGTTGTCGTTAGTGGCCAAAATAATTTGTCTATGGACTTCACACATTGTTCCCATGTGGGGAATCGGACGCGGGTCTTCGGCGTGACGAGCGAACGCTTTAACCACTAGGCTACCCCACCGCCCCTCCATTGTAGAAGAATTGGGGATAATCTGCTGCTGCACAATTAGACGTTTAATCTGTGTCCCAGAGTTTTATCTTCTATGTTAATACAGAGTGTCCTGACGGTCGTTATGGTGCCAATTGTGTCTCGATATGTTCACCCGGATGTCGTGTATCTCCGTGTGATAAGAAAACTGGAAAGTGTAAATATGACGGAGGTTACTACTGTAAACGTGGATGGACATCTGGGTCTCCTAACACTTACAGATGTGACAGTAAGTTCCTGCAGATGTGAGTTACAACTTTTATGACATGATGTGTAAATGTGACATGATAGTCAATATATGTACATTTGTGAGACCCATACAATGGTTGAAAACATTTGTTGTCTTTAGTGTACTTATTTAAGAATAAGTAATGCAAGTTATCGGAGATGTAGTTGTTTTTTTATTGAGATTACTTTGCCCTGTATGTATTGATGTTCGCTGTATGTATATGTCATCACATTAGTGTCATGTTAGTGCAGTAATGTGACCACAAGTGGAGTACTTCTACTGATTGTCATATACTGTCTATACAGTGGACATAGTAACAAGTACAAACTACCAAACACGTTTATCTTCATGGGATTGTAGTCTCTGTAACAATTAGATCCGAATACGATCAGATGTTATGTAACGTTTATTCTAAATATATGCATGTAACATAATACATACACCCAACTCATTTTCGTTTTGTTTTGCTTGTTTGTTGTTTATCGCAGCACTAAGCAACATTCAAGCTACTGGACGGCGGTCTGTAAATAATCAAAACTCGATATTATGAGCATCGGTCTATGCAATTGAGAAACGATGACATGCATCAACCAAGGCAGCGAGCCTGACCACCCAATCCCGTTTGTCGCCTCTTATGACAAGCATAGTCGGCTGATAGGCAATGGACAATGGACAAACGGGAGGCAGCGCTGATAGGAATAGTTATGGAAATGGCAATGGTCAAATGGAAGCCTACTGGACACATCAGCACAGACAATAACCAAAGCAATAAGTGATATCAAGTGTATGTAAAATGTCAGGGTATGTGTCAATCAATATATCTTCAAGTTCAAAATACTGGAATGTTCGTCAAAATGGCTGACAGATATATTGAAATATGTTGGTTAATTCCATGGGAATAATTAGAAGGGTACAACCCCCTTAGTTCTTTTTATCCGTAATTGTTGTCAGCATAACATTCCTTCCTACAGTATGATCATATAGATATATGTATAATTTTAGAACGGATATGACGTTTGGCTATTTATTCCTGCATTTAACGTGAGGTCGCCCTTCAGTATGCTAATCAAGGACTTCTGCGTGATTATTCTTCCGTTCACGTTCCTTTTTTTGTTTAAAGGGCAGGCTATATATATAAGGGAACTTTAATGGGTATTTGTTGTTTAAAGTAGTTATGTGTGCTGCACGCCACGTAACCAACATACATAATGGAAGAAGGACAGACTGATTTTGACAGCAAACTCTCTACATTGTTGTCACATGACCAGTGCTGTGTGTATCGTTTCATTAATAATACATTCGAAACCCACAATATTTATTGTTCCTGTAACAGAAAGAACTATTCCTTAACCTAAAGCAGTTTTATTAGGATGTGTCCAAGAAACAGTAACACGTATTACAACTATTTATAGACGATCAAGAATACCAAATTACGTTATGATCATATAATGACAAGTGAAAGGATACTTTGGATAGTATTTTGACTTTCGGGAGTGATGTGGATACAATATGCAATATTTGAGTGAGTGTTTTACGCAGATTTGAACACTGTCAGTATTCAGTTATGTCACAGAGTTTAAAGGGCAAGTTCACACGAAAATAAACCTATTTTTCTTGTACTTTTTCATCATGAAAATTCTTTACCTAGTAGTTGCGGAGGCAAAACAATTAAAATATCACACGTATCAAATGTATTTTATTCATAAAATCGGTTCATATTTTTCACATTTATAGAGAGTTCTATTTCCATGATAAACACACCATGGCTTATGCCCCTTGCAATATGACGTCATTGGTGCCAAGTGATAAAGGAATGACGTCATAAGACTTTATTAGACGCGTTTCACGTGGTGTATGTAGGTGTGTGGTTCTATCTTCTCAGATGCGCAGCCTAACTATTGTTTTGTTCGGTGCCGAGCTGTCCAAGATACAACGCTAAGCACAATTACTCTAAAATTATTTCGTTTTCCAAAATCGCGACTGAGAAGACAACAATGCACTGATAACATACTGTAAGATTTGCTATTATGGTTGGAAGGGTCCGTTGTATGAATTGCGCTTATTCGTTCATTTGTGTTGCGCATATTGGCTCTTGCTGTCGTCTTCCGTGAGAGTTTAGATACCTGCTGGTTCTGAAACCACAGGATCATATGTAACTAATAATAACAATGAAAAAACTCACCGAAAAATTATAGACAAGGTCGGAAGCGGATGGTGTACGATCCTTATATTGAAACGGGCTAAAGGGACAGCACTCTCATCAAGACCCTGACTGGGATGTTTTTGTAAACAAACGCCGAAAAGTTGAAGTAACTCAATCAGGTAAGTTTGCTGTTTTAGTTTATTCTAACCACAGTAGTATTTAAGAAATGTATTTTAGCAGGGGTAGGGTGATATTTGTACATAGTTTCACTTGATAATCATGAATATCCGCGATGTTGTCTCGTTCACATGTTCACTTCCTGCATGTTTATGTCGATACTCCTGATCAGCTGATCGTTGCAGTATGCAGCAAACTCCTGTTGATGGAGTAAGTTGTGTTACGTAATGTTTTAGTTTTACAGCCATTCCCGTCTGGAATTAACACAAATCATCTCATTTCGGTAATTAATAAACTTTATAATAACACAGGAAAACAAATTATAAATTATATAAACTCATTGAAATTCTGTGTATGTGTGTGTTTGTGTGTGTACCTAATCTTTAAATGATTATGTACAATAATTTTGATTCAGACTGTTGAAGCAAAATTCCGCAAAAATCCATTGTTGCAACATGTTTATTTTTTTATATTTGGGCTTTATATATTTTTTATTCAAAAAGATATCTGGTTTTGCTGGTTTGTAGCTGACAAAATATCTGGTCACTATCTGTGTGTGCGTGTGCGTGTTGCGTGTGCGTGTGCGTGGGGGTGTTTCAATTATGCATGCTATATTTATATCACAAGAAATGTACATCTATGTAACGTATTTTCACTACAATTGACTAAACCTACTGTGTAACCTCTGAACCTGATGTACAACTCTTCGAAAGGAATAAAAAATGTCAACAACAACAAAAAAATCCGCAAAAATCCATTGTTGCAACATGTTTATTTTTTTATATTTGGGCTTTATATATTTTTTATTCAAAAAGATATCTGGTTTTGCTGGTTTGTAGCTGACAAAATATCTGGTCACTATCCAAAATCATCGCCCACCTACCACCCAAAATATTCAAATTTCATGTTGCAGTTTACACACATATACTATTTATAGCACATTTATACATAAAAAAAATTAAGTTACCATTTTATATTTTGTGATAGTGAGATATAGATGGCAAAAGTGTTAATGTTTCTATGTTGTATCTTTCAAATATGAAGTTTCGAGCCAAGTCATGCCAGACACCGATGCCCAGAAAGTACAGGTCCTCAGTCCATCATGGTGTAAAGTCGCTGTCCAATGTACACCAGAAGCATGGCACACCATGCTTCACAGTATGAGGTACAAAATAATATTTTGACAATGAATAATCACACAATGTAAATACTATATGCAAATAATTTCTGTGTTGAACTATTTTGTGTATCTATTATATTCTATATTGTTTGTCTTTTGTTGTAAAAGTGTAGTGTGGATGACAAATGAACATATACTGTGAATGACATATAAAAGTTTAGATCTGATACAATTTGTACACAGTTAACTGATGATATTTGTATTCAGGCACCCAGTGATATGCCTGACACTGCTGGAGATTATTACCACCTTCTTTTACAATTATTTAGTCAGTGTACATATTATTTTGACAAATCTATGTTAAAATTATTTTTATATTTTTCAGGTCCCACAATGATATGGAAGAGTATAAATGCGACTAAACCCTTTCCATATTCATATGAAAACGCTGTAAAAAAACAGTTGATGGTACGATTCTGACTAAATCATGAGCACGTGTGAATGAATCGTTATCAAATAGTGATAATACCAGGTGTTCGCGAAAGGTGAGAGTATCCTGCCCCAACGGTGTCACAAGAAATCCCTGGTGTTGAGATCCATTTTCAATGTGTACAAATTGTGTTTATTTTCATGCAGAGTTACAAGTCATAAAACATTAGAGTGTCTTGTGAGGTACAGTGCTTCAGACAACAAGAGAGCTGTACTTTTGAAATAGTCAACCAGTGCACTAACAAGTTGCCACTGAGCATTTAGCCAGTGCTTGTGATATGTTCTTCAGTCAGAGACCATAAAACAAGATTTCAGTGAAAAAAGCATATTTTAATGAGCATAGAGAAAAACATTACATACATCAGATGGAAATCATTCATGGATCACCTCAACAACACAAGATGGAATAACTTTTCTCTGATTCTTCAACTATTTCTGCAAATCCCCAAAGTGAACCCCTTGTTTATGAGGTGTAGATAGATTCTGCAATGAAAAAGTGTCTTTTACTAGTCAAGCTATGCACAACATTACAAAAAAATATCATACAATTTACATATATATTTTTGTCATTAAATCTGGAGGGATGCTTATATAAGAAGTAACTTGTATTGATGATATATGCATAATTTTTATTACATGTTAATAATTCAATAAATACCAAAACAGTTTATAGTTCTATCATGTTGACATGATGTGTTTATTACTGTAGGTTTGAATACTTCTTGAAATATTGTGGGCATGTTTCAATATCACTGATGTAATTTAATAACCTTACAAGTTGCATATGCTTTCACAGCTTGCTGGCAAATAAACATTTATGGTACTCGAATCTCTTATTTTACTTGTCAGATTTGTTTGTTGTGCATGATAGATCTTAAAATGCATAATAAAATAAATTGATGAAAGTAAATCATATTGTATGTTTTCGAAACTTTATTTCAAGTGTTAATATGAAAAGGGTGGTGGGGTAGCCTTGTGGTGAAAGCGTTCGATCGTCACACTGAAGACCCAAGTTCAATTCCCCACATGGGCACAACATGTGAAGCCCTTATCTGGTGTCCACCAGTTGTGATATTGCTGGAATATTGCTAAAAGCGGGGTAAAACCCTACTCACTCACTCATATAAAAAAATGATTGCATATTTCATTTGCATTTTAGGGGGCGGTGTTACAGACGTTTTGCTCAAAAGGTCAGGCTGGGAGGTCTTAATTTCCAAACAAAGATTTACAATTTCAAATATTTTTCACTAATATTCAACAAGTTTTACTGATAGTTTCTTAGATAATTTATATGTATTGATTGTGACAGTAAATGAGCTTTTTGTAAACATTTAACATATATCTGGTCCACTCAGTTAAACAACCCACTGTTTTTAATAATTAATCATATACATTAGATTATTTTTTATAGTTTTTAAACATTTTTTTTAACAATCTGGCCCCATAAAAGATGATAAATAGTTTCCCTGCAAAGTTGCAATGCATTTTCTATGAATGGTTGTCAGAACAAACCAATAACCAATTATCTATTAAATAGAATAAGATAATGTAGGCCTACTGCAGTAACTGATTTCAAACACTAAACAAATCAATTGCACTTTAGTGATCTATCTTTTCATTTTTGAATGGGGACGGTGTGAAGTGTGAAGTACGACATCCAATTACTTATCAATAAATATGGCAGGTATTTTGAACTCGGATGTGAAAAAATCAAAAAGAATCTTTTTTTTCCCCAGTACGTTTCCACTCGGCAACCGACTTTAGAAGCGTACTGGGACGTACCCCATTTTCGTGTTACTCTAAGCGTATGGTCTCGTCATCAGCTGGCAGGCCTAATGTGTAATCTTGTTGAGATAACGTTTGGCGACAGATTGTATTTGTTCTTTGAAATTGGCAAGTAGCATTGATCTGTAGCCTATAGGTGGTGGGAATAGTTACACCTGATACAGACAAACTCAGACTGACGACAATGCCGATACCGGCGATAGGGTCGTAACAGGGTGGGACAGGATGAATAGGCCTGCTGACGAAGCATGCGAGTCACCAGGCGTGACAAAAATCTCTTAGAATATTACGTTTCCGCTTCTGAAAACGTTATAATGAGCATATAGGTAATTTAGGTATACACACATCAAAGTGTTAATCTTACCACGTTGTCACTGGTTGGCCTACTTGTGTAGATGTCGAGTCGGGGTCGGGTGACAAATTAGGTGATGTGGGTCTTCTTTTGTTTCCACTTGATTTTCATCGTTTCCGTACAGCGAAGCTTGCTCGTTTTGGTTCAAAATCGTATGGTTTTGCGATTTCTTGAAGGGTCAAGGGAACTTCTTCGGACCAGGCATGCCATGTTGTCTCACCTTAAAACTGGTACTTGATATCTTAGGCGTTGTGACAAGACAGGAACCCAGTTAAATTGGCACCAATTACGTCATAATCTAAGGGGGATAACTCAGGCCTGTTTAGCTCGGAAAACGAAGGCCTCATAACGGCATGACATTTTCACACTTAGTGTGAGCTCGCTACACTGACTGTGAGGAAAATGAGTGTATATTTTCAAACACTGATACTAACTAATTCTAAAATTCCGCTTTTTTTAAAATAAGAAAGAAAATGATTTTTGCGTGTACACTTCCCCTTTAAGTTTGACCTGGAAGGAAAGCCCTGAGGGAAGCAGGCCTTACATGTTTACCGATTAGGTTGACCCCATGAGCACGGTAATGGTGCTGACAAACGTCATGCGTGACTGACTGGGCCTCCGACTTCATAAAGACAGACATTCACGGGACTATACGAGCGTTTCCAGCCACGCGTAAAGTTGATGTGATCTGTTGAATGTTATAAGTAGACATGAGACATTTTAATTCCATATCAAACAATGGACTATGTTTCAAGTGAGTGAGTTTGGTTTAACACCGCTTTTAACAGTATTCCAGTTATCGCAGCGTGTCAGCTTAATGTGTGGGAGGAAAGCCCGAAGTGATGCAGGTCTCAGACGTTTACCACTTCGGTGAAACCCACGAGCACGGGTATGGTACTGACAAACCTAGAAACATAATCGGGGCGAAACAGGATTCGAAGCCACAATCATAGGTTTCTGGCGTGCCTAAGGGACGCAACTCTGCACAGCGAATCGCGGCGCCTTAGACGACCTGGCCACCCGTGCCCCCCTATGTTTCAAGCAATGGCTTTATTAGCAATAATTTTATATTCAAAATACGGATCCCTGTAGGGACGTCTGGGAAGACTACGTCCAAGGAACATCATGCTTTTCACAGGATTACTGAGTATTGATTGGTCTAAATGGGACCTGGCTTATCAAGTGTCAGCCTGTCCTGGCGGCTATAAGTGCTATCAACTATTGGTTTACCTGTCCTAGACACTTGTTGCGAACAGAAGCATTAACTCGCACATTCGTTGACAATATGGATTCATGCATCGCATTGTCCCTGGTCTTACATTCAATAAAATACATACATATTCATATTTCTTCATGGCTGTTTGCAATATTGTGAATCCCTTCAGTTATGTCTGTCAGCTATCTGTCACAGTTCCCACACTGAATTGTCTTGATAGGAAATAATATACATATTACTTTTCCTTTTATATATACCGAATTATTTTTAAACCAATTTGAAGAGAGATTGTATACTTGTTCCTCCCAAGAATGGCACTCGTCTTTAGATTCCTCTGCATTGTCATTTTACAATACGCAAAAATCTTTGTTAGATTGTGAACTATATTTATCTATGCAGCTATATTATTTACAGAAAAGATTGTTAACTAAATTCAGATCTGGATGTAATAATTTGGGTATACAATATTACCGCAAAAGAATATTGCGTTCAGGTGATCCTAAGACTCTTTGTAAACATTGTGGATCAGTTGAAGATGAAGCACATGTTGTATATGTATACATGTTCTATGAAGATAAGCGTAAGGATTTACTTCCAAGATTAAGCAATAACCGGTACTACCCACTAAACGTGTGTGTACCTCAAAAGATATCAATATTTTAGTTCCATTTACTAAGTTTCTCGAATGTATTTTCTTTTGATAAACCTCATAAATATGTATATGCATAATATAAGTCAAGATGAGAGTAGTGGTAAATCTAAAAGTATTTGTAATACTATTTGTACTTTGGTCATGTGGCCTGAAATGCAATAAAACATGTCTGTCTGTCTATGTCTGTCTGTCTTAGTTTTCCTTTTCGGGGATTAACGTACGCATTTCTTGCATTCCCTCGTGTATGTGATCCCAAGCAAAGCCTCAAAGTAGTGGCTTTGTATACTATCAGCAATATTTATCTGATTTGAAATTGTGTGGTCATCATTTAAACATTTTGACATGGAAAGACCAACTACTAGTAAACACAAATCTTTTAGCATTCTGACAAAGGACGTAATGAGTGTTGGCTTTTAAAAAAACATGTTCTGTTTGGAAATATCTGAAGGACAATTTACAACTGGTATACATTTTGTGTTATAGATATCGACTCAAGGTGTAGTCAATGCTGCCTGACGATTTGAAATAATATGTCCACTTTGCACTGAATGATACTTACATACTGTTATGGTAGTGATGGTTGTCTGTCCTTAGTTTGTTGTGGGGAGACGCGTGGTTTCACGATGTATTCCGGTAACTGAGCTGAAAATAACTATTTGTTCAACCACAGATATCACGGTGCTGGGAAATTGATGTCATACTTGAAGGAAGTTAAAGGATGTTGTACATTATCAAACGATACAGCAAGTCAATTACACAACGCTGATGATGTTTCGCAATATTCTCATTTATTTATGACAGCTCACTTGTAATTCATTCAGATTCAGTCAACATTACACATATGTGTACATTTCCAGGATGCAGTGTCGGGTATTACCAAAACGTACAAGACTGTACACAGTGTGGAGCTGGATGTAATGGAGGGTGTGATGGCACGAACGGTCACTGCAGATGTAAAACTGGCTGGGCGGGAACTAGATGCAACAGTAAGTACTGTCTTTGAACTATTGTTTGCTTGTTGTTTGTGTGTTAATTTCCTCTCTACTATTTTCTGTACTCGTTATGTTATCGAATAACAAAAGTGACGCACCAATTTTATTATTACATTCTTCATTGTAATTTCTTGTTTTATCGACTGCAACTTATTTAATATAGGATTAGAATGTGGAACAACCAAATATGTAAACATTTGGATATTTCATGGAAGGCTCTTTTAAAACATCATGTTCGTCCTTAGTGACTTTCACTCCCTACATGTGCTCAATGGCAGATATGATTCAATGGACGACGGGCTCTAGTAACACCTTCCCTTGTCAACTTCCCTGTTCATTGTACCATATGAACGTTAATCCTTCTGACAGTGTGCCTTTAACAAGTAATCGCAAAAGCATTAAACAGATTAGAACAAAATATCTTGTCATCCTCCAATGGTCATTGGTCTCATGGGCGGTGTCCATCGTTGATAATTGCTGGCTGAAATATGACTGGTCTTCACAAATACCATACTTTTGGTTTGTTCTCTGTACGTGTACAAGAATATTCTGTTGATTCCATTAATGCGTATCAATAAACATCGACAAAACACTTTCCATCATCCAAATTGCATTGTACGATTCAGAATAGTTTATATTCGCACATGTTTTTGCATTAGTATCAAATAGTGATGATACCAGGTGTAACACAATCTAACGTCACATGGCTTCATGTAACATGCGTTATTCGGCGCTCGATCAGTTACGTTACAGAATGCGGGAATAGATAGACATGGATAGACGTGACCGAGTGTCGGGGCTTCACAAAACACCACCATTTTGGTGTGTTCTCTGTTCGTGTTTCATGTCCAGGAATATTATGATAATGTTAATTTACTGAAAGCCTATAACACAATATAACGTCACATACCATCATTAAACATGCGTTATTCATTTACGTTACAGACTGCGAGGATGGCTATTACATGGATGGAGGTGACTGTGTAGTGTGTGGTGCTGGATGTGATTGGGGGACTTGTAACGCTAATACCGGGACCTGTAGCTGTGTGTCGGGGTGGAAAGGACTGAAATGTGCCACACGTGCGTGTCAGACTTTATACATTACTGTTGTATTATTTCGTGTTGACTTGTGTGATATGTTGTTGTTTTTGTTGTTGTTGTTGTTGTTGTTGTTGTTGTTGTTGTTTCAAAATAGCAACCATCAAACATGGGGGTATGCTTTCTTCTCCCCGGCACCTTATGTCGTGCAGTTTACAAACTGTTT
Organism: Haliotis cracherodii; assembly: GCF_022045235.1. Classification (NCBI taxonomy): domain Eukaryota; kingdom Metazoa; phylum Mollusca; class Gastropoda; order Lepetellida; family Haliotidae; genus Haliotis; species Haliotis cracherodii. The sequence continues at coordinate 37,525,413 of NW_027266297.1, read as the reverse complement.
GCATGGAAAATCCCAATAAGATGTGGGGCACATACAGCATTTTTCCTATTCATTCATAACTTTGTAAGGTTTTTGACATTATTCTGTTAACTGCCATTGATCGATGGTGAGAGGGCAGTACACCCGGTGACAAAAAGATTGCCATATTATATAGAATAAGAAGTGTAAGCACCTTTGCCCGAGTGGGTCTACTAGTCACGCCTGGCAGTGCTTACAGTGGAAATCACTACTTCATCTGCAGTCTGTATTGACGGAACATATGAACGAGACTGTTCAGCGCTTTCCTCAATACCGTTAATAGCAATGTTAAACCATTAACAGTAAACCTGGATCTTATAGTGCAGTATATCATCAAGAATGTATCAATCAGTGAAAGTTTGGAATACTTCGTTGTTATGATCAATATGTAGCTCGGGGATGACCAACATGCATGTCCCTAAAGACTTGCGAAATACCTGTGTTCCTGATCTGTTATTGAACTCGAGCGCTTCTGTCAATTTTTTGTTGTGCAATGTTATCAAAATGGACATGTTCTGCCACTTTAAGTGGGCCTTGCAACAGTTAAATCCATTATGGAACCGTAATGCCCATTTTGTAAACATTCTTCAAGAGTTTTCAGTTTTGAGTCTATTGTTTTAAGCCATTTGTCATTTGCCCCAAAGTCAACCTGAAAAACTAACCAAAGCTGGATGCTGTCCTTTACTAGTTGACAAAACCAGTTGGCAAAACCAGTTGACAATTCCAGTTGACCAAACTATACAAATTGTTTGACGACACAAGTTAACGACACCAGTTGACAACAGAAATTGACGACACCAGATGACGACACCAGGTGAAGTCATGCAACGCCAAAGTTTACAAATTGTTGACAACACCAGTGGACAACGCAAGTGGGGCTTGCAACAATTAAATCCATTATGGAACCGTCACGCCCATTTTTTGAAACATTCTTCAAGAGTTTTCAGTAAGTTTGTCTTTATTTGCGGCACTGCAGTCATATTTTACAAGTACGTTGTTACGTTGTCAGTCACGTGTTTCTGACTATCATTACAGGATGTCGACCAGGTACATATGGCAAGGACTGCAGGTATCAGTGCAATGAAGGATGTCAGCCTGAGAAATGCGACTCTATCGATGGTCGTTGTGGAACTTCCTGTAGATCCGGATGGACTGGAGAAAACTGTGTAGACGGTACCCTGTGTATCAGTTATTACCTTCGTTTGAAAGAAAGTTTAGTGGCATCATTTATATTTAACTGCCATGATACCAATGACGTTATGGTACTTAGTGAGTGGGTGAGTGAGTTTGGTTTAATGCCGCTTTGATCAGTATTCCAGTTATATCACGGAGAGTCAGCGTCATGTTAGAGGGAAGCCCACTTTTGTGAAATCCACGAGCACGGATATGGTACCTATATCCATAGAAACATAATGAGGGCGAATTTGGATTCGAAGCAGCGATCATAGGTTTCTGGCGTGGTCTAGGGACGCAACTATGAACAACGAATTAAGGCGCCTTAGACGATTAGGCCACCCATGCCCAAACTCTGTTTAAAAAAGAAACAACGTGCACAGCTAGTAGACGAAAGGCCCACCATAACGCAGACATATATCCACTATGATAAAACATCATTCGCTTTTATTGGCAACATATGCAAACAACAACATGTCAACAACACTTTTCGCCAAGTATACTCTGGAAATATCCAGTTCGGATATTCGAAAATAACAGGATTACAGAAATACAAAGAAATATCGAGTGATGGTAATGGGTGAATAAGAAAAAAGAAGGACTAGGTGTAACATGACAATCAACTGAACATTTTTGGGGTGTATATTAAGGGTGAAAAACAATCAGGAAGGAAGACAGGGGTGTGTAGTCAAAACATGAAGGTTTGATAAGACTTTATCAATAATGGGTCATGCCCCAACGATTGGTTAAACATTTGTCTATACCGCATGACATGGTCCGATTCAATCTCCTAATGACTTGTCTTAGTTCGGCTAACGTAACAGGTGGTCTTTGACGGCGTACAAGTCTCCGATCATGTCCCAGACGTGCTCTAATGGGAAATGTCAGGACTCATGGCAAGCCATTGATTACATTCTGGTGATGGTTTGCTGCTGGAGGTAGTCAGTTACATTATGAACACGTTGGGCACGAGCGCTGTCGTCTTGAAACACTAGACCATGTTGGCTGCCTCTCGCTGAGTTCTTCCAGTTCTACAAATTCTTAGGCGTTCATCGCTTTGTAGACGACGCATTCCCAAATCTGATCCCAAATAAAAGGAAGAGTAGAGAGCTTGCGTGTTACTGTGGATAATGAAAATCAACACTACAAATGGCGCTGAGCGATTTGACGACCATTCACCAAAGTGTCAAAATCAAGAATGCCCCAAAACCCACGATCACGGGGGATTTGCTTGGTCCACGTGCAATGTTTCGGTCGTGTTGGGGCATCAGAACCAAAACTTGAATGAACACATTACACATTGGATATATCAAAGTGTGTTATGGCATGGGACTGACAGCTTAGCATAAACTGCCAGTTTACTAGCTAAACAAATAAGTCTCAACTCAAATGTCTGTACTTATTATCATCAACCAGTCTGTTCCCCGGGGACATACGGAGAGAACTGTGTGCTGAATTGCTCAAGAAGATGTGTCAACCAGACTTGTGACAGGACCACTGGACGTTGTGACATGTGTCTGGATGGATGGGAACACAAGGACCAGAACACATCAAGATGCGACAAAGGTAATCCTTGGAGCATCTACATCGTCTGTAGTGTTGATCCATACGTATGTTAAGAATACAAGAAATAATAGTTTGCAACTATTCGGATTATGGTGTCAATAAGATAAGTGCAAAAAGTGCAATAGGTAAGTGCAAAAAAGGGGCAATAGGTAAGTGCAAAAAAGGCATTAGGTTAGTGCAAGAAGGTAATACCTGTGCCTGTTAAACTTTTTGAGATATTTTAATAATTCACCCAAAATTGCATCGATATGTTGAAATTGTCAGGAGGTAAACATCCATAAAACACAATAACCCAATGAAATCCACACAATGGAAGCAACATTAAAGAACCTACACACTAGAATCACTGTGAGTTTCCGTCTGTGATAATAGGAGTTCGCAAAACGGGTGCATACTAACAGATTTCCAAACTGTTTCATTTTGGTTTCAGAATGTGATGATGGAAGGTACGGTGAACAGTGTAACGATGACTGCAGCATCCACTGTGTCAATGCCACGTGTCATCATGTCAATGGTTCCTGTACTCATGGCTGTCTTGACGGAAGAAGTGGCAAATATTGTGAAGTTTCTGAAGGTAATTCTGTCATGGTGTAATTCAAAGTAAAAAACAAAGTTATGTAAAGTAAGTTTGCAACAACTCGATCACGAACTTTACCGTCTATTATAGAGTTAGCTAAACGCTATAACGTGGTATGGACACAAATGCACACGTTACACATTACTCTCTGCCTGGAGGGAGGAAGGTCGGCAGTTCGATTCCCATATCATAACTGTTATCCTTCCTTTTAAGTTGACCCGTGAAGATCCGGGACAGAATAAGTCTTCAGCAACCCATGCTTGCCCTAAAAGGCGACTATGCTTGTCGTAAGAGGCGACTAACGGGATCGGGTGGTCAGGCTCGCTGACTTATTTGAAGCATGTCATCGATCCCAATAGCGTGGATCGATGCTCATGATATCAATCACTGGATTGTCTGGTCCAGACCGCTGTCATAAAGCTGGAATATTGCTTAGTGCGGTGTAAAATAGCAAACGAACTAACCAACCTGGCCAGCTGCAGCTGGAAGGCAAGATGATGTGTCATGTTAAATCTGGTATATCAGTAGGCTAGCTATAAAATACAGAGTAGTGCATTCAGTTCGCTATATAAGTGAAATAACTTGAACGCGACGTTAAACCCCATTTCACTTTGCCCAGCCCACCAACTAGATCATCATGAGTTTAAAATAATGTTCTGAAGGACAGTGATATATACACATATGGAGTCCTTTTCTATGAGCATATGTTGCTATTATTTCACAAAGTGATTTATTTTGAAGAAGAGGCATTGCAGTCGTAGAGCTCCTCTCGCTTTGAAACCTTGCAGATAGTTTGTGCCACAGATTTGTCATGTATATGTTTTAGAACTGCTTTTTTAGACATTTTTATTTTATGAAATGTTTCTTTATATCAAGTTGCTTGGTATTTCCATTATTTCCATATTTCCTGAACACTCCAAGCTATCGTCATCATATTCACCATCATCATTACATGACTATCAATTTTGACACTATTCCTGTGACATTGTTACCTCCTCTGTTGTACCTGCACATCTATTACCTGTTACCTGTTACTATTGCAGCCGAACACCAGAATGTAAAACTCATCGCTGGACTTCTTCTCTTCCTAATTGCTGTTATAGCAGTTGCAATGTGTGCTGTTGTCTACTTTCGGTGAGATGTTGTTTTCTTCTTATTTGCATGGACTAATAATATCATTACCCCTACCACAACCAATTATAGAGATCAAACTCTAATATGAGATATAGATCTTTATTTGAGCAGTCGGTAGTTTTACTCTTGAATGTGATATGTGACTGAAATGTAAGTGATTTTCAGCATTGCTGTTGTTGTGTTGGTATACATTTGGTAATATTATAGACATTTCTCGCAGCGAATTATTGGTGAAGAGTTAAGCAATAATCACTCACTCATTCTCAACCAATCGAACAACTTTAAGACCTCTTATAACTACCGAAAGATAGTGCAGTTATTTAGTATTGATCATTCATTTCATCAATGATTAAATCAAAACAAATGCATAGACACAAATGAATATCTGAGTTTGAAAGTAAGAATCTTGAAGTGAAATGTTCTACATATAACAACCCAAAGCTTATCTGTAAATATCTTTGTTTTTCTTTAGAGAGCCGTTGAGAAGATTAAGAGGAAAAAGTAAGTAAAAGCTCAATCAACGTGTATGTGTACTGTCATAAGTCACTTGCAATAGTAACTTTTGATAATTTATTCATGTCTTATTAATTTTCAAATGTTTCTTGTTTCATTTGTTAACATGAATGTTTGGTATGGTGGTCTAGATGTATTAGCTTCACATGTAGTTGTTGGTACCGGACTATTGCTATGCTGTTTTCAGAGACTGGGGAAGACATGACCAACGGTTCGAGCTTCCCTATGGCAGCCCGGGAAGGCCAGGGTGCATCGGAAAACGGAGCCGCCTACGACGATGACGAGGCTATCTATATCAATGTTCCCAGTAGTGTTCCAGTGGCAGTCAGTGGCCTCAAGGACTTCGTTGCAAAGAAGAAAGCCACAAAAGAAATCTTAGTGAAAGAGTATGCTGTACGTATTGTGAAGATCTTGATGGACCCATGTCGCTGAAACTTGGCTATCCTCCTTCTAAGGATCAAAGGCCTGATTTTGTTATTCGAGAGGAATTTACTAAATCTGATATGGCTCTTTGTCTACATGATGCGCGAAGCTTTTCCATGAATTTTACATTAATGTACCCTTTACATCGAGTTTTCACACTTCCTTACCAACTGCCACTTACGTTTTAAAGAAACTGTTGTGGGTGCTACCGGTATAGCAGGACATACTTTTCGCGAACATCTGGTGTCATCACTAATTTCAGTGATCAATTCTTATATTTTTCATCACTAGTGGGCCTTTTGCGCCCTATGGAATCTGTTCTGGCAGATATTCGAGACTGACGTTTCTCTGGTGTTGAATTTACAGGAGCTCCCCAAAGGTCTGACAGCAATTCACGACAAAGCACTGACGCCAGTGAACAGTCCAAAGAATCGATTTAAAGGCATTTACCCGTGTAAGGCAAAGGCTTATACCTTTCACGACATCTATCGATATAACGTTGACGTAAAATATAGTTATTGTACTGTGCATCCACCACAGGCTTTTTATCCAGTCTAAATATATCTAGTATTAATGTACAACTTCTCGTCACGATATGGCTGAAATATGTTACGTGTGACGTGGAATGTAAACTCGTAATAATAAAACTCACTGATATCGTAAAACATGCGTATAAAGAATGTACATAATACTATTAAATTTTGTTTCACCGAAACACTGGGAAACAGTTCCGTGTCTTATTCATTTTGTTCATGTTGTCAAACGATTTGTTCTGATTTTGGTTCGCATTGCAGCCTTTGGTGTGGGTTTGCATGTCTTCTGGGCGGATTCATAAAGCTGTTATGCTTCTACAAATGTGAAAAATGACTTTTGAGGAATTTGAATACTTATTGTAACAAGTGACTGACATCGTTGCATAGCACCCCTATACAGGTACACACTATTTTGTAAATGTTCTTGTTCCATGATAGCTTCCTATGATGTATAGGCGACAGGTGTCTTTTGATGCAGTTTTGTATACCTGAATGCATAGGTTTACTGAATAGAAAGTCTTGATTTTTTTAAGACAACCACTCTCTGGTCGTGCTGAAAGGCCCGAGTGGAAGCACTGGCTACATAAACGCCAGCTTCATTGATGTAAGTTCAAGAGATTCAGTTACATGATATTGGGGATAAATGAAGAAGGAATTCATTAGAGATTCTAAATGTGAACATGTCTGTGAGTTTGTCAAGCCATCTACACAGTAAACTTGATGTGTAGATCCATTACACTTTATAACCCACCAAGTGTTTAATGTAGAATGATTCAATTAAGGTTTCTTGTTTTGCAGGGACCAACAAGGGGAAAACAGTACATTGCAACACAGGGTAAACAAACTTTTAGACGTCAAAGTCTGCAAACGTTCATATGTCTTATGTACGACCAACCTTCAATAAATAATTAGCAATACTGAGCGCAGTGAAGTATACTGATATTCAACCCATGAGATGGTGAGGTGAGGTGAGGTGAAATTTGGTTTAACGTCGCGTCCAAGATAATTGCACTTATATAGAGACGTCGTTCGGGACTTACAATAATTCTGACACTTCTTTCGTAAAATCAGTATGGGGGCGCTCGGGTAGACTAATCGTTAAATCGTTCGCTCGTCACGCCGAAGACCCGGTTCGATTCCGATGAGTAAAATGAGTGAAGCCCTTTTCTCGTGCCCCCTGCCGTGACATTGCAGGAATAGTGCTTAAAGCGGCTAAAAACATACTGACTCACTCACCCACTTTTCTCGTATAATAATGTATATATCTAAGTTAACATATGGCCATCTCATTGGAACCACCTCTTTGGTCTAGTGGTAGAGCGTTCGCCCGGAGAGCGGAAGGTCCGGGGTTCGATCCCCGGTCGCGTCATACCAAAAGACCTTAAAAGATGTTGTTACCCTGTCTGGCGCTCGGCAATAAGGGGTTAAAACAAAGACTGGTCGGCTCGGGGTCAGTATACTGTGTTAGAGTGGGGGATTCATGTTAAACTGCGTCATGGTATCTCAGTGTGCTAGCACTATAAATCTGCATCAGTCCGGACTAGTACAAGGAGCCACACACACATGCACACACACACGCGCGCGCGCGCGCACACACACACACACACACACACACACACACACACACACACACACACACGGGCATACACGTCGCTATAAGTGCAATAATCTTGGACGCTACGTTAAACCCCATATCACCTAACCTTATTCCACCCCTGATGAAGTCATGTTTACTCAACTATCTCTTATGGCGCCAGGGCCCCTGCCTCACACCGTCGTGGACTTCTGGGAGATGATCTGGCAACAAAACGTGCCTGTCATCGTTATGCTGGCCAATATCATTGAAGATGGAAGGGTGATGTCTAATTTTGATATGAATTGATGACCTTATGATGTGATAAATGAATTAATCATCATTTAATATACTCAACATGCTACTCTTCGTAATCATTATGCTTATCCAAATATACACAGCCTTTTAAAACTGAAATGAAATAAATGTAGAGCAGAACATGCATATCCTTTTCGTAGACACCTGGTGTCATCACTGATTTTCAATGATTAGTTCATATACTTTTCATCACTATTTTTTTTTTTTTTATGGCCTATGGAGCTGTTTTGGTACATATTATCGAGTCCGGTGTTGATGTTTTTAAATTTACCATCTACGAATGTCCCTTGTATAACAGAGACGGTGTGAGCCGTACTGGCCCAATGAACCAGGCGAGGATTCCAAGACGTTCGGCCCCTGGAAGATCACAGTAGCTGACTCCCGTCCCCTTGCTGACTTCACCATCAGGACGCTCAAGATGAGGAAGGTGGGATTGACAATTTTAATTAGTTAATAAAACGAAGGTAGTGAATCAGTCCATGACCGTTCCTTCCAGTTTCACCGCTCCGTGGTGCAGCGAATAGAGCGTCTGCCCGGAGAGGTCGGTGGTTCGATCCCCGGCCGCGTCATTCCAAAGACGTTAAAAGATGGTACGTGGTATTACCCTGTCTGGCGATCGGCATTAAGGGGCTAAAATAAGGACTGGTCGGCTGGGAGTAAGTGCACTGTGTCTGAGCGGGGTATCAATGTTACACTGTACCATGGTATCTCGGTGGACTCAGTGGACAAACACTCGTCGCGACATAAGTGCAATAGTGACCGCCACGTTAACCTCCAATTCACCTAACATCCTTCTAGTTGTTGTTTGGGTATGGATAGACTATGTACCAAAGCCCTCCATTAATTTTGACCGAGGACCCTACAAAAACAATTCGTAGTCTAGTTTGGCAATTGTCACACTTCTGAGAACTAATAGTCCCTGCTTACAACTAATGCCGACATATATAGAGTTATGGATATTTGTTTAGGTTTAAGCTAGACCTATATGCATAAGCATATCTTCCACAGGGAGCGGTGGAGAAGACCGTGAAACATGTTCACTACATGGTGTGGCCTGACAAGGATGTGCCAGACAACACCATATCTCTGGTGGACCTCAGGAACAAAGTCAGGACCTTCTGTGACTTTGCGGAAGGTCCCATGGTGGTACACTGCAGGTACAGTCACAAGTGGTGTGCAGTGCAGTGAGTGAGTGACTGAGTTAAAATGTAACGTCGCATCGGCAAAATTCCAGCCATTCCGTGACGGGAACAAGTGATGCATCATTAATCAATACGTTAAGACTGAATGAAACCTGTCGTCGGTGTTTGCGGTGGGTTAGCCAAGTGGTTAAAGCGATCGCTCGTCATGCTTAAGGGCCGCGTTCGATTCCCCACATGGGTACACTGTGTGAAGCCCATTTCTGGTATCTCCCTCCGTGATATTGCTGGAATATTGCTTAAAGCGGCCTAAAACCAGACTCACTCACTCACTGTCGTCGATGGACATTACAGTAACTACATTATATTTATAACTAGTTTGAGAGTGTCTAAATGTATAAAATGTTATTCAACAACGCATCAAGAAAACGAGCTAGAAAAACGGAAGCCAGCAAATCCAAAGTAATAGGACGGAGTGTATAGAAGAGTGTGTATGTTGGCAACGGGATGTTGTCAATAACACAGGCTTGGATATGTTCTAGTGCCATGTTCATGACCCAACATTTGTGATGTTTGTGTTCATACAGCGTCATTGAACTGTGATTGCATGTATTCTTTAAAACGGTTTGTCAGATAAAGTACTTTTCAATATTAGTACAGACACGAAAGGATCCTGGTTAGAATAGGTCTTCTTCGGGCTCGCTGACTTGGTTGATGTATGTCATCGCATCTCAATTGCGTGGATCGATGCTCATGATATCAATCACTGGATTGTCTGGTTGAGACTCGATTATTTACAGATCGCCGTCTTTGCTGAGTGCGCCGTTAAACAACAAACAATCAATACCAGTACAGCTGACAGAGAATACCACGTTGTGTCTGTTCACATGTAATACTGACTTATGTGTCGTGTATGTAAAAATAGCCCAATGCCCTTAACCTTCTACATAGAACACCCGGGGTATCTTTTTTGTATATTGGTGAGTATATGTCAGTATCAGCTAGATTTAAACATGCGTGGTAATGTTTTGTCGTGGTTATAACTTCTTTGTTTCCTGTCCAGTGCTGGCGTTGGGAGGACAGGAACTTTGATTGCTCTGGACTCTCTGATAGAAGACGCAGAGACCCGCAGCAAGGTGGACATCTACGGCTGTGTCTGGCGGCTGAGGAACTTCAGAGTCAGCATGGTGCAGACACAGGTCAGTAGATACAGGGAAGCCTCACCAGGAAAGGTGAACAAGGGTTTTTAGACATACAAGGCAAAGTATAAAACAACATCTCAACAACTGTATTTGTCTGAAATCAGGATCGTGTCATCAATGGTATTGCAGTGATGTTTATGTGAAACAATTTGAGATAGTAGTTTGGAGGGGAATCAGACGTATCAGATCAGGCAGGGTATGAGAGTTAATGAGTGATCGAGGTTAAATGTCACTTTTAATATAATTTTGTCCTAAGATAGGTTGTTGAATGCCAGAGGAACGCAGGTCTAAGATGTTTACTTTGATGATGCTAACGATCATTGGAATGATGTTGAGAGAATGGTCAATATAGGGTTGACTACGATTTGTGTGTTTCTTAGCAGCTAAGATATGAAATTCTTCACAGTAAATCTCTGTAAGAAGTTTTATTGTGCGAGGTTTTATTGTTTGTTTAGATGTCAGAGTTTACTTTAAGGCGTCTTTTTAAATATTCGGATAATTTATTTTTTTATGTTTACACACGTGATTTTCATGTCATATTGTTTGCATATATGCCATAGTCCCAGTATGTGTTCCTGCACGACTGCATCCTGGACGCTCTGTGTCATACAGTGCACCCCACACCCGCCAGTTTCTATGACAACGCGTATAAACAGCTGAAGAGAGATTCTGGCATTGCTGTTGCCTATCAGGTGAGTGCTGTGTGCCTCAAGTTAACCTTGAAATGATACAATAGTTGTACATAAACATGTGATAACAATGAGTGAACTTGCTGATTATGTGTTATATCCCAAATACCCAGAGCATTGCTCCTGATATCAAATGGTTCTGTTTGGTATTAATGCTGGTTGTGCATTAACTACTTTCACCTGTTCACTCCAGAAACTCAGCGAGTGTCCTGTGACAGATCATCTGAGTGACGCTGCCAGAGACCTGGAGAACATCAACAAAAACAGGAGCGAGGACATTCTTCCTGGTAGGTTTCGTCGTGCCAGACTCATGGCGGGATAGGGTAAGACTGGAATCTCGCTATAATGAAAGAGATAGCAACCAGTCACATCCGTAACCTATAGGTAAATAGGTACTGCATGAGGAGGTACTTTGATGGACTTCTTTGATGGAGTCGGTTGCTGATTAATTTTCTACATAATCCTCTCCATGGTTCACACACTTTTGTCAACGATGCCAGAGTGACAGGATCCAACTGGTGTAGAAGGCTTCCTCCTGGAAGTGTAAAATGCCCTACAAAGCCGAAATGGAGTAATGATTGTTTGCCAAACAGTGCTAAATGAGGTGAATACAGAGGATGTTCACAACGTTCGAAACCACAGTCACACATTGCCGCCATTGCGACAACAAACTTGGCACAGGTGCACTGTCCTGGTGGAACAACACTCTTTTAGTGAGTTTGTCACTACGTTTAGTCTTGATATTCTCACGCAATTGCTTTAGCAGATAAGAATAATATTCACTGGAGATAGTTCACCTGTAGGATTTCTTCAGAATCCCAGAAGCCCCGAGCCATCACATTGCCTGTTGATGACACAGGCTTTGCCTTCTTATCAGGAGTTGGCGTTAGCTGTTTCCACACAATTTACCACGAGAGATAATAAACCTGGAACATTTCTGATCAGAATTTTTGCAATGTCTAGATTATTGCTCAGACTATTTTTGACAACAGTTTTGTCAACAGAGAATATCTAGTCATTTTGATGAGTGCATAATATGTTACTTTGCTGTATATTTGGTTCACATACAGCCTGTAAGCATGGAACGTATTGTAGATGCAAATTTTTAATTGTGTACTCTACATCCTTCGAAGTTCGTCTCACATACTTTTCAGGCTGGTATTGTACTGTAAGTATGGTGTCGGCACAAACAACTACATGTTATGTCGATGCAAAAAGAGACAAGACACAAAGAGTATGAACGCCCATGTATGAAAAGGTTAAATATGAAAAGTACTATCCATCTTTAAGTGTATCGCTTTTATTACAGGAGACAAACATCGCGCTATTCTCTCAACCCATATTGCAGGAGGCACTGACTACATCAACGCCGTCATCGCACCGGTAATTGTCCCCGATATCTATCACATGTTCTTTCAACGTATATTCAATATGATAAATTTGTATTTGATATATGTTGTCATGGAAATTATGAACAATTTGGATCCTTTCATATTGTCTTAGCCAGTATTTCCGTTATCAAATATAATTAAATTGTTATGTCTTATACATATCCCAATATTATTCATATTTCAGTCGTATGAGAAGCGGAAGGCGTTTATCCTCACTCAAATCCCCCTGACGTCGACGGTGGTTGACTTCTGGCGTCTGGTCCACGACTACGACATCCGTGGCATTGTCCTGCTGGAGAACTACACCGACTTGGACGCAGTGAGTCTCGGCGTCAGGGTGTAAAACAATAACATAATACAATTTGATTACAACCTGATAATATTTTGTTTGATAGGCATTACTTAGAAGTTGACGGGTGACAAGCTAGACACAGTTTTATGGATAACAACTTAACACTATTAAAGCAGTTGTTATCCATAAAATTGTGTCCAACTTGTTACCTGATAATAAAATCCAATTTCCAATCTGAAGGAAGGACAAAAACACTTCTAAGCATATAATGTTTTACCTTTTCAATATACCCGTGTAGTGTTTTACTTGTGAGACACTTAGAAATCGTGAAATAAATATATCTTATTTGTTTTAGTTTATTACTAACAATTATCCATTTTTTTGATGTTATGAAATCAGAAGTGTGGCGTGTTCTGGGCCAAGAACAACAAGCCGACCAAGTTTGGCCCCTTCAGCGTTAGTGAAGGCAAGACTGAGAAACAGACCGGCTTTACCATGGAGAAGATCTCCTACAGTCTGGGGGTAGGTATAAAGGACACTGATGGCTTTCGCACGTACACATGTGAAAATATCATTTATAGATGCCGCTAGTGAGTATTAATGAGAGAGGTGTACAACTAGAGTTATAGAATGGTACTCATTCACGATCACAGATGACCTGGGAGTCTCTTATATACTAGGAGGTGGTTTATATTTCATTACATTGTAGTGGGACGTGATATATGAAGGTAGTATATATAATAGTAGGTGGGTTATTTTTCACTACATTGTAGTGGGACGTGATATATCAAAGTAGTATATATACCAGGAGGTGGGTTATATTTCACTACATTGTAGTGGGACGTGATATATGAAGGTAGTATATATACCAGCAGGTTGGCTATATTTCATAACATTGTAGTGGGACGTGATATATGAAGGTAGTATGTATACTAGTAGGTGGGTTATATTTCACTACATTGTAGTGGGACGTGATATATCAAGGTAGTATATATACCAGGAGATGGGTTATATTTCACTACATTGTAGTGGGACGTGATATATGAAGGTAGTATATATGATAGTAGGTGGGTTATTTTTCACTACATTGTAGTGGGACGTGATATATCAAGGTAGTATATATACCAGGAGATGGGTTATATTTCACTACATTGTAGTGGGACGTGATATATGAAGGTAGTATATAAACCAGCAGGTTGGCTATATTTCATAACATTGTAGTGGGACGTGATATATGAAGGTAGTATGTATACTAGTAGGTGGGTTATATTTCACTACATTGTAGCGGGAAGTGATATATCAAGGTAGTATATATACCAGGAGGTGGGTTACATTTCATTACATTGGACGAGAGGTTGGTCACATGACCGCGATACTGACGTTCATAATTGTATTAACGACACAATTTGACGTTCATATTTTTTACACGAGACCGTGTTCTTGAAATGACGTAAACACTGACGAACTACTTCCACATTCCTGGGGAAACCCCTTGGAATTCCCTGGCACGAAAACATACATAAGCGTTCTTTCTGATCATTTTTATCACCTTTAATCTTGGTCTCAGCGTTTCAGCAAACATTGAGAAACGTCAGAGAGCTTGATTGCTTGATTGTTCAAGAATATCCCCGCTACGGCCATCCCTAATGACCAAACGAAGAAATGCACATTCAAACTATCGTAGTATCGACTCGATCCGTGTCTGGCTGACAGTGACAGTCTCCAGCAATCTACGAATTTACCTTAGTGTCAGTTTGAAGCCTCTTTAATCACCTTTCAATTATCAGCCAGTTGATCAATGATGACTAACACATGTCACCGCCACAGCTTCATTAACATCTTCGGAAATCTCTCCCATCATGTTTATCATGTCGGCCATTTTGACGTCTTATAATTGACGTTAATGACTTACGACGCGCTCCGACGTTCATACAGTTGGGCCCTCACTCTATGAAGGTTCATACTCTAATGAACTCACACAAAGTGAAGGTCAATTCTAAATTACATTGTAGTGGGAAGTGATATATGAAGGTAGTATATATACTAGGAGGTGGGTTATATTTCACTACATTGTAGTGGGAAGTGATATATCAAGGTAGTATATATACTAGAAGGTGGGTTATATTTCACTACATTGTTGTTGGACGTGATATATCAAGGTAGTATATATACCAGGAGGTGGGTTATATTTCACTACATTGTAGGGGGAAGTGATATATCAAGGTAGTATATATACTAGGAGGTGGGTTATATTTAATAACATTGTAGTGGGATGTGATATATCCAGGTAGTATATATACTAGTAGATGGGATATATTTCACTACATTGTAGTGGGAAGTGATATATCAAGGTAGTATATATACTAGGAGGTTGGTTATATTTCGCTACATTGTAGTTGGAAGTGATATATCAAGGTAGAGATGATATCAGTTAAGGGATCAGAAACACTTCTGTAAATCTGGGGAAGGTTCGGTCGTCTCGTGATTGAAGCGTTGAATTGTCACACTGATGACACGGGTTCGATTCCCCTCATGGTGTTATGGCGTCCGCAACTGTGACATGGTTTAGATAGTGCTAACCTATTCAGCTATAGCTGCGAAAAAAAACAGATTTTGTTTAATTATAACTATGAGCCAAAATACTTTTGTCCTTGTGGAAGACAATTTCTTCTTTTTTTCAACAATATGAAGCATATTATTTTTTTTCAAGAACTTTAGAGGACAATATATCTTTTTATACAATCCCAGGGCCCCTCCCCAGAATATCAAATGGTCGGACACTAAAACAATGTCTCCGGTTCACACTGAATCACACTACATTTGTCAACCATACGGGATATTAGATACTTGTTATACATTAGTGTTGTGTGTGAATTGATAATGAGGGCATACTGTTTCTGTTCAAGCGTTATAGTTGCTTGCTCTCATATGCATAAGTTATCCGATGATGAGAATAGTATATTGGCATCACTGTGACATGTACAAACTACTAGTATTACACTTTCACTGTATCATTGTAAACGACGCGAGCTACAGCGCACGGTTTGTCTGGGGAGATATTGTGTATGCAATTTGGAAACGTATAATGGAAAATGTATTACGCGATAAATCGCATCGAACAATGAAGGACAAAACGTTTATGTTTATGTAGAGGGGAATGTCCGAGTAACTCTCCATTCCTTGGACCATTATTTTAAGGAATGGAGAGTTACGAGGATATTCCTCTACCTAAAACTCATCCCTACTTTTACACTTTGACAAAATATTCTGTTGTGGAAAATATTTGAAAGATATACCAGAACGCTTTGTTGTCTGTATTTATACTGCGTGAGTCGCCCTTGCGTATTGCACGAAGAATGCGTTCTCTGCCGCTGTAGCACGTGCACCAAGCTTCATCGCGAGCTGACATTTACAATGCATGGTACACGGCTTTTCATAATTTTGTTGGGTCCTAAACTAGTATTTATCAATTGCTTCCATATTGTCAATACATGCTGACGGGAATAATAGGAAATATAGAGCCCCGAACAAGGATATATATATTACCTGATTTGAATTTCTCGTCAAAGGTTTATCTTATTACTGTAAATATGAACACTGTTGTAGGTAACCTGCTCTAACACAATACTTTATACATATTATTTTGAGCTTTTAAGCGGTCTGGAAAATTATGAAAATATTTAATAGTTAATTTCACACGATTCATTCATGTGCCGCCGCAGCTGAGGTTGAAAATTGAACGATATCAGATCAAACGATGCGGGTTCGAATCCCTGCTTTTGGGAAAGAAACTGAAATAATTTACTCTTCTGTCCTAAGTGGAAATTAATTCGAATGTTGGTTCAGGATAATGTATAGTTGACAAACAGCTCTCCGTTCCTGAAAAGTAATGGAGCGTTCAAACAATAGAATGACGTCACAGATGTGTTTTAATTCGCAATAAAACATTGTTCTATCATGACTTCATTTCTGGAGATTCCAATATGCGCTCGCAACTTGATAACGTCATATATTGGACGACGTTATTTTTTAGAGGATTCCTAGTGTCTAGTAAGTTGTTCCCCATATACGTAGCTGGGCTACGCAGATAAACACATACAGCGGGAGAGATATGACAATCGGTATTGGGAGAAAAGGTACAGATAATCGACGTGAGAACTACCCAACTTAACCCACCTGTTCGTAAAATAGACTTGACCGACATGTCCGGATTCTATTTGGGGAGTCATCATTATTAGAATTTGGGTAAATATTTTTAAAGCTTGTACAATTTATCGTCACCCTTAAAGAGGCTCTACCTGGTGTTGATATCTCATATAACAAATATATGACTCGTGGTCATTGTTTATCGTACAATAAAACCTTGCAGGGATATTAATCCTCTCGACGTTGCACCCCTCATGGCTTATTCTCCCTGCAGTGTTTTATTGTAAGATAAACAACTCCCACTCGTGGGGTTTTTCCTATAGTTCATGTGTGGAATGCGAAGTGGAACATTAACACTGTCACTTGAACATCGTTATCTACCTTAAAGAGACAATTCAATCTCCAAGTATATTAACAATGATGAATGACAGATGCTGAAATTACAGAATATTATCACTTGACAAGGATATCCACAAGGACCATGACGGTTTCAGATCAACAAGGAAGCATGTCTCGGACTGATAAAACTGAAACGCGGTGATTGTCGTGTCAACGATAATATACATCCTTGTGCAATTAAGTATGCATGACTTACTGGTTAATCGAGACTCGTTATGTTTTGGTGGTATATTTACAAGTAGGTACAGAAATTCTACACCCATATAACAAGGAAGCTTGTGCGATGGATGGTAGTAACTGATCGGTCGTGCCGATATTAAAGAGGAAACTAGGTTTGGTGATGGAGGATAGTAATGTGAACCAAGCTTGTACAATTTCACAACCAACACGCAAACACACACACATGCTGTGTTGATCACGTTGATCCTGCTATGTGTTCCTTGTTCCCGTGTAAACTTGATCATGTCCATGTAGAACACTGTAGCCAACAAAGCATTATGTTCACCAGATGTTAGCCGGTCTGATGACGTGCGGTGATCAGATGTATTCCCGGTTTATGTTCATAGACGTCACTTTCTATCAGGTTATGTATCTAGTATTTAATGCAGTTGCAGTCTAGTGATATAGACGTGTGAAATACTAAACTCGAAAAGGCGGTGACATGTTCGTGACAATCTTCTAATTACATGCGAAAACATCATTTACCACAACACTGGAAGGCTGAATGACACATGTACAACTTTGTAGAGACAAACATTCTGTTTTTGTACGTGTTCCTCATTACTATAATGCTAATATGTCCTTACACATATATTTCAGTGTAACATTAAGCGTCTGGTTGCTTCTAAGTAGTTATATCCACGAGGGCTTTTGTTTCTATTTTGACCTCGGCGGTAACTTATAACTGGCGTATGATGATAGTGTGTTTGTTGTTAAACGCCCAACCCCAACTTATGTGTATGTCGACAAAACACAAATCAGTGATTGGTATTATGAGCAGATCTGAAGGGCTTTTGTTTCTATTTTGACCTTGGCGGTAACTTATAACTGGCGTTTGATGATTGTGTGTTTGTTGTTTTACGCCTAACACCAACTTAGATTTATGTTGTTGGTTGGTTGGTTGGTTGGTTGGTTGGTTGGTTGTTTAACGCCGCACTCAGAAATATTCCAGCTCTATGACGGCGGCCTGTAAAATAACCGAGTGTGGACCAGACAATCCAGTGATTGACCTCATGAGTATTTCGATCCACGCATCGATCATGACATGCATCAACCAAGACAGCGAGCCTGACCACCCGATCCCGTTAGTTGCCTTTTACGACAAGCATGGTCACCTTTTATGGCAAGTATGGGTTGCTGAAGACCTATTCTACCTTGGAATCTTCACGGGTCTTATATTCATGTGGACAAGACACAAATCAGTGATTGGTATTATGAGCAGAGCTGAAAGGCTTATGTTTCTATTTTGATTTGGACGGCAACTTATAACTGACGTGTGATGATTGTGTGTTTGTTTTTTAACGCCGAACCTCAACTTATATTTATGTGGACAAGACACAAATCAGTGATTGGTATTATGAGCAACGTCCGTCGTACGACAACACGCAAACCAAGTAGCAAACACACGCACGCACGCACACACACACACACACACACACACACACACACACACACACACACACACACAAACACAAACACAAACACACGCAAGCACGCGCACACAGCAAAAACATTGAAAAACACAATTCACGGAGCCTGGTCGCTAGATATATTTGGCAGCCTTGTACATGTTTCAACCTGGAATTACGTATGAACACTAACACGCACGCACGCACGCACGCACGCACGCACGCACGCACGCACGCACGCACGCACGCACGCACGCACGCACGCACGCACAGGGGGGGAAAGTAAAAAGTAGAGACTGTCTTATCAAATTATACTTTATTGCTTTTTTCTAATGAGATGTGCACGGAGTGGGATGTGTCCCCATGTGGTTTCAGTGTGCGAGCTCGCCGGTTGTTTGTCATCACTCCGTGGGACGTTGTTCTTGCTCTCTAGCACTGGGGACTCTATTATATACAGACCACCGTCACAAAACAGGAATACATGTATTACTGACCCCAGCGCACATCAACTGACTAACCCACTTAGATCAATATGGGTTTGTTTCTCCACGCAGACCGAAGAAAAAGACGTAACCGTGTTCCGGTCTTCCGCCTGGCCTCAGAAGAGTTCACTTCCGGAATCCCCATCTAGCCTCCTGAGCTTAATCGACTTTCTCAGACAGTGGAACACCGGGACATCACCCCTCCTAGTTGTCTGCAGGTACTTATAGGCTGCACATTCATCCGCAACAGCATTCTATATCTCCTTTTGTTTTCAGTCATCACCTGGCGTATATTATTACTGACATGGTGCCTTCTTCTGTTGCAGGGACGGTGCCACCCGAAGCGGTCTGTTCTGTGTAGTGGCCAGCGCAGTGCAGCGACTGCTGTTGGAGAAAGAAGTTGCCCTCCAGCAGACGATACGCAGCATACGTTTTGTCAGAAAACAGGTTATTCCTAACAGGGTATGGCGTTGCGTTCATTCAACAAGTTTATGAAGATAATCAATATTATATTACTATTTGGATCATATACATTGCCACACATAGACATATTTTCGAGTTACCCGTGGTTCGAGACAGGCGTAGTGGCGATGTGGACTTTTTGTACTCATGCATATTCTGCCAGAACCACAAAGTTGTATCGTCAAGTTAACAGAGCCCTCGATGTTTCGCTGCACATCGAATCTGGTTAATATCATCATGTTCATTTTCAAATTGTCTGTTGATGCTATTTCTCGGTTTTATATTATGTAAACTGCTTTCAAACTTTAATGTTTTTGACATCTGACATCCTTCTTTGCGTCATTTGGGCGTAACAGAATCATATGATCGTTGGTTCGAATCCCAGATTGTCTCTGATTCTGATTCTTGGTTTGTTATCACCATAGCCCTTCTGATGTTTTTTGTCACCAGTAGGGTATACTACTAAGACCTGAGTCACTTAATTCTGACTTTCCGAAAGCAGACACGCCGGTTAAACTGAAATACTATATACAGGGGCGTTAAATTCAATTCAATTGATGACGAAGTATGTATCATCGTGACCTTAGATATTCATGTATTCTCCCCGAGTGGTTGGTTCCGCTCTCATGTCTAAATCAGACACAACAGTCAATGATCATTTGAGAACAACTGCGGAAACACTTACAGATGCACCGGCGGAGGTATGCAATCAGACCAAACCTTGAGAGCTTTAAGAAGATGTTTCCGAATATAGACATATGGTCATGTCGTTCAAACTGTTGACACTACATTAAACTATCACGTCTGACAACACAGTAATACAAAACTTTGTGTACATTAACCTGAATGTAATCATAAATAATCAGTTACAGTGACCTTGGTTTAGAAGTTCTGACTGTTTGTTTTTAATATAATTTCAGGAACAATTTGAATTCTGCTTTGACTCGCTGAAGGTCTACATGGACAGGTTCCAGGAATATTCAAACTTTGCTTGAGAAGAATGTTTTACTGAGTTCAGTTAACTTGTTCTTTGTGTTTTTCTTTTTTACGTTGTTATAATTCCACTATGTTACTCATGGTTTTTTCATTTATTGATAATATGAATACAATTTTTGTGTTATTTCAATTGATTTCAAGTCCACTCTGTGAGAAATGTTTACGTGAAAGAATCTGAATACTATCTCAGAAGCATTAAAGATATATAACTGACATATTTCTTTTCAGATCGATCTCGTCACTGTGAATATTTTTGTGAGAGTACTTTTGGTTCGTTCTTAAATACTATTGTCCAAGACCACATAGTTACCGCATAGTGCGATGTAGATTAAGATCAGATAAAATCAAGATATGTTTACAAAAGGGTATGACGATATTTATTTTCCTGAATACCTGGTATTGTCAGGCTGATATCAACTTGTCAGTATTTTCAGTTACTTTGATTCTTTGTTTTTGATTCATTTTATATAAATTACTGTTTCATTTTTGTTTATTTAATAGCTTTCCTCCTTGGATTATAATTTTAGCTGCAAACGCAGGATATCCTCGTAACTGTTATTTGGATTGTTAAAAAAGTGACTAAAAAATTCTCAGACGTCTGATTGGTCTAGAAGGTTTGCGTTTTCTTAATGCTGCATTCAGACAGGTTTACCGTTTATTGTTCCTGGTGTAGGGACAGTCTATCCATGTTAATTGTTCCTGCTTAAATGTGTATGTAATTTAGATTTTTCACTTGCATGTCGGCTCTTGTCTACTTTAGGCGTATAAATCGATGAGCAAAGTCATCTGGAAAGTATGAATTAAATTAAAGCCCATTTATGACTTTATTTTTAAATGATCCATTATTTTTCTATAAATGGACAGTTGGGGGTATATAATGAACACTTGGAATTAACTGAACTATTCTGTATTTTGACAATCAAGTGAATGATTCTGATCTTTGTCCGAAAGCTTGTGTTGCCAGCAGGTTCGAACCTGCATCCTATAATTTGAGGACGTGTAACAGTCATACTCGGCTTCGGCGATACATGACAGAACATTGTGAAAATAACTATTACATTTATTTTTTTTTGTATAAAATGTAAAGGCTTAGTGAATAATATGTACAATGTTGTGTCATGTAATGTTACCGATAACAATTTCATACTGAAGTTTAGACAATCCTTTGATAAAGTTTTTTTCTAAAAACCAGAAGCTTATGTGTGCTCTACATTTCCTAATGCCCTCATCAACATGTACTAAAAACGTACAACCGATGGATAAAAAAACTTGTTTAGGTCCCCGTGAAATGGCTTAGCGCCTTGTACCATGTATTGCAAAAGTTCAACACGCGCTGGAGCCTGGCGCAAGTAGGAATGTAATGAAAGTCTGAGAAAGTAGGGATGTGTTTTAAGCCCCAGAACAAACCAGTGCCAGTCGACAGTTACTTGAACAAATACAATTGAAATTGAAATTTACAATGAAGACACATGTTCAGTCGTCGTTTGCAGTGATTCCGTTTTAACTGTGTTGTTCAACTTGCTCGTTTTTTTTATTTCATTTATTTGTTTATGTTGTAATATAATCAAACTACTTCATTTTAGTATTATCCTGATAAAATATCCTATCAATACTTTAATGCCGCTGTCGGTCTGGAAAACACGACTCACACAATCTCATACTGTTGCCTCAAAAATACTATGTTTGATTCTATTTCAACAGATTATGTGCGGAACACAAAGTTCCCATATATGAAAGATCAACATTAGAAATTGTTTAGCATTGTTCATTAACATGTGTTCATGTATGCGAACTAGACACTCAACAGCGTGAACAAACTTGTAGCGTGGACGTTGACATTAATCAGTCAACTGGACAGAACGTTCGTGAATGTCCCGACCTGTTCAGGTGATAAGAGGAAAAGGTTGACGATACAAGCGAGGTCTAGATGTCAGCACAACACCTGATATGTATTTTTAGTTATATTGCATGTATTGTTTCAGAATATTCTATATTTTTTTATAATTGTTTTTGTTATTTTTATACTTATTATTTGAAAACTTATATTTTTTTTATTTCTAACAAATAAAAGCATCATAATTATGACAAGTTGTGCGTCTTTCTTTCCAAGTCGGCCTTTACAAGAATTGGTTTTGTACCATATGTTCCCGTTTTTTCAGGTGATCAATTGACTTGCCTTTGCATTTATTTGTGACGGGTGAAACCTTTTTGTGAACACCTGGTTTTCATCACTATTTGATAGTGATTCATAAACACATGCATAAGATATAGTCGGAAGCTTTTGGCAGAGATGTCTCATGGATATGGACAGGGTTCTGTCGCTTTAATGCATACTGAAACACTGGAGAAAGATGACACTGTGAGTGAGGATTACGGGTGAGGTCCCCAGCATCCCCTACCTCTGCTCGTCGTAAGAGCTGACTGAAGAAGATCTGGTGGTAGCGCTCGGTGATTCAGCTCAGGGGGTGCGGCTTAGTCATTAAGACCGGGTGTCATCGTACTCGAATTGCGTAGATCGTTGCTCATGCTGTCAGTCGCTGTTTTTTCTGAATCAGAGTCGATTATTTACTGCCTGCCATTATACACCTGGATGTTTATGACTGTGACGTAAAAACACATTCACTCACTTTAATTTGAATTCAATTTAGGGGCGGTGGGGTAGCTTTGTGGTTAAAGTCTTCGCTCCTAACGGCGAAAGCCCAGGTTCGATTCCACAAATGGATACAACTTCTGAATTCTATTTCTGGTGTTCCCCGCCGCGATATTGCTGGATCATTGCTGGGTTTGTTTCTCCTCGTATAACGACAGCCACTGTGTCCCGGTCTTCCCTCGGGGTGCGGATATCCGTTTCGCATATTTTACCCCTTTATAACATGATCTAAACGAGAAATGTGAGTCATATCAACAACGAAATTGTGCTCTGTATTTACATGAGTATCTGTATCCATGGTAACGTAAAATATGAAGCAATCATGCAAGGCCTGGGGAAATGTGGCCGTGCTATACAGCCTTGTTTATATTCCGTAGGGGGAACGGATAATTTACTGATACAGAACCCTCCTATCAATAATGAAACACGATGGTGGCTTTGATGAATTGGTGCTGTCTTAATACTAATGATATATACAAGGAGAAACATCAAGCATGTTATCAGTTGATCACCTGGTGCCATTACCCTAACAGAAGGCACCAGGTAATCGATAAATCTAGAAAATGTGGAGTATTCGTTGTGGGACGTCATCATAACTAGTTTTATTCCATTTATTTCGTCTCGGTACCATTCCAACTGAATTTCGAATGTCTTATCTGTATGTTATATTTTATGGTACAAAAGGTGATTTTAAAATATTCTAGCAACGGAGATTAACGCATAGTGTGCGAGTGAGGGTTTAACGCCGCCTTGTAGGATATTTCAGTATATATCACAGCGTGTCATGTTGGTGTGAGAGAAACGGTCTTAGACGTTTTTTTCACTATGGTTAAACCCACGACCACGGATATGGTGCTGACAAACCTAGAAACATGATCAGGGAGAACGTGGGATTCGAACACACTATTAAAGGTTTTTGACACGACGAAGGTAAGATATTCTCCACAGCGAACAGCTGTGCCTAAGACGACTGGGATTTCGGAGGGAAAGTGAAAGTATAATAAAACATACATAGTATTTGGTCATATTTGTTTTTGGAGTATAGCGATCTTACGCAATACTTCAATGAGAAAGAAACATGTTGAACTGTGTGTACTTGTTTGTCAGGATGCGTTGTACTGAAATTGAAACGTGTACATAACCGACCATAACAAAACGACGATACAAAGTTTGAAATGACCATGCCTTTATATTTAAGATCGATGGACGAACAAGGCAAAGAGAACGCTCAAGTACAACACATTACGAGTAAAACATGAAGTAACTTCCTGATATAACCCTGTCTGTAGGTGCTAATAGATTCACTGACCAACTTCGTATGCCAATCCATGTGGTACTGCATCATATCAAAAGTGCCATCTAAGTTCTTAGGGCGTAACTTATCTGACTTTTATATGAATGTTGAACATGCGGATGGGGAGTTCTCGGGGTCAGTCATTAACATTGATATATGGTCCTGTGTTATCTGAACCTTCACATAAAGATTCTTGATACCAGAGGGAGACGTGTTATGCCGTAATGGTACCAAGGGCGGATCCAGAATTGTTAAAAGGGAGGGGTCGAAAATATCAAAATGCTCTCTCAATTGGGGTGTGGGGTGTGGGGTGGGCTGGATTGTCTAAAACAAATTACATTTGGTTTTCAAAAGGTGGGGCTCTGGATCATGGGGAATTGTAGCCCACTCGCCCTGCAACGCAAAATCCAACTGCTGCGTAGCCGTCTGGATCTGGAGGGACAGGGGAGAACATCAACGTTGTTGTTGTTGTTGTGTAGACAGGATCTTGTGATCCGTGCTGTATGTGGTCGAGCGTTCTCCTGCTGGAATACACCGTTGCCGTTGGCTGCAATTGGGAGAACGTGTGGTGGTCGAATTTCGTTAATGTATCGTTGAGCCATAAGATTGCCTTGGATATGGACCAAACCTGTCCTGTCATGATTAGAGATAGACGTCCACATCATAACGCTACCACCACCAAACCTATCCACTTCCTGTACGCAGTTTCCGGCGTAACGTTCTCCCCGACATCTGTAGACCCATGCTCTTCCATCCCCTCGACAAAGGAGAAATCTTGATTCGTCGCTGAACCAGGCCATACGACGACAATGCAGTCGTTAATATGACGCGTCGAGCAGGACGTTTTGCTCGTTAGTTTACTGCTCTTAAACGGTTTCATACGGTCTGGTCGAAGTCCGGGTATTTGGGATGCGGTTGAGGTGGCTGTGGTCGTTAATTCACGTAGGTGGAGCAGTCGGATGTAGCGATCTTGGGCAGGGGTGGTTACTCTTGGTCGTCCCGACCATGGCCGATCACGTGTTGACCCATGCTATTGAAACCGATCCCTTAGCCTTGTGATGGTGCACGGCGTTACATTGAAAACCCTGGCTACAGTTGATCGGGATTACCCTACCTGCAAGCGTTGTTTCTTTGCACTTCTGTTAATCTTGGCATGTTGTTGAACTGTCAGTGTTCGATTGACGTAGATGCCAGGCAATCAAAATCCCTTCACTTGAATGTTTGCTAATATGGCTTTATGGGCAAAAATATCCGTGTTGCGTTTCCTTTTTTGAAGAGTATATAACAAGGAATCAAAAGGTAATATGTATTTTGCAATAAATTAGTAAAATTAATTCTTCTGATTTTTGAACATTCCTAGGTGACCTTTATATAAATGGTTCTAATTACTCTCGATCAACGGGGTTCTTCGTGGATGCGGGGGAATCTTGTTTTATGCTGCAGTCAACAAAATATTACCGGGCACAAGAAAGTATTCACCAATGTTTCATGGTGCTTAAACATGAAACAAACAAGAAATTGTTAATCGATGGTGATGTATTTGATACGGGTGTCATAGTTGTGATTTGGACCTCAAGTTTCCAGTGCCGCGGCGACTATTTTCAGACTAGTAACGTTTGGAAAACGTTTGTAACGTTTTTCGTCCAATCTAATTTCTAGAGTATACTTTCTTTTGCCCAGCAGTTTATATCATCACGACCCGTAAATAGTCGGATCTGGTGAAGTAAATTAGTGGTCAACAACATGAGCAACGATCAACGCCGTCGAGGTACGACCACGTCACACGACTAGAGTGGTGACACGTTGTTATTGCGACAAGCATGGGGCACTGTTCATGTAACAGTTTGATAAGATTCAAGTGCATTCGGCATGGATTTTAGGAACGCTTCTATGTGACACTTTAATGACGTCTAAGGTCAATAGGGGACCACTCTGACATGAACAGTGATCACGCCACTTTCACGGGATAGCAGAATGCAACCTTCTGATTGGCAGCGGCCTGAACGTTCTTGCGCCATGTTGATCATATCTTTTACAAACGTTTGAAGATTGCCTCACGTAATGAACCACACATCACCATTATGTAGGTTTTATGTCACATATATGCCAATTTAATTCATATTTGTCTTTAGTTATTTCACGGCAAACGTCGAAGGTCAATAATGCCACTCAGAAACAATCTAGTCTTGTTTAAGTCATTTATCTTAAATATAAGCAATCGTGTAAGTATATTTCAAGTAGAATGTGTTATTATATACTTTTCCTAACAATCCTACTGTTCAAATGTAATTATATATTCTCTAACTTTGTGAGGTGAGGTGAAATTGGTTTAAATGTCGCGTCCAAGATTATTGCACTTATATAGGGACGTGCATGCACACTTGAATACCCCACTCAGACACAGTATACTGACTCCGAGCCGACCAGTCCTTGTTTTAGACCCTTAATGCCCAGCGCCAGACAGGGTAACAACAAGTACCATCTTTTAACGTCCTTTGGTATGACGCTGTCGGGGATTGAATCCCGGACCTTCCGCTCTCCGGGTGGACGCTCTATCACAAGACCACGGAGGCGGTCCTCTAACTTTTTAAACAAGAGTCTTCCTGTTGTATGCTTTAACTTGTTTAAGTTACGTCGCTGTAAGATGTGTTACTGAATTGCTGTGTAAATTAGACAGAAAAGGGAGGAAAGTACTGTCGGGTCATGCATATTATCGCCATGTAGTATTAAAGTTTTACTGGGTGCTTTGAGTAGGAATTTCGTTGTTCATATTAACAAAAATCTTTTTAGCAAAGGATGTTATTTAATTAGTGAATTATTGTTTTTAATGTAAACTTTATTGATAGATATGCGCTTACTATGAACTTTGTGACGCTTTGAAGAAATTGTTTGAACAGATGTGTATTTTGTAAATGTGAATATTTTGCTGTGCATGATTTTAATAAATTCATGTCAAAAACTGTAATAATACATATATCAAATCATTTCCTTCATTTGCATGTAACAAATTAATTTCACAAACTGCAACTTATATATTTTTTGGCTAAATATTAAAATACTTTCTCTTATGCAAACTTTGAACAATATTTTTATCATCAATATTAATTTCATGTCTATTTAAATACAAAACTTTTACCTTTTGTTATTATCAATACTTGTTTATAGCAATATGTAATTGTACTTCATTAATATATCAAAGCTCATAGAATTATTTGTAAATACTGTAAATGTGTTAAGGCCACATTGTTTAATCCTCTAGAACTTTGTTAAAATATGGAGTAAGTGTATTCTGATCTATTGTATCCGTTGCGCCATGCTTAAAAGCATAACAAACTTATTATTGTTATTGATTTATTATCAATTGATTGCGCCATGTTGAGTCTGTTACCTGACGCCGCACAACATGCAGTACTCCTACAATGCCACAAGCGTGAAGATCCAGGTGAGAATAGGTCTTCAGCACCCATGTTTGCCATAAAAAGGTGACTGTGCTTGTCGTAAGAGGCGACTAACGGGATCGGGTGCTCAGGCTCGAGGGCTTGATTGATGCATGTCATCGTATTCCATTTGCTTAGATCGATGCTCATGATATCAATCACTGGATTGTCTGGTCCAGGCTCGATTATTTACAGCCCGCCATCATATAACTGCAGTATTGCTGAGTGCGGCGTTAAACAACCAAGCAATCAAGTGATGGACTGGAGTGTTCAGAGCTCGGAAGCTGCGAGACGTCGGTTATCGGCTCAGAACACAAAGGTGTTGAACGAATTCGTCAGTCAATATATCCACCTTTCCTCATGGCTATGGCGAATTATCGTCAGGACTCGGATCCATCTAAAACATACGTAAAATCTCTTAATTCAGCCACACAGTCAAAATAAGCATTCACGAGCGTGCAGTGCATGACGAGCAGCAACACGCCGTAAATAATTCTTTTGAATTGCCTTTAATTGCTCAAACATTTGAAATTTAGCTCGTACTGCTTCTAGATTATCATAAGCAGAAGCCACATATGCTTGATCCACGGGACAGTTGTCACGACCTGGGTAGAATAGGTCTTCAGCAACCCATGCTTGCTGTAAAACGCGACTATGCTTGTCATAAGAAGCGACGAACGGGATCGGGTGGTCAGTCTCGCTGACTTGGTTGATGCATGCCATTGTATCCCAATTGCGTGGATCGATGCTCATGATATCAATCACTGGATTGTGTGCATTTACAGACCGCCGTCATATAGCTGGAATATTGCTGAGTGCGGCGTTAAACAACAAACCAACCAACCAACCACTTAACGTGGTGACCAGAGAAATGGTTACGTCTCCATCTTGAAAGTTTCATCTTTTACTTAGAAAAGTATGTGAAATGACGGACTTCCTCATTGATAAATCTATGTGAAGTTTGGCACGTGTGGTTAGTGGTAGAACATTAGAAGGGCACCAATTGTGCTCCCGTTCCTGGTGATCGGTTTCTTCATGCATACGAGTCGGTATTTCCTCTCGCATTGGCCAAATCAAACGGAAGCAAGGGAATGTGACAGAGAAGTACAAATGACCTTCAGGTTTATCGAAAATGTGAAATCGTTCAATAATGGTCAAATAGCAAATTCCCTTCCACTGATTTGCCCACTGGAGTGCTCGTCACGCTGAAGACCCGGGTTCGATTCGCCACATGGGTACAATGTGTGAAGCCCATTTCTGGTGTCCCCCGCCGTGCTTTTGCTTGAATATTGCTAAAAGCGGCGTAAAACCATATTCACTCACGCCCAACGGTGCCAGAAACAAACTGGACCAGTGAAACGCCTGTTTCTATGCATAAAGATTCAGAATGACAAGAACTCTCCACAAGGCTGTCTGACAAGAGGGATAACTTCAACTTTTCAACAGCCAGCTTTCCCTTTTATAAGAGTTTTCTTTCTTAAAATGATTATAGATAGTGATTTTCTTGTTGATGTGTTATTTATTATTTAAACAAATATATTCTGAAAAGATTACAGGCTGCTATGACCTTAATTCAAATTCTTAATTAACAGGCATCCCGCTAACATGCACTTTCTTGCGTTACACATACATTCACAGTTCAGTATTTGATAAGCTTTTAACACGTGCACAAAGCAATAGCGAATGGAGACATATTCTTCCCTGAATTATGCTGGGAAGAATAGAAGAAGAAGAAGTTTAAGTGTAACAGAACTTGATTCTGGGCGAATTGTAAAATTGTTTTTACCATTGCGATTTTACGCCTTTAAAGCAGTATTCCAGCAACATGAAGGACTTAAATTGGTGGTTGTGACTGATTACACCTTGGGTCAACTTTTCCCGTCTTCAGTTACTGGCACGATTATATATGTGTTTGTTTGTTTGTTGTTCAACGCTGCATTCAGCAATATTCCAGCTTAATGACGTCGGTCTGTAAACAATCCAGTGATTGACATCATGAGCATTGTTCTACGAGATTGGGATTCGAGGACATGCATCGACCAGGTCAGCGAGCTTGACCACCCGATCCCGTTAGTCAACTCAACTCAAGAAGTCCAGACTCGATTATTTACAGACCGCCGTCAGATAGCTGAAATATTGCTGAGTGTTGCGTTAAACAACAAACACAACAAACAAAAATGGAGGTCTTTAGGTACTGGGGTTAACCTGGAACCTACATTTATATCTGTACGAGGTCCTCTATGCTTCATCCACAATTCTTTTGTTGTTACTCTCTGTGCTATCGCTGATTCATTCTTTCTGAGTAAAACAAAGCCATTGAAACTATTCGTTAACAACAGAAGTGAATTTGCTATATTTGTTTCAGGATTATGAAAAATGAGACATGTACATAAACGTTAATAATGATATATGTTTCTCACCCGTGAAGAGATCATCCCTTTAATAGCAATGCCTGTGTTACACATTGAGTAATAACATCACGTGCGGACGGGACTATTTTGCATTCAAATGGTCAATCGAATGGCGGCGTCTTCAGCACTGCACCTCCACGATGCAACGTCTACGATAGACAATGCTGTTTTTGTCACAAGGCATGCATCTCAATACTGTATTCTTGATATGTTTACTGGGGTCAAGTCAAGAGTTTTTGCGGTTTCCTGTGAGTGCGAAATACTACGTTTAGAATATAGTATACAAGCTCTCACGTTGTATTGTAGTAGTTTTTGGAAGTATCGTGGCATTATAAAAGTCCAGAGAATCACTAATAAACAAAGTATTATGTCGCGAGATCATCACAGCATTCATTGCCGCGTCTTTTTGCACCCTTAAACTTCGTGTTATAAATGAGAGTAGCGCCCCTTGGACCAAAGGAAATGTCGTCTTCATGACAACCGATGCAATTTCGGTCGTGAATCCTTCGTGTAGGTTAGCGGTAATTATAACTACTTTCGTAAAATATAAACTGGTTACCCGTTGCATGCAAATATTTTGAACTCTGTGATGTTTGTGTCTATAAATGATGTCATGAATATGATTGTAGAACCAGCATCATATCGTGTATTATGATCGTCTCCGAGGAAGCTTGGTCCTGATTTTGCTTGACTCCACCTTGAGAGAACAGTCAATGGTCGTCACATACACACGTGAGCATTGATGTGACAGTACCTTTAAATGTATTATATCTCATTATCTGCACAGTGTCCTTCAGCAGGTTACAATCCCCCATCACAAAACAACACTGGGGCATATTCATAATTTCAAATAGCAATATGCTTTTCCTTTTTCAGATGAAGTAACACCTGCATCGACTCTGGATCACGAAACGTCAACAAGTGCGGCAACTACATCACCTCCAGTGGAACCGACCAACGGTTACTATAGCCTTGTATCGCAGTTGGAAAACTGGCGTAACTCCAATACATTTAATTTGCGACGACGTTTATGAGATACATCTTCTTAAAACGATGTATGTTATCGATAAACATACACCTCTCAACCTACTTTGAATTTAAACGCGATTATTGTTGTTGTTTATCTACAATGATAAAGCCAATCATAATCACCTATGAATAAACAACACGCATACCTC
Organism: Haliotis cracherodii; assembly: GCF_022045235.1. NCBI lineage: Eukaryota > Metazoa > Mollusca > Gastropoda > Lepetellida > Haliotidae > Haliotis > Haliotis cracherodii. The sequence continues at coordinate 37,493,789 of NW_027266297.1, read as the reverse complement.
GCAAACAAAATACAACATAGTAAGTGAGTGAGTGAGTATGGTTTTACGCCGTTTTAGCAATATTCTAACAATAGCACGGCGGGAGAAAAATACAACATGGACATTAAATGGTATTCCCTCTAAATAGGAGAGCAATTGTGTGATATAGAAGCACACATATACTATCATTACAGGATAGGCGCAGAGACAGTATGATTTTGTACAGGCAGATTGGAGACTAATTTATTTAACACTGTATTGGTCCCCTATGAGTTGGGTCGATATTTATCAAAGGCACGGTAATAAAACTTTAAGAGATGTGAATATCCTGAAGATACTTTTCTTTATCATGTCTTACGTATATTCTTGTCTTCTAAGACTCTACATGTGGCAGGAAATATTTTATCTTTATACATACAACTCTTTATCACCCTGGAAATTCATTTGGTTGTGTAAATATCAAAGATGGTTATAAAAGCACTCAGACAGCTATACTGATAGCATATGCTCTGAATTTCATTTTATGCTGTACCATTGCACAGTGTTGTCTTTCTTTTTTGTTCTATGATGAAATATTTTGTGAACAAAGTGAATGTACTGGGAGACACTTCACTAACTGTATAATTATGTACCAGCGATCGTAATACTAGAGGAATTACCTCCCTTTGACCAAGTAAACATCAATCACTTTGAAACAGTGCACTTTTTCCATTGTCAAATAGGTAATATTTAGTACCAAGATGGGTTATCAAAACTATCCTTCTATTTCTGTGATACATTGTATCATCAAGCTAATAAATGCGTAAATAACAACTTGCTAATATACTATCCATTTAAATGTACACATGTGAACCTTCATCACACAAACAGATCAGCCCAGTTCGCCGACTTAAGAGCACTCACCAAGACACATTAAATAATTGTATTATATCTTTATTATAATAGTAAAATTCAATTATCAACTGCCGGTTTCATGCTATAGGGGAAGGGAGGTAACTCTGTCTGATTCATGTGCAATTGTTACGTGTTAATCCTTTCCGTTCATGTTGCGCTAAAGACGGCAACAACAATATATTTTTTACTCATCTGTGGCGACCGCAGTGAGACAAGCTTAGACTTTTTGTATGCGTCTTGAAGATTGACAGATTATATCATTATGACGTAAACATTTTAATCACGTAAACGAATGGATGAGACTAATCAGTATCAGTTTTGGAAATACATAATTGGTGCCAATATGAATAGCTGCATCCCGATATGGTTGAAATATTCCCGATGTGACCTTAAATATTAACTCATTTACTCATTTCGATCGAAACCAGTTTCACTCTGATCAATGTCACGGATATAGCCTCGCTACTCATATCACAAAGTATATTTTCACTATTTACTTCCCTAATGTCTTCACACCGTGGTGATGTGAGTTGGTGATAGGCAAGGTTTCGGGAACTTACAATGGACTACGTACGTGTGTGTCTCGGTGTTCTTCCAATTCTCTTGGCACTCTGTCATCCAGCTCATGGTAAGCTGCATTTCAGACTTGCAAAGCATTAATATTATTTCTTTTTCGAACACTAAAGCTCCTTAATTAGTGTTTCCATGGAAACAAATGCATGTGACTTGAATTCTTGGAAAACGTGAACAACCATTACTTTTACAATGAGTTGTTATACTTTATTCCTAATGCTGATAAAAGACACCAGCATCCGCCCACCATATTGATACAGGTTATTGACGTGTATATAGAAAGCCTGAAAGTCGTTTCTCGTCATCACATTGCCTGACAAATAACAGAGAGTGAAATATTCTAATTACGAGTGAGCATTGCTTTGATTAGTACGATGACAGCCATTTGCAACGAGTCCCGTCATGTTACCCAGTCAATGAAACCTATGATCGTGGGTTCGAATCCCGGTTCGCCATGATTGTTTCTGACTGGAGGACGTCTTCCGGGCATGTGGAGGGATTTCTCGCTACTGAACCTTTTAACTACTAACCGTTGCATTTTTGTTTTATATCTTATGACCACGGATAGAGGTTTGTCGCTATTTTTACAAAGAAGCTGTGCTTCACATTTTCAATTCTTCTAATATATGTGATTATTCAAAATATCATTGAATGTTGAAATGTTATATTTAGGATCACACTTTTGGGGGTTGACTCCCGTGACTCAACCCAAAAAAAGCTCGAAACTTTATTCTTTACTAAGAAAGTGTCGTCTTTAATATAACTTTTGTTACATTTGACCACTTCCCAAAAAGGCATTGTCTATTCATAACATTGAATATTTACAGCAATTTGTTTCCCTTTATTCAGATTGAATACCTACTCAAAACAAGGGACAATCATTATTTTCGCAAACAACATCCGAGTTCATAGTGTTCAAAGGGATCTGTAAATGTGTTGTTATACATCGCACCAGCATACGAAACAAATACACGACATTTAGGTTACACAAGTGGTATAATCATGCATCCCTGTTGTCCTTATGAATGAGTGAGTCAGTTGTATTTTACGCCGCTTTTTAGCAATATATGGGCTTCACACTTTGTACCAGTGTGAGGAACCGAACCCGGGCCTGCGGACACCTTCACGCCAAGGCTACCCCATCTCTATCCTTATGACTGATGATATTTGAATGAGTATAGTTTTTTCGAGGCTTTCAGCAATATTCCAACAAGGAAGAGAATTTATGGATGTCAATACAACGTTTTACACAACGTTTCGGAGTATATGCTTACTCCTTCATCAGGTGAATGAATGTTATAAGGCAGAGAGTATATAAATGTTCATGTCAGGACAACAAAGGTAATAAGTTAACAAAAGATAGAAATTGACAAGGGAAGCCTACAAATCAACAAAATACGTAAATCATTATTAAGTTAAAACTTAAATCAAGGTTAAAACGTTTCTGATACATATATTGGAGGACAAATTACCTCGCCAGTTGTTGTGCCATCAATGACATGAATATGGGGCTTTTTATTGTGTTCGATTATGGTGTCAATTTTCGTTTTGTGACAGATGTAAGAAGTTTTGTTTCAGCTTAGTCAATTTGACACGTTTTTTCGTTAATACTTGACCGCCCGGAGAGCGGAAGGTCCGGGGTTCGATCCCCGTCCGCGTCATACCAAAAGACGTGAAAAGATGGTACTTGTTATCCTGCATGGCGCTAGGCATAATGGGGCTCAAACAAGGGCTGGTCGGCACGGAGTCAGTATACTTTGTCTGAGTGTGGTATTCATGTTCAACTGCGGCTCGGTATCTCAGTGGGATAGCACACACACACACACGTACGCACGCACGCACGCACGCACGCACGCACCCACGCAGGCACGCCCGTTATATAACTTTAATAATCATGAAAGTGACGTTAATCCCCATTTCACCTCACCCATCTCGTTAATACTTTGGGTATGTATCATAACGGTAAATATACTTCATGAAATATTGTTATATCGAAACTACTTCCCGAATCCCTACAAGACCAGTAGGGTGTTGGTAAAACATGGGTTTACGCCGACTGAAGATGGGTTATGTGTTTTGGTCTTCTTTCTTCCATTGTGTCACCATGGCGATGGTGAGTTTGACAAGCGTAATAGTCAGTAAAAGTGTTTCTCTTCAGGGTGAGAGGAGGCAATATAGCCACTCGCCTCCATCAGAATAAGTGTGCACATCTTTAAAAAACTATTAAAGAGTATTTACAAAAATTAGGGTGAATTAGATTTGACGTTTAATGCTGTCCAACTAAATTTTGGGAAATTTCCAGGTTGATGGTCTTTACTGTCATTCAATTTAAAACCAGAACTGTTTTAACCATTTTAGGTTCTTCACAGAGAATTGACTGGGGAGATTGTTTTATCTTCTGATGACACTTGTTACATTAGCTACTTACCTTAAATAATCTATGTGTAAACGATTTGTTTTATTTTGTTTTATTTTCTGAATTCTATCATGATCATGTCTTGAGGCAATAAAAAATGATGCAGGTGAACATCCACCTTTATTGAATACACAATTCCCTTTAGAAAGTGGTCAAATGTAAAAAATGTTATATTTGGGATAACACTTCCTTAGTAAAGTGCAGATTCTCGTACTAGCGATCGTGGTACAAGATGAATTACCTCCCTTTGACCAAGTACACATCAATCACTCACAAACGATAGACAGATAGATAAGATTTATTACCAAGATGAGTTATCAGAACAAACCTTTTTTGAAATGTAGACACCCTTTCAATTTCTGTGATACATTGTGAAACACTTGTTGCAAATATGAATAGCTGCATCCCGATATGGCTAAAATATTCCCGATGCCACTTTAAATATTAACGCTCTCTCCCTCTCTCTCTCTCTCTCTCTCTCTCTCTCTCTCTCTCTCTCTCAAGAGAGATGGAAACTTGTCAAATGTATTTAGTTTCACTCTGAGCAATGTCACAGATATAGCCTCGTTACCCACATCACAAAGTATATATACTATTTACTTCCCTAATGTCTTCACACCGTGGTGATGTGAGTTGCTGGTAGGCAAGGTTTCGGGAACTTACAATGGACTACGTACGTGTGTGTCTCGGTGTTCTTCCAATTCTCTTGGCACTCTGTCATCCAGCTCATGGTAAGCTGTATTTCAGACTTGCAAAACATTAATATTATATCTTTTTCGTTCACAAAGGCTCCTTAATAAGTGTCTGCATGGAAACATATGCATGTGACTTGAATTCTTGGAAAACGGGAACAACAATTACTTTTACAATGAGTTGTTATACTTTATTCCTAATGCTGATAAAAGACACCGACATCCGTCCACCATATTGATTCAGTTTATAGACGTGTATATAGAAAGTCATTTCTCGTCATCACTTTGCCTGGAAAAAGTGAAATATTCGCGAAACTAATTATGAGTGAGCGAGTTAAGATTTTACATCGTATGGGTAATATTGCAGCCATATCGCGATGAGTTAAGCATGAAATTAATCATTACTAAATACCTAACAAAGTACAGAAAAACGGTAGGGAAAACATCAAACCAGATCCAGTGTCAAACATCATTATGCTGTAGGCTTAGTGGTAACCAATACACAGACCACCAGCAACAAAAGTCTGACCACCTTACTGGGGATGATGGGGACTCTTTTGGTTTTTTATTGGATACATGTATACAAATGTTGTTGATATGCTAAACCGATTCTTCATTTGCATTTTTGCTCTCATGTTCGAAATTCGCTGTGCAGAGTTACGTCCCTTGGGGCCGCCTGAAACCTATGATCGTGGGTTCGAATCCCGGTTCACATCGATTATGGTTCTAGGTTTGTCAGCACCATACCCGTGCTCGTGGGTTTTCATCAAAGTGGTAAACGTCTGAAATCTACGTCTCTTCGGACTTTCCTCCTACTTTAAGCTGACACGCTGTGATATAACTGGAATACGGAGTTAAACCAAAGTCACTCACTCATGTTCGAAACAATGTTGGACCTATCGAATTCTATGCTGATGATATAGGCAACATTAGCCATGGAGCATGATTTCCAAATGTTCGAAATGGATGCTCATACAACTATAAAGGAATAGAGAAAGTTTATGTGAACAGTTTTATCCATGTTTGAAATTAATGTTTGACATAAAAAAGGTTATCCCCAACTGTGAAAATGATGCAAATATCAGGATTATTTTGCACCGAACAGAAATGGTATTGGTATCTTGTTATACCAAAGAATTTCGTCCATCAAATTTCCTTCCGTCCATTTTGTGTGTAACCTATAACTTGTAAACTACAACATCGATTCTTTCAAACTTGTTGAACTCTTTTTATACCTCTAATAGGAGAGGTGCAATGCGCAGTTCGATTTCAATATTTGGATTTTCTGAAAGAATACAGTCTCATGTTGTGAACTTCAACATGTGTGTGGCCTATAAATTGAAAAATACAACATAGATTCTTTTCCAAATTAAGGAACAGTTTCCATACTTAAAGAAGAGGTGCTATGCAATGTTTGACTTTGATGTGTGTATTTTCTAAATAAAATATGTTTTTCATGTTGAGTTAAAATGTATGTAGGTTTGAGCGGATGTATCCATGCGTTTACATAATCGTTTTCGAATCGGGAAGATCCGGGGTAGACAAGGTCTTCAGTATCCAATGCTTGTTGTAAAAGGCGACTTTGCTTGTCGTTAGAGGCGACAAACGGGATCGGGTGGTCACTGACTTGGTTGATACATATCATCGTATTCCAACTGCGTAGATCGATACTCATGATGTCAATCATTGGATTGTCTGCTCCAGACTCGATTATTTGCAGATCGCCGTCATATACAATTGTAGCTGGAATATTGCTGAATGCGGCGTGAAACAACAAACAAACAAAACATGATCGTTCTCACTACATTATTGCAGACCCGTGAAGATCCGGGGTAGACTAGGTCTTCAGCAACCTGTGCTTGTCGTAATAGTCGACTAACGGGATCGGGTTGTCAGGCTCGCTGACTTGGTTGATGCATGTCATCGATCCCAATTGCGTGGATCGATGCTCATTATTTCAATCACTGGATTGTCTGGTCCAGACTTGATTATTTAGAGACTGCGGTCATATAGCTTGGGATATTGCTGTGCAGCGTTAAACAACAAACAAAACTATATGCCGGCGGTCTGTCAATAATAGGACCAGACAATCCAGTGACTGACATCATAACCATTGATGGCAACTGATCAAAATGCATTCACAGGGGTTGTCCTTCAAAGATATCGAGTGTCAACTGGGCTACCATTTCAGAGTTATCAGCCGATTTTGGAAACCATTGGTTAAATTAGTGCTATGAAGGACCTTCCACGGTCAAGACGCCCTCTTGTTACTTCACAATGTGAAAACAAGGCACTGCCTTGATGAGTACGATGACAGCCATTTGCAACGAGTCCCGTCATGTTACCCAGTCAATGAAACCTGTCATCGTGGGTTCGAATCACGGTTCGCCATGATTGTTTCTAGGTCTGTCAGCACCATACCCGTACTTCTAATTTAAACCAAAGTGGTAAATGTCTGAGACATACATCACTTTGGGTTTCCTCCCACAATAAGCTGACACACCGTGAAATAGCTGGAATACTGTTCAAAGCAGAGATAACCCAACTCACTCAGTCACTTAACAGACCTGAATCCACTGCAGCACAATTGGGAAATCCTTGAGCGTCGTATACAGTCACTGACTCCTGAATATGCGTGAATTGTAGCACCATTGCATCGGGAGTGGCTGCAGGTGCCCCTTCAGCTGATTCAGCGTCTGGCTAGCGGACGTCTTTAAGTCATTGCATTGTTGTTTTATTTCTTATGATCACCCATACATATTTGTCGCTTTTATTTACGAAGAAGCTGTTTTACATATTTTCAATTCGTCTCATATTTGTGATTATGTACATCGATTATTCAATATAGCAGTGAATATTGTAACAAAATGTTATATTTAATCCCGTGACCCAACCCAAAGAAGTACCAGAATGTGTTCTTTACTTAAAAAGTGTGATCCTAAACCTAACATTCGTTATATTTAACCACTTTCTAAAATGGCATTGTGTATTCATAAAATTGAATATTTACAGCAATTTGTTTCCCTGTATTCAGGTTGACAACCTACTCAAAACAAGAACAATGATTATTTTCAGCTAACACCCGAGAAGATATTATACCAAGGGATGTGTATTAATATACTGCATGGAAAAAGGTGCCATACAAATGGATCATTATTATTATTATTATTATTATTATTATTATTATTATTATTATTATTATTATTATTATTATTATTATTAATAATGATAACAATAACAATAATAATAATAATAATGATGATGATGATGATAATAATAATAATTACTGATTTAAATAAAAAATGCAGCATTGAGGGTTTGGGTGATCCTGCCACAGTCAGGCTGGTTAGGCTCATCATTAGCTCAGGGCCCTTGCCCTCTCTATATGCAGCCCTGACTTCTCCCTGGAAGCGCTGCCTAGTCAAACCCACCCAGAACTTTTCGGAGAATGTGAAAACTCCCCAACACTGCAGCCTTCTGCCTAACCCAGATTGTCAGCAGGGCTGTATTCCTGGTAGCAAACCCGGGTACTCTCCTCAGGTCAGTCTACGGATTAGGTACCAAACCTAAGGCACCGAGAATAATGGGGAGTCGGACAACTTGAAACTTGGGATGCAAGCGTGACATTTCGAAAGCGAGGTCCGCATATTTGCCATGTTTTTCCTTAATCTTGTCTATCACATTGGTGTCAAAGGGGACAGAAAATTCAATGATATAAATGATTTCATTGGATGTATCAAAAAGGACAAGATCAGGTTTGTTGGCCTGGATACGTCTGAGGCTGTAAATGGGCCTATTCCAAAGAATTTGGTATTTATCATTTTCCATGACGCCCTCTACACATTCCGGGTCATACCATGGATGGACCTCTGTTGCAAAACCACAAGCATGGCGATTTGGTATGGCACTTCGCTTGGTTGACATTCATTTCTGTACCGTCCAGCAGTACAGAACCATCAACAAAATCGAAAGGTTGAGATTATGTCCCACCTCCTTGGCTCGTTTTAGAAAACTGTGGAATGCCTTGTTTTCATCATGAGTCTTGACATGCTTGACAAGAAGATCATTAGACAAATAAATGTGTTCAAAAGTGCACAAAACAATTCTATCATGAAGAGCCTCCACATTAATCAAACCACGCCCTCCCATCATAATTGGTAAATATTATGAGCTATTGAGGGAAGAGCGAGGGTGGTGGGATCTATTGTCTGACATGATTCTTAGTGTGAGGGTGTCAATACCCTGAATTATATTATCATATTATCATAAATAAACTCGTTCACTCTCTCAAATCGATGATTTCGTGGCGTGCCAGAACCGAATGAGCGAATGTATGAATTCCCGATCCGTCCTGATTATTGTTCTCGTTTTGGACCTACATGACTTTAGACTTTCCTCCAACATGAAGCTCACATGCCATAACCGAAATACTGTTCAGAGCGGCGTTAAACTATACTCACTCACGAATTTCACAATAATGTATTTGTGATGTTACAATTTGAATCCTGTATACTTAATCGGAGTTAATACTTCAAAATTCGGTTAACCCACGACCATTTAACTCACAGACTGAGCTCCTTCACGGACGTATGTATGCACATTTGCAATTGTTAGGAGTGAGTTCGTTCACTGGGCACATTCATCTATAACCACAGATCAATTCAAGGAGATTTCAATTTTTATTATTTAAAAAATAAATTAAATTTAACTTATTGATAAATTTTGAAATTGTGTTGACAGTTAATCTGTTGTAACTGGTAGCTAAATTGCCTACCATCACATGCAGCTGAAGGGTAGTGTAATTCCTGCTGGGGATCCATGCAGGAAACAGAAGTATTGTAAGTCTCCACGGCCCCTAGCATGGTGGCCTAACTTTGGCTGCTGGCGATCTATAGCCCGTTTGTTATGTATAGAGATGTATTTTTATGCTTCCATGGTAGTTTTAAATCCGTGATAATTCTACTAGTAGTCATTTTACTGTCCGTTGCTAACAGGCTTTTATAGTTTAAATGTATAACCTTTGAAAGTCACGATGTGTCTGAAATACTGCCGATGTGACTTTAAATTTTAACTCACTCCTTCACTCGAAAATCGTACATTCAAGAGCTTAACACAATTCACCATTAAGATCTTAGACTGTGTCTGGGTGTATTGTATTGTGAAGGACTGTCAGTCATGAATATTGCTTTTAACCATCATATCAGAATATAACATACTGACCTACTATAAAGACGCTCGATTATTTGCAATATTTGGCGAAATGGTCACAAGAATCAGATTAAATTGTTCTGTGCAGTTAGGAATGAGATAATAAAACACAGCCATGTCGTTGTTAGGGTTCACATCTCATCCGATGCCTTTCGAGATTAATTTTAGCACCAAAACCGAGTTTGGCGTCAAACATTTAACAACTTATGAGGTACAGTCGAGCATGCTCTTTCTACGATAATTTCAAAGAGCGTCATGCGACTCTTGCTCAGAAGTTGTTTGACGAAGGTTACAACATACAAGGCCTCAGTAAAGCTTTCAAAGAGTCTAATGGTGGACATGTGGAGAACATTTACAAATTTGACGATCGTTGACAAAAAATATGTTCGATGCAAGTCCCTACAGTTGACTTGTACCAAGCGTCATTACTATTTGATAGTGATTCATGAACACATGCTCCTAATATCTTCGGAATCATACTATCGAGTTTGGTTTTAGCAGTGATTTCTTATGAATATGAAAAGGGTTTGGTCACTTGTATTTACAAACACCCAGGGAACCAACTGCCTGTGCTTGTCATGAGCGGCATTTAAATGGATCTAGTGGTCAGGTTCGGTGACTAGGTTGACTGCATGTCAAAGTATCTCAGTTGCTTATAACGGTGCTCATGATGTTAATAACTGGGTTTTCTTGTCCGGACACGATTATTCACAGTCCCCCGTCTTGTAGCTGGATTAGGGTGAGGTAAAACAACCACGAACAAACCAATCAACAGTGGCAATAAACATGATTCAAATCGCAACAGCTGATGTTTTCATTATCAAACCGTTCTTCCCAGGACAATTATGTAGATCTGAGAACCTGAAAAAGTCAAACTCAGAAACATGTGTATTCACATGCATAATTTACCCATGATGCTTCTTGTCTATCAGGTGCTTGTCGCTGTCGTGTCCAGAGAGAGTGTGATCATCCCCAAAAGTACTGTGAGGCTGGGTGTGAGACTGGTTTCACAGGCAGTCGATGCCAGTATGGTAAGATCCCTATTGAAACATTCAAAAGAATAAATGGTCAGTCCAAATGGTAAAATAGCATATGGTTGTTTCTTGAATATGTTTTTATTCACTTTATATATACACAAATGTCATCGCGCATCATATTACCTTTAACCAAGGGATGACACTTACCATGTTAAATGTTTCAAGCAGTAAAACCGCTGTGGTTAAATAGTTGCAATATTACGTAACCTATTCCTACCAACTGTCCCCCTTTGTTCCTCGTGATTGCCTTGAAACTAGAAGATCGTGCATTTGAAACAATTTATTGACCATGCATGCATGTATTAAGTATGACACATGCTTAGTGGCATATAAACATGAGTTAGAGTTAGATGTATTCTACCAAATGATTGTGTTATATATAAGGGTTTATCTTTTTTATCTATTCCACAATGTCAAGTTAATGCCTCACGGATAAACTTTCGATGAACTCATTACATTACTTTCTACAGTTTTTATTATATTCTCCTTTTATCTTATTATTTTTGAAAATATAGATAGACTTGCTGAACAGAAGTTGATTTTCTTTGCTTGACATGAAGTGGATTTCTATATTTTGGTTTAGCGACTGAGATGATAATGTCTAAAATATGAATTCAGCAGATGTCCCATGGAAACATCTTCCAATTAATTATATTTTAATGGTTTCAGTCAACCAATTGGCATACGCATCCTGCATAGACCACCAAGACGTAGTCGATGAGGACCTCAGCACGTGTACAAGTCAGGATTACACAGGTTTTATAACATGCAGTATCGATGGCCCACCCAGAGAATTTAACATCATTCGAATTTTTCATGAACCAAGTAGGTCTATATTAATCATGTGTAAATGTATTTGGGATTAAATATAAGTTGGTCTACTGTGCAGAGTTGTGTGAGAAGTGATAATCGTCTGACATGTGTATAACTTCTGCTGACACGCCGAGATATAACTGGAATACGGTTCAAGGGAGCGTTAAAACCAATTCACTACCACATGTTTTATGAATCGTAAATATGCATTATTGCATAATAATTAAATAATTTGGACCGATTACGCTTTGGATCAATCAACATCATGTATATTTAAATATTGTATTCCGTTATATTGACCACGTTTGGTTTGACGTAAGTGTTAATAATATACCGCTGCTTATCAGTTTGACTATGTATCCCTCACGCACGAAACTTTACACCAACCGTATTTGTATAGCTTAATTAATGTTGGATTGAATGATGTGACTGGATTTTTGTGGGTGATTTCACTTTTGTTTCTACTTTAAACAGATGCCAAGATTTTCAGCAACAATCCCATCATGTTTGCTTCGGTTGCTTAGGTTCTCGGTTGTTCTGAAAACTGTCGATAGGTGATTTGGACCCATCAGTTCCGCTGTCAGTTGACAAACAAATCTGATACAAGGAAAGAGCGCCCGCCAGTCTTCTGTCCTAGTTCAACTTTGAAGTTGATTCTAACCAATCTAACAGTTGCATATCAAACAATAATTCGTCTAAAATTCTTATTTATTGTTGGTAATACAAAAGATAAGCCATGTTTGATAATTGCAGTAAATCTTACTGGATCAATGTCATATGATGATTTTACATAACATGTCCATTATTAAACTAATTCCGAAAGAATGACATGTTTTCGTCTTATTTTGTTAAAGGTAAAAGTCTGTCCTCATTTTACATTGATGCAAGGGGCGGTTGGGAGCAAGTATCGATTCACAAAAATGTGACCAACAAGATTACTGACTACGAGTACAAAGGGAAGCGGTTATACTCCAGTCTTATATTACACCCTAAGTTCAGAGTGTGCGAGGTAGCAGTTGCTTATGGCAAGTGAACGTTTATTATGCATGAAATAAGTTACATAGAAGGATGTATTCGTGGCGTGGAATCTTTGGACTGCTGACGTCTACATATACTAATCATAAACATGATACTACCATGTGGATAGTGTATACTAAAGCCCGGAGAAATGGTTGATTAAATTACATTAAATAGATACGCTACTCTTTTGGGTGAATTTTTGTGTGCCTTTTCACACGTTATTATATCCAGTTGCTTACCTACGATATCACTATATCTCTAGCCATCATTTTTGGTGTACTTTTTCCTGATTCCATATGATTAAATGAACCTTCTCATTGACGTTAAAAGTACAAAGTAAAAACATCTACATCTGATATGTGGTTCCACGTATTATCCTCGTCTGTCCTGTACACTTTCTACGGTTATTCACACGTGCTTGCCCATTCTTAGAATGCCTTCATGACGATGAATGTAATATGGAGTGCAACTGTAAGAACGCCTCGGACTGTTTGAGGAACCCCAGGAAGTGTCCGTCTGGCTGTGCAGTGGGATACACCGGGAAAAACTATGGCTGTGAAAAAAGTGAGTTTTTATAGGCCATTTATTTACATATTTGTTAAAGTATACTCAATTATCATATACGTTTTAATTGACACACTGAACAATGACTATGGGTATGAGGATATGCACCGATGAATTTCGAGACTGCTTTAAACTGTACACACAACAAGTCACTTTTCCAGCAAGACCAAGGTAGTTCGATGCCCTTTGAAGGCGTCCGCCTTACCGGAAGGTCACATCTAAACTGTCCTTTCCTTTTCAAATGGCTGTGCATCAATACAGTAATATAGTCGTTATCCAAATAGCATGTTTGTCTACTTTGTCATCCGTCAACTCCTAAAAATTGCCTATCAAACAATATGATTTATATTGTTACATTTCAAATAAGAAGTTTTACCCAAAAGAGTAATGTGATAATAGTTTCTCGTTGATCGTTTGTAAAATTTGTGTGCTTCAAATAACTTATCTTAGATTTGTTTTGCCGATACTAAGAGAATAGGGCAAGAACGCAAATATTGCCATGGAGTAAAAGACTCATTTCTTGCGAACTGAACAGAACATTTCCAGAACAGACTCATTCACTGTTCAATGGGTAATTATTTTATCAGGTGAGGATTCCGGGTCAGAATAGATTCCAAGCAAACTGAGCACGTATGAGGCGATTTAATCAGGTGGTCAGGCTAGGTAACTTCTTTGGATGTGAGTCTGGAGACGCGATCATTTATAGGCCGCCGCCATATAGCTGGAATATTGCTGAGAGTGGCGTTAAACAACAAACGGGAAACAAACACCTTAACGTCACAGGTTACACAGGTGAGCATTGATATGACAGTACCTTTAAATGCATTATATCTCATTATCTGTACTTCAGCAGGTTACAATCCCCCATCACAAAACAACACTCGGGCATATTCATAATTTCAAATAGCGATATGCTTTTCCTTTTTTCAGATGAAGTAACGCCTGCATCGACTCTGGAGAACGAAAGGTCAACAGCTGGTGAAACTACATCACCTCCAGAGGAACCGACCAACGGTAACTATAGCCTTGTATCGCAGTTGGAAAACTGGCGTAACTCCAGTACATTTGCGACGACGTTTATGAGATACATCTACTGTAAAACTATGTATGTTATCGATAAACATACACCTCTAAACCTACTTTGAATTTTAAAGCGAGTATTGTTGTTGTTTATCCAAATCTACAATTAAAAAGCAAATCACAATCACCTATGAATAAAGAACATGGATGTCTTACCTCTCAAAGTGATTATTCTACAAAATACAAAATACTCGCGTGAATGAGACGCAAACAAAATAAGATAAGATACACAATCTGTGCACATAATGCGTTCCAAGTTAGTTTATTCACATCTATGTTGCTTTAAGTATGTTATTTCCTGTCTGATGTGCTGAGCACGTGTCCCTTCTTTCTTCCGTATAGCAGGACTGTTTGTATGATGAAACCAATACAACGATATCAGCTAGGCCGTGTCATAGATTTGGTGATGTTCAGAGCTTACATGATTCAAAGAATCTTTAGCATCGGGGTATATTTCATGCATACGTGTCTTCCTGTTTGCCACCGGGCATTTATTTTATTATCATGAGGAGGTATGTATGCAGACTAAGACTAATTTTTACATGTGTCTTTTATCACCATCAGGTATAAACTGCAAAAGTTAATTAGTATAGTCGAACATGTGTAAGTCCCCATGATCCGCAGTGAGGTGGCCTAGCTTTGGTTGCTGGTGGCTTATAGCCAATGTTTTAAACAGTTGTAAATGATCTTATTATTATCAAATTTTTGTGACAAATTTGCTTTTAAATATAACTTTGTATTTATAACGTACATGCATGTATATAAACTTGATGGAATACTGCAGATACGACGTTATATTTACTCAATTACACACTAACCGTTCATGAACGGTTTAACTGTTTCTTTTTTATGATGGAAATTTCGTCCATGGCGTCGTGACAGAAAACCACTTTCGTTAGCCTTCGTTTTGGACTTGTGCGGGTTTGAATCCCGCTGGCGACACACATTTTTCGTGGAAATGGTTAGATCATAGAGGTGTATGATATGGGGGGGAAAGGAAGTTCCGTCATTGACAAGTAGTGTTTAACTGGCAATTCGGTCCGTTTATGTCCGGTTAAAGACATGGTTTAAGTTTAGTTACACAATAATACACAAAAAGTTGACAGGTAGATATAATATGCTATTCTTGTTTTACACCCAGTGCTTCACGACCTCAAATCACAATGCACAAGATACCACAACACATTGGAGCACGTTAAACTGTAATTCAAACTCAAATGTTTCACGGATTCACCCTGACTAATCAATTATCGACATCGGTTGTGACTGAGGGCTCGGTAGATGTATAATCGAAATCACCATTGTCAGTTCCATGATAATATAAAGGGCTATTGCAAGTTACAATAATTAATGTTCTGTTTTGTGTTGCAATGTAAGGGTGTAGTGGTGACAAGTACGGCATTGACTGTCAAAAGACCTGTTCATCTGGATGCGTGTGGGGAGGATGTAACAGTTCCACCGGAGAGTGTCTGGGTGGGTCCTGCAAACCTGGGTGGACGAACAAAGATTCCCTTCAACGTTGTGATCAGGGTAAGATACACAATCTGGCAAATAATGTTCCACGTTAGTTTATTCATATCCATTTGCCATAAGTATGTTGTTCCGTTAGATTTGATGATGTTCAGAGTTTGTATGATTCAAAGAATCTTAGCATCGGAGTATGTTTCATGCATACGTGTCTTCCTGTTTGCCACTGGGCATTTTTTATGATTTGGATGAGGTATGTGTGCCTATTTGAATCCCGCTGGCGACACACATTTGTCGTGGATATTGTTCGATCATAAAAGTGTATATGGGAGGAAGGAAGTTCTGTCATTGCCAAGTGGTGTTTAACTGGCAATTCAGTCCATTAATGCCCGGTTAAAGACATGGTTTAAGTTTAGTTACACAATACTACACAAATAATTGACAGGAAAATAAAATCTGCAATTCAATTTTTACACTGACAAACTTAACTAACGGCCTTCTTCACTGAATACATGCTGACAAAGTTATAAAGCCAATACATAGCTAACACTCTGACTGATAATCGTTTTGTTTTATGAAATAAGGCGAGCGTGACATTGACCTAAGGGGAAGGGAGCAATGTCAAGTGGTCTTGACGCCGGAACTGAAACATAATACCCCTTCTCGCCACCTTAGTAAATTCGTTGTTTACTAACCTTCTGGTCGCTGTTACTAATCATAATAGTAGAATTCGCTAGTCTGTTTTCTGTAATGTATTCAGACTTGAGTGTTTTCGACTAAACTGCTGCATGATTGGTAAAGAGAAGGCTTTAAAATACAGATGGTAGTTATATTATCTTTGAACCCCCCTCTGCTGCACATGAGACATTTAATCAATGTCGTCCTAAAGTTTATCCTCTTTCTGTTGAAACAGAGTGTCCTGAGGGTTCCTATGGTGACAATTGTGTCTCGACATGTTCACCCGGATGTCGTGTATTTCCATGTGATCGGAAAACTGGAAAATGTAGCTATTTTAACCGAGGCTACTGTCAACCAGGATGGACATCTAGGTCTTCTTATCCAAACAGGTGTGACAGTAAGTACCTGCAGTACCATGTGAGTTACAACTTAGATGACAGGATGTGTACATCTGATATGGTAGCCAATGTGTGTACAATATTTGTCAGAAACATTTGTCTTTAGTCTACTGTATTTAAGAATAGGTTATGAGTATCATAGTTCAGATTTATCTAGATGACTATGCACTTCTTGTACGTGTATTCACTATATGTATATGTCATAACATAAGCATGATGTTGGTGGAGTAATTTGCCCTCAGAAATAGTACTTCAACTGATTGTCATATAATGTCTGTGCAGCTGAGATAGTAAAAAGTACAAACCACCAAACACATTTATCTTAATGGGTTGCAGTCTCTGTAACAATGTCAGCTGAATACGATTAGATGTTATGTAACGTTTATTCTAAATATGTAACATAATACCATACACCCCACATCATAGGAACATCAGCTGACCATAGGGGAATAGGGTACTTTTTTGTTTTGGGTTCTTTTTTGTTTTGGATAGTAAAATGTGCTATAGTTATGTGAACCTTTGCTTTACCTATCATAGACAGAAGCATTAACTTGCACACTCGTTAACAATATGGATTTGAAAGTTTTAGAAACCATTTCTCATCAATCATTTTTTTAAATATTTGATATACAGATACTCCCCATTTTGTTGTATGGGTCAGAAGTCTGGGGTTTACAGCACTTTGATGCCATAGAAAAAATTCATTTATATGTTTGCAAAAAGTATCTAGGTGTTAAAATAAACACTTCCAGCTTGGTGGTGTATGGAGAATGTGGAAGATTCCCTCTCTATGTATATTCAAATATAAAAGTTATTAAATACTGGCTGAAACTTAATGACATGCCCTAATACAGATTGCCCAAAAAGTGTTATAATATGATGATAGTTTATGATAATAATGGGAAAAGAAACTGGGTTACAGGTGTTAGAGAATTATTTTTCAGTTGTGGCTTTGGTGATATTTGGCAAAACCAAAATGTGTATTCCAAATCAATGTTTATACTTTCATTAACCCAGAGATTAAAGGATATTTATTTACAATCTTGGACTGCATCATTGACTCTAACAAACAAGTGCTCTTATTACAAAATGTTTAAATCAGAAATAATTATGGAAGATTATTTATCAAAAGTTAATGTTAAAAAATTCGAACGGCTCTTTCACGTTTTAGATGTTCTTCTCACGACCTTTTAATAGAAACAGGGCGTTATGCAAACATTCCTCGTGAAGAAAGAATCTGTAATCCATGTAGTTTAAACTCAGTAGAAGATGAATTTCATTTCTTACTTGTATGTCCAGTGTATTTACACCTTAGAGAAAAATACCTGCAAGCTTATTATTATAGGTACCCTAATATTATTAAATTTGTTACACTGCTGTCAAACACAAAAAGAAGTATCTTACAAAATGTTTCCATGTACATATATTGTGCCTCTTTATACCAACAGAACCTTATGAAAGAATAATCTTAGCTGCTTGGTATTAGGAAACTATTGTGTATATACATTAAGTACACTTTTATAGATATTTGCCATTTGAATAAACTACAAACACAAGAGTTAGAAATGGTATTAAACTATTAGGCTGTCATATGATATTGTGGGACGTGATATTACAAATGGTTTAGTATAGTTATATGTATATGAAATGATATGATGTGACATGACATGATGTGATATGATATGAGTTGTAGTGTGATATGATACATGAGGGGATATGATGCAATAATGTTATGTGTATTACAGAAATTGGGTAAATACTGTTTTTTAGTGTACATATTATATGGCTTGTGGTCGTCCAGTGTTGAGTGAGTGAGTGAGTGAGTATGATTTTACGCCGCTTTTAGCAATATTCCAGCAATATCACGGCGGGGGACACCAGAAATGGGCTTCGCACATTGTACCCATGTCGGGAATCGAACCCGGGTCTTCGGCGTGACGAGCCAACGCTTTAACCACTAGGCTACCCGACCGCCCCCGTCCAGTGTTGAATAAATATTGATTGATTGATATGATATAAATTGGCATGGAATGACATGGCATTCAATGGTATGATATGATAAGATATGATGGGACAAGCTATGAAATTGCTAATGTGTTGTGTGATATGACATGTTGAAATGTGATATAATATAGGTGTGATATATGGTACGATGGTATGTATGGTATGTTATGATATGATAATGGTATATGAAAAAATACTATATAGTATGATCTTATAATAATGATACAATATGATATGATGTTATAGAATATGTTGTATGATATAACAAGTTGTGATATGGTAAAATAGAAATCATGAAGTTACAGGGTATGGTATTGTACTGTATGTGTGAAATTATGTGACTGTGTTGAGATGCGATGTGGAATGACGTGAGGTGATTTGGTGAGATATGTACATCAGTTGTATAGAATTGTATATTCTTCAAATTGTACTATAGGCCTGTGGCCTCTTGAGTACGTGAAATAAAGATTGAATATGGATTCCTGCATCGTCTGGTCTTAAATTTAATAAACCGCATACATATTCATATTTCTTCATGACTGTTTTGCAATATTATTAATCCCTCCAGGTATGTCTGTCAGCTATCTGTCACAGTTATGTGTAGCTTAATGTAGTCTAGATTTAAGTGTAATTCTTACACTGCATTATCTTGTTCGGAAATAATATGCATATTAGTTTTCCTTTTCGGGGATTAACGTACGCATTTCTATATACACTAGTATGTAATCCCAAGCAAAGCCTCAAAGTAGTGGCTTTATATACTATTAGCAATATTTTCGGATTTGATATTGATCATTATTTAAACATTTTGATAGGGAAAGACCAACTATTAGTAAACAGAGATCTTACGGATCTGAATGATACTTACGGTACTGTTATGGTAGTGATGGTTCTCTGTCCTTAGTTAGCTATGGGGAGACGCGTCGTTTCACAATGTATTCCGGTAACTGAATTGGGAATAACTATTTGTTCAACCACATATATGAAGGTGCTGGGAAATTAATGTCATATTTGGGGGAAGTTCGAGGATGTTGTACATTATCAAACGATACAGCAAGCTAATCACACAACGCTGATGATGTTTCGCAACACTCTCATTTATTAATGACAGCCAACTTGTAATTCATTCGGAGTCAACATTACACACATGTGTTCATTTCCAGGATGCAATGTCGGCTATTACGGAGACGGACAAGTTTGTACACGGTGTGGAGCTGGATGTGATAGAAGGTGTGATGACACTGACGGTCACTGCACATGTAAAACTGGCTGGACGGGAACTAGATGCAAAAGTAAGTTTTATCATTGAACTATTGTTTGTTGTTATTTATTGAGTTAACATAATCTTCTCTCTGCTATTATCTGCACTCGGTATGTTGTTGCATAATAGCAATCATGTTTTTCAAAATCAAGCGTGGGAGCAAAAGCGTCAATAATAGATGTACGTACGAGTATCTTGCACGTCATTATTGATACATTTATACGTCTCTTATTTATACATTTGATAACTCGCGCTAAAGCGCTCAATTCTACATTATAATAAGAGGTATCTACTCTACAGTGGGACTACCTCAAATTTCAAAACACATTATGTGTATCTCCTAAATGAGTTTTGCCGTTGGAGATATCATGGCTGAGATTCATCAAGATGACTATGCATTGCATTGTTTGTATAAGGGTTTGTTGTATGTATGTCATGACATGAGTATGATGTTTCTGCAGTAATTTGTCCACAAAAAAGTACAGTAAACTACGGTTATAACGAACTCAAAGGGACTACTAATTTTAGTTCGTTATATCCGTAATTCGTTATAAGCATATATACAGCATAACTACAGCATATAGTCGGGACTAAAAAGTTAATTCGTTATATCCGTTAGTTCGTTATAAGCGTGTTCGTTATAACTGTAGTTTACTGTACTTCAAGTGACTTGCATATAACGTCTGTACAGTGGAAATAGTAAAACGTACAAACTGCCAAACACATTTACCTTGATGAGGGGTCAAAGTGGGTATGACATTGACTCTTTACATTGGATACGACGTTTCAAGGGCAGTTCCCGCCCACATACATGTCTACCTGTTTGTCAAATTTTGTTTTTGGGGACAATCCCTGGGTATTCCATCGCTATTACCCAAACCCTAAGACCTTAGAGTTAAGGACATCCCTTCAATTTGTCAAGAATTGTTTAAGTGAAAGAGTTAGGGGGGGGGGGGGGGGGGGGGGTTCAAAACGAGTGAGCTGATGCGTTGACGTAATTTATTAAATGTACGTTTCAGAGCATTCTTTTATCTTTCTTTTTAGAATTCTAAGATATTATTGCATGTGAAGAAAGTAGGATGTAGTGGAACCACCAAAAATGTGGAAATGTAATGGAAGGCTTTCTGAAAAGATGTGCGTCCAAAGTTACTTTCACTCACTACAGGTGCTCATTGGCAGATATGATACAAAGGACGACTCGCTCTAGTAGCGCCTTCCCAAGTCGACTTCCCTGTTCATTTGTACCTGATGCTCATAAATCCTTCTGACAATGCCCATTTAACAAGTAATCAAAATAGCATTAAACGGATTAAAAAAAAAGTATTTTGTCATCCTAAAATGGTCATTAGTCTCTTGGACGTCGCCCCCAGTCGATTATTGCTGGAGTATTGCTATTGACTGGTCTTCACAAACACTATACTTTTGGTTTGTTCTCTGTACGTGTACAGTAATATTGTGTTGATGTAATTAATGCGCATCAATGAAAAACTACAAAACTCTTTACTTAATCATACATGCATTGTACGATTTAGACTAGATCATATGCATGTGCTTTTGCATCAGTATCAAACAGTGAGGATACCAGCCGAAACACAATCTAACGTCACATGACTTCATGAAACATGCGTTATTCGGCGCTCAATCATTTACGTTACAGACTGCGAGGGCGGCTATTACATGGATAGACGTGATTGTGTAGTGTGTGGTGCTGGATGTCAGTCGGGGACTTGTAACGCTAATACCGGGACCTGTAGCTGTATGTCGGGGTGGAAAGGAGATCAATGTACCACACGTAAGTGTCAAACTTTTTACATTACTGTTTTTACAATATGTGTTTTCAGGATGTCGGTTGCCAATGCAGCGTGGTAAAGATAGAAGATATGTGACACAATTCTTTTGTTTAAAAATGGTAATTCCCTAGGGATCTTTAATTTGTCATCTCGATGCTATGTTGTTGTAAGCTGAAGTCCGCAATATTCCAGTTATGTCACGATGGCCAGAACCAGGCAACCTATTGACTGATAACATAACTAACGATCGACACAGTCGTGGACGATGACAGGCATTCAGACAAGACACAGAGCCTAACTACCTGATCATATCATGTTGTATGTCACGAAGCAATAGGGTGTTGGAAACCTTTGTGAACAAAGGAATAGGGAAAAGGAAAGAGGGAAACATGCCCACATGAGTACATCAAAGTGAAAATATAATAAACTTTGAATGTGTGAGCAACAAATTATAGCGAGTAAATTAAAGTCACGGTCATGTTGACAAGCAGGCAACAAATCCCATAAACGTCTAATTTTATTCGTACTGATAATTGAGAATCTTCATGGTGATTGGCTGATAAAAAAATTCACCTCAAATGACCTCATAATGCAGGATTTGTCGGACAGAAATCGAATTGGAGAAAAAAGATGTGGCTGGTAAACAGGGGTCGTATCCAAACGCCTAACGCACCACTGTGACCTTTACGCCACCTACAAACCTACAAAGGCCTTAAACTGAGCTCGGGCCCAACAATCGTCTCATCGTGTTTTGCCCTGTGTTTGGTAAACTTCCATAATATCTTCTTTTCTTGACACCAAATAATGTGTGTGTGTGCTTGTGCGTGTGCGTGTGTGTGTGTGCGCGCGCACGCGTCTGCGTGCGTGTCTGTGCGCGTCTCTCTGTCTATGTGCGTCTGTTGTCTCTGTGTGCTTCTGTGTGTCTGTCTGCGTCTGTGTGTGTTTCTGTGTCTGTGTGTGTGCCTGTGTGCTTCTGTGTCTCTGTTTGTGTGTGTCTGTCTGTGTCTGTGTGTCTGTCTGTCTGTGTCTATATATGTGTCTGTGTGTGTATCTGTGTGTCTTTGTGTGTGTCTGTGTATGTGTGAGTCTGTGCGCGTGTGCGCGCACGTAAACCTGACAACCCGATCCCGTTCGTCGCCGTTTACGACGTGCCAGCGTGCGTGCTCTTTCTCTATTGCTAACCCACTATCAAAGGTTCTCGTTACAAAAATAAGGGAAAACAAAAATACGAGATATCAAGGCTGTTGGTGGAATTTGCGGTCATGGTAAAAATGTCAAATGTCCTCGGTATGTTTCAGTCCTGTTTGAATGTACTCGGGGACAACATCTATAAAACAAGTACTGAGAATGTTGTCTCGGTGCACAAATTACTGAATTCATGCAGGGCCATGAATTCGGAACAAAACGACCGTTGTAGAAAAATTGGGTATAATATGCTTTTCAGATTCACATACGAACGTCTAGATAATCAAATCCCTGCTAAAAGCAGAGTCGAAAGCGTAGTGTAGAGTGTTGGCAACCTAGGCAAGAATAATAGTTATAATTTTATAGGAGATTTACAATCAAAGTTAAAAGGGAATAAATCTTTTATATGATATCAAAACAAGTCTCTTCAGGAAACATCTTCCTAAAGTAATTATTAGTAGCTACACCGACTCATATTGCGGAAACTACCTAAAGTTGATAAGCAGAGTTGCCCTCACGTCACAAAGTCATCGGAGATGTAGTCATGTCATGTAAAGCTTATTCTAAATACATGCATGTAACATAAGACCAGACACCCCAAATCATAGGAACATCAGCTGGCCATACGGAAATTGGATTCTTCTTTGTTTTGTTTGTTTATTGTTTTACGCCGCACTCAGCAATTTTCAAGCTATGTGACGGCGGCTTGTAAATAATCGAATCTGGACCAGACTATTCAGTGATTGATATTATGAGCATTGATCCAATTGGGATACGATGACATACATCAACCAAGGCAGCGAACCTGACAACCCGATCTAGTTAGTCGCCGCTTACGACATGCATGATTTGCTAAAAAACACCAATTCTGACCTGGGTCTTTACGGGTTCTTCTCTGTTTGGGTAGTAGAATGTGCAATAGTTTTAACAGATATCAAGTGTCAAGTCATTTAGAAGTTATACACATAAAGAAGAGAATACATGGATGTCAACTTCTTTATTATGAGGACACAACGTTTCTAAGTATATACTTACTCCCTCATCGGGTGAATAAATGCTTTGAAGCATAGAACATATATATGTACATATATATATGTACGGGTAAGAACAACAAAAGCATTAAGATAACTAAGGTAACAAGGTAAGCCAACAGTTAATCGGCACTGATAAGTGATGAGCAATGGACAAATAGAAGCACTTAACAATTAATTAGCGTTGGTAAGTGATAATGATGGACAACTGGAAGCCAGGAGTTAAATTATCACTGATTGGTAATAGCAATGGAAATCCCCACCAGAGATAAACTTATACCTTTCTTGTATTTTCTTTCAATCATCCCATACACCAAGCCTTAAAACCTGATCCGTTTCGTCGCCTCTCAAGACAAACGTACATCATTCTCAAAACTGATATATGTAGAATGTGATGGTGCTGTAATTCTCCATATGAAAATGCATATTACTATTTCCTTGAACAACCTATTCTTTAAACAAATGCAGTAATTCTCACAATTTAGAAATAATGTCTTTCTTCGTCACAACTCTTCAAGCGAGCCTGACCTCTCGATCCCATTATTTGGCTCCTGTGACAGGCATCGGTTGCTGATCCTCATAGGTTTGGCTTTATATGTAATTCTTATCAATATTTACTGATTTGAAATTGCAAGGACATTATTTCAACATTTTGATATGGAAAGACCAAATATTAACTGACCAACTTCGTTCAAATGTTAGAATATAGAGTAGTTTTTTAAAGCTGATAGTTATAAATAGGATATAGCACTTCCCAAGTTGTATTATAGCTCAACAACGTTTGTGTTTGTTGTTAACGCCACACACGGTGACTTTTGAGGATGAAGTGCTTCATGACCTCGAATAACAATGCACAAAATACCCCAGCAAATTGGAGCATGTTAGACTTTTATTCAAGCTCAAATGTTTCACTGGATTCACCCTCACTAATTAATTATCAACCCGTAAGCTCGTAAATTCTCGTCTTTTGGCATCGCTGTGCAAGAATAAGGATGCCTTTAGAAGCTTGTTTTCGTTATAGTGTTCATTCTATCTGCCTGTTACTGTCTACCACGAATTCGAGTGTGACGTGGCTAGAACGTATGATTACTAATTAGTTTACCGTTTACAATAGGTGACCTGTTACTTTGAACCACATATCTATGAACCACCCTTATATGATGTCATCTATTGATTTTTTGGCTTTCTTATTTTTGTTTAAAACTTCTCAGTCAGCTACAAATGCTGACAGTGTTGGTTACACGCAGCCTCTGATGTCAGTTATGACTGATGACTCAGTAGATGTATAATCGAAATCAGCATTGTCAGTTCCATGACAATATAAATGAATGTTACAATTACTATAATTAATGTTCTGTTTTGTTCTGCAATGTCAGGGTGTGCTAGTGGCAGGTACGGTATTGACTGCAAACAGACCTGTTCATCTGGATGTAAGTCGGGAGGGTGTAACAGTTCCACCGGAGAGTGTCGGGCTAAGTCCTGTAAATCCGGGTGGAGAAGCACGGGTGCCCGTCGACTGTGTGATGAGGGTAAGATAACAATCTGTGCACATAATGCGTTCCAAGTTAGTTTATTCACATCCATGTTGCCATAAGTATGATATTTCCTGTCTGATGTGCTGAGCGCGTGTCCCTTCTGTCATCCTTATAGCAGGACTGTTTGTATGGTGAAACCAATACAACGATAGTAGCTAGGCCGTGTCATAGATTTGGTGATGTTCAGAGTTTGCATGATTCAAAGAATCGTTAGTATCCTAGTATATTTCATGCATACGTGTATTCCTGTTTACCACCGGGCATTTTATATTATCACCATGAGGGCTGTGTGCGTATCAAGACTAATTTTTACATGTGTGTTTTATCACCATTAGGTAAAAACTGCATAAGGTAATTAGTATAGTCGAACATGAGTTAGTCCCCATGATCCCCAGTGAGGTGGCCTAGCTTTGGTTTAAACAGTTGTAAATAATATTATTAAGATAAAATATATTTGTGACAAATTTGCTTTTAAACATAAGTTTGTATTTATGACATACTTGCATTTTTAAACTGGAATAATTTGAATAATGTAGATACGACGGTAAGTTAACTCACTCACTAGCCGTTCATGAACGGTTTAACTGTTTCTTTTTGATGATGGAAATTTCTTCCAAGGCGGCGTGGCAGAAAACTACTTTCGTTAGCCTCGTTTTGGACTCGTGCAGGTTTGAATCCCGCTGGCGACAGACATTTGTCGTGGATATTGTTCGATCATAAAAGTGTGTGATGTGTGGGGAAAGAATTTCTGTCATTGCCAAGTGGTGTTTAACTGGCAATTCAGTCCATTAATGCCCGGTTAAAGACATGGTTTATGTTTAGTTACACAATACTACACAAATAATTGACAGGAAAATAAAATCTGCAATTCAATTTTTACACTGACAAACTTAACTAACGGCCTTCTTCACTGAATACATGCTGACAAAGTTATAAAGCCAATACATAGCTAACACTCTGACTGATAATCGTTTTGTTTTATGAAATAAGGCGAGCGTGACATTGACCTAAGGGGAAGGGAGCAATGTCAAGTGGTCTTGACGCCGGAACTGAAACATAATACCCCTTCTCGCCACCTTAGTAAATTCGTTGTTTACTAACCTTCTGGTCGCTGTTACTAATCATAATAGTAGAATTCGCTAGTCTGTTTTCTGTAATGTATTCAGACTTGAGTGTTTTCGACTAAACTGCTGCATGATTGGTAAAGAGAAGGCTTTAAAATACAGATGGTAGTTATATTATCTTTGAACCCCCCTCTGCTGCACATGAGACATTTAATCAATGTCGTCCTAAAGTTTATCCTCTTTCTGTTGAAACAGAGTGTCCTGAGGGTTCCTATGGTGACAATTGTGTCTCGACATGTTCACCCGGATGTCGTGTATTTCCATGTGATCGGAAAACTGGAAAATGTAGCTATTTTAACCGAGGCTACTGTCAACCAGGATGGACATCTAGGTCTTCTTATCCAAACAGGTGTGACAGTAAGTACCTGCAGTACCATGTGAGTTACAACTTAGATGACAGGATGTGTACATCTGATATGGTAGCCAATGTGTGTACAATATTTGTCAGAAACATTTGTCTTTAGTCTACTGTATTTAAGAATAGGTTATGAGTATCATAGTTCAGATTTATCTAGATGACTATGCACTTCTTGTACGTGTATTCACTATATGTATATGTCATAACATAAGCATGATGTTGGTGGAGTAATTTGCCCTCAGAAATAGTACTTCAACTGATTGTCATATAATGTCTGTGCAGCTGAGATAGTAAAAAGTACAAACCACCAAACACATTTATCTTAATGGGTTGCAGTCTCTGTAACAATGTCAGCTGAATACGATTAGATGTTATGTAACGTTTATTCTAAATATGTAACATAATACCATACACCCCACATCATAGGAACATCAGCTGACCATAGGGGAATAGGGTACTTTTTTGTTTTGGGTTCTTTTTTGTTTTGGATAGTAAAATGTGCTATAGTTATGTGAACCTTTGCTTTACCTATCATAGACAGAAGCATTAACTTGCACACTCGTTAACAATATGGATTTGAAAGTTTTAGAAACCATTTCTCATCAATCATTTTTTTAAATATTTGATATACAGATACTCCCCATTTTGTTGTATGGGTCAGAAGTCTGGGGTTTACAGCACTTTGATGCCATAGAAAAAATTCATTTATATGTTTGCAAAAAGTATCTAGGTGTTAAAATAAACACTTCCAGCTTGGTGGTGTATGGAGAATGTGGAAGATTCCCTCTCTATGTATATTCAAATATAAAAGTTATTAAATACTGGCTGAAACTTAATGACATGCCCTAATACAGATTGCCCAAAAAGTGTTATAATATGATGATAGTTTATGATAATAATGGGAAAAGAAACTGGGTTACAGGTGTTAGAGAATTATTTTTCAGTTGTGGCTTTGGTGATATTTGGCAAAACCAAAATGTGTATTCCAAATCAATGTTTATACTTTCATTAACCCAGAGATTAAAGGATATTTATTTACAATCTTGGACTGCATCATTGACTCTAACAAACAAGTGCTCTTATTACAAAATGTTTAAATCAGAAATAATTATGGAAGATTATTTATCAAAAGTTAATGTTAAAAAATTCGAACGGCTCTTTCACGTTTTAGATGTTCTTCTCACGACCTTTTAATAGAAACAGGGCGTTATGCAAACATTCCTCGTGAAGAAAGAATCTGTAATCCATGTAGTTTAAACTCAGTAGAAGATGAATTTCATTTCTTACTTGTATGTCCAGTGTATTTACACCTTAGAGAAAAATACCTGCAAGCTTATTATTATAGGTACCCTAATATTATTAAATTTGTTACACTGCTGTCAAACACAAAAAGAAGTATCTTACAAAATGTTTCCATGTACATATATTGTGCCTCTTTATACCAACAGAACCTTATGAAAGAATAATCTTAGCTGCTTGGTATTAGGAAACTATTGTGTATATACATTAAGTACACTTTTATAGATATTTGCCATTTGAATAAACTACAAACACAAGAGTTAGAAATGGTATTAAACTATTAGGCTGTCATATGATATTGTGGGACGTGATATTACAAATGGTTTAGTATAGTTATATGTATATGAAATGATATGATGTGACATGACATGATGTGATATGATATGAGTTGTAGTGTGATATGATACATGAGGGGATATGATGCAATAATGTTATGTGTATTACAGAAATTGGGTAAATACTGTTTTTTAGTGTACATATTATATGGCTTGTGGTCGTCCAGTGTTGAGTGAGTGAGTGAGTGAGTATGATTTTACGCCGCTTTTAGCAATATTCCAGCAATATCACGGCGGGGGACACCAGAAATGGGCTTCGCACATTGTACCCATGTCGGGAATCGAACCCGGGTCTTCGGCGTGACGAGCCAACGCTTTAACCACTAGGCTACCCGACCGCCCCCGTCCAGTGTTGAATAAATATTGATTGATTGATATGATATAAATTGGCATGGAATGACATGGCATTCAATGGTATGATATGATAAGATATGATGGGACAAGCTATGAAATTGCTAATGTGTTGTGTGATATGACATGTTGAAATGTGATATAATATAGGTGTGATATATGGTACGATGGTATGTATGGTATGTTATGATATGATAATGGTATATGAAAAAATACTATATAGTATGATCTTATAATAATGATACAATATGATATGATGTTATAGAATATGTTGTATGATATAACAAGTTGTGATATGGTAAAATAGAAATCATGAAGTTACAGGGTATGGTATTGTACTGTATGTGTGAAATTATGTGACTGTGTTGAGATGCGATGTGGAATGACGTGAGGTGATTTGGTGAGATATGTACATCAGTTGTATAGAATTGTATATTCTTCAAATTGTACTATAGGCCTGTGGCCTCTTGAGTACGTGAAATAAAGATTGAATATGGATTCCTGCATCGTCTGGTCTTAAATTTAATAAACCGCATACATATTCATATTTCTTCATGACTGTTTTGCAATATTATTAATCCCTCCAGGTATGTCTGTCAGCTATCTGTCACAGTTATGTGTAGCTTAATGTAGTCTAGATTTAAGTGTAATTCTTACACTGCATTATCTTGTTCGGAAATAATATGCATATTAGTTTTCCTTTTCGGGGATTAACGTACGCATTTCTATATACACTAGTATGTAATCCCAAGCAAAGCCTCAAAGTAGTGGCTTTATATACTATTAGCAATATTTTCGGATTTGATATTGATCATTATTTAAACATTTTGATAGGGAAAGACCAACTATTAGTAAACAGAGATCTTACGGATCTGAATGATACTTACGGTACTGTTATGGTAGTGATGGTTCTCTGTCCTTAGTTAGCTATGGGGAGACGCGTCGTTTCACAATGTATTCCGGTAACTGAATTGGGAATAACTATTTGTTCAACCACATATATGAAGGTGCTGGGAAATTAATGTCATATTTGGGGGAAGTTCGAGGATGTTGTACATTATCAAACGATACAGCAAGCTAATCACACAACGCTGATGATGTTTCGCAACACTCTCATTTATTAATGACAGCCAACTTGTAATTCATTCGGAGTCAACATTACACACATGTGTTCATTTCCAGGATGCAATGTCGGCTATTACGGAGACGGACAAGTTTGTACACGGTGTGGAGCTGGATGTGATAGAAGGTGTGATGACACTGACGGTCACTGCACATGTAAAACTGGCTGGACGGGAACTAGATGCAAAAGTAAGTTTTATCATTGAACTATTGTTTGTTGTTATTTATTGAGTTAACATAATCTTCTCTCTGCTATTATCTGCACTCGGTATGTTGTTGCATAATAGCAATCATGTTTTTCAAAATCAAGCGTGGGAGCAAAAGCGTCAATAATAGATGTACGTACGAGTATCTTGCACGTCATTATTGATACATTTATACGTCTCTTATTTATACATTTGATAACTCGCGCTAAAGCGCTCAATTCTACATTATAATAAGAGGTATCTACTCTACAGTGGGACTACCTCAAATTTCAAAACACATTATGTGTATCTCCTAAATGAGTTTTGCCGTTGGAGATATCATGGCTGAGATTCATCAAGATGACTATGCATTGCATTGTTTGTATAAGGGTTTGTTGTATGTATGTCATGACATGAGTATGATGTTTCTGCAGTAATTTGTCCACAAAAAAGTACAGTAAACTACGGTTATAACGAACTCAAAGGGACTACTAATTTTAGTTCGTTATATCCGTAATTCGTTATAAGCATATATACAGCATAACTACAGCATATAGTCGGGACTAAAAAGTTAATTCGTTATATCCGTTAGTTCGTTATAAGCGTGTTCGTTATAACTGTAGTTTACTGTACTTCAAGTGACTTGCATATAACGTCTGTACAGTGGAAATAGTAAAACGTACAAACTGCCAAACACATTTACCTTGATGAGGGGTCAAAGTGGGTATGACATTGACTCTTTACATTGGATACGACGTTTCAAGGGCAGTTCCCGCCCACATACATGTCTACCTGTTTGTCAAATTTTGTTTTTGGGGACAATCCCTGGGTATTCCATCGCTATTACCCAAACCCTAAGACCTTAGAGTTAAGGACATCCCTTCAATTTGTCAAGAATTGTTTAAGTGAAAGAGTTAGGGGGGGGTTCAAAACGAGTGAGCTGATGCGTTGACGTAATTTATTAAATGTACGTTTCAGAGCATTCTTTTATCTTTCTTTTTAGAATTCTAAGATATTATTGCATGTGAAGAAAGTAGGATGTAGTGGAACCACCAAAAATGTGGAAATGTAATGGAAGGCTTTCTGAAAAGATGTGCGTCCAAAGTTACTTTCACTCACTACAGGTGCTCATTGGCAGATATGATACAAAGGACGACTCGCTCTAGTAGCGCCTTCCCAAGTCGACTTCCCTGTTCATTTGTACCTGATGCTCATAAATCCTTCTGACAATGCCCATTTAACAAGTAATCAAAATAGCATTAAACGGATTAAAAAAAAAGTATTTTGTCATCCTAAAATGGTCATTAGTCTCTTGGACGTCGCCCCCAGTCGATTATTGCTGGAGTATTGCTATTGACTGGTCTTCACAAACACTATACTTTTGGTTTGTTCTCTGTACGTGTACAGTAATATTGTGTTGATGTAATTAATGCGCATCAATGAAAAACTACAAAACTCTTTACTTAATCATACATGCATTGTACGATTTAGACTAGATCATATGCATGTGCTTTTGCATCAGTATCAAACAGTGAGGATACCAGCCGAAACACAATCTAACGTCACATGACTTCATGAAACATGCGTTATTCGGCGCTCAATCATTTACGTTACAGACTGCGAGGGCGGCTATTACATGGATAGACGTGATTGTGTAGTGTGTGGTGCTGGATGTCAGTCGGGGACTTGTAACGCTAATACCGGGACCTGTAGCTGTATGTCGGGGTGGAAAGGAGATCAATGTACCACACGTAAGTGTCAAACTTTTTACATTACTATTTTTACAATATGTGTTTTCAGGATGTCGGTTGCCAATGCAGCGTGGTAAAGATAGAAGATATGTGACACAATTCTTTTGTTTAAAAATGGTAATTCCCTAGGGATCTTTAATTTGTCATCTCGATGCTATGTTGTTGTAAGCTGAAGTCCGCAATATTCCAGTTATGTCACGATGGCCAGAACCAGGCAACCTATTGACTGATAACATAACTAACGATCGACACAGTCGTGGACGATGACAGGCATTCAGACAAGACACAGAGCCTAACTACCTGATCATATCATGTTGTATGTCACGAAGCAATAGGGTGTTGGAAACCTTTGTGAACAAAGGAATAGGGAAAAGGAAAGAGGGAAACATGCCCACATGAGTACATCAAAGTGAAAATATAATAAACTTTGAATGTGTGAGCAACAAATTATAGCGAGTAAATTAAAGTCACGGTCATGTTGACAAGCAGGCAACAAATCCCATAAACGTCTAATTTTATTCGTACTGATAATTGAGAATCTTCATGGTGATTGGCTGATAAAAAAATTCACCTCAAATGACCTCATAATGCAGGATTTGTCGGACAGAAATCGAATTGGAGAAAAAAGATGTGGCTGGTAAACAGGGGTCGTATCCAAACGCCTAACGCACCACTGTGACCTTTACGCCACCTACAAACCTACAAAGGCCTTAAACTGAGCTCGGGCCCAACAATCGTCTCATCGTGTTTTGCCCTGTGTTTGGTAAACTTCCATAATATCTTCTTTTCTTGACACCAAATAATGTGTGTGTGTGCTTGTGCGTGTGCGTGTGTGTGTGTGCGCGCGCACGCGTCTGCGTGCGTGTCTGTGCGCGTCTCTCTGTCTATGTGCGTCTGTTGTCTCTGTGTGCTTCTGTGTGTCTGTCTGCGTCTGTGTGTGTTTCTGTGTCTGTGTGTGTGCCTGTGTGCTTCTGTGTCTCTGTTTGTGTGTGTCTGTCTGTGTCTGTGTGTCTGTCTGTCTGTGTCTATATATGTGTCTGTGTGTGTATCTGTGTGTCTTTGTGTGTGTCTGTGTATGTGTGAGTCTGTGCGCGTGTGCGCGCACGTAAACCTGACAACCCGATCCCGTTCGTCGCCGTTTACGACGTGCCAGCGTGCGTGCTCTTTCTCTATTGCTAACCCACTATCAAAGGTTCTCGTTACAAAAATAAGGGAAAACAAAAATACGAGATATCAAGGCTGTTGGTGGAATTTGCGGTCATGGTAAAAATGTCAAATGTCCTCGGTATGTTTCAGTCCTGTTTGAATGTACTCGGGGACAACATCTATAAAACAAGTACTGAGAATGTTGTCTCGGTGCACAAATTACTGAATTCATGCAGGGCCATGAATTCGGAACAAAACGACCGTTGTAGAAAAATTGGGTATAATATGCTTTTCAGATTCACATACGAACGTCTAGATAATCAAATCCCTGCTAAAAGCAGAGTCGAAAGCGTAGTGTAGAGTGTTGGCAACCTAGGCAAGAATAATAGTTATAATTTTATAGGAGATTTACAATCAAAGTTAAAAGGGAATAAATCTTTTATATGATATCAAAACAAGTCTCTTCAGGAAACATCTTCCTAAAGTAATTATTAGTAGCTACACCGACTCATATTGCGGAAACTACCTAAAGTTGATAAGCAGAGTTGCCCTCACGTCACAAAGTCATCGGAGATGTAGTCATGTCATGTAAAGCTTATTCTAAATACATGCATGTAACATAAGACCAGACACCCCAAATCATAGGAACATCAGCTGGCCACACGGAAATTGGATTCTTCTTTGTTTTGTTTGTTTATTGTTTTACGCCGCACTCAGCAATTTTCAAGCTATGTGACGGCGGCTTGTAAATAATCGAATCTGGACCAGACTATTCAGTGATTGATATTATGAGCATTGATCCAATTGGGATACGATGACATACATCAACCAAGGCAGCGAACCTGACAACCCGATCTAGTTAGTCGCCGCTTACGACATGCATGATTTGCTAAAAAACACCAATTCTGACCTGGGTCTTTACGGGTTCTTCTCTGTTTGGGTAGTAGAATGTGCAATAGTTTTAACAGATATCAAGTGTCAAGTCATTTAGAAGTTATACACATAAAGAAGAGAATACATGGATGTCAACTTCTTTATTATGAGGACACAACGTTTCTAAGTATATACTTACTCCCTCATCGGGTGAATAAATGCTTTGAAGCATAGAACATATATATGTACATATATATATGTACGGGTAAGAACAACAAAAGCATTAAGATAACTAAGGTAACAAGGTAAGCCAACAGTTAATCGGCACTGATAAGTGATGAGCAATGGACAAATAGAAGCACTTAACAATTAATTAGCGTTGGTAAGTGATAATGATGGACAACTGGAAGCCAGGAGTTAAATTATCACTGATTGGTAATAGCAATGGAAATCCCCACCAGAGATAAACTTATACCTTTCTTGTATTTTCTTTCAATCATCCCATACACCAAGCCTTAAAACCTGATCCGTTTCGTCGCCTCTCAAGACAAACGTACATCATTCTCAAAACTGATATATGTAGAATGTGATGGTGCTGTAATTCTCCATATGAAAATGCATATTACTATTTCCTTGAACAACCTATTCTTTAAACAAATGCAGTAATTCTCACAATTTAGAAATAATGTCTTTCTTCGTCACAACTCTTCAAGCGAGCCTGACCTCTCGATCCCATTATTTGGCTCCTGTGACAGGCATCGGTTGCTGATCCTCATAGGTTTGGCTTTATATGTAATTCTTATCAATATTTACTGATTTGAAATTGCAAGGACATTATTTCAACATTTTGATATGGAAAGACCAAATATTAACTGACCAACTTCGTTCAAATGTTAGAATATAGAGTAGTTTTTTAAAGCTGATAGTTATAAATAGGATATAGCACTTCCCAAGTTGTATTATAGCTCAACAACGTTTGTGTTTGTTGTTAACGCCACACACGGTGACTTTTGAGGATGAAGTGCTTCATGACCTCGAATAACAATGCACAAAATACCCCAGCAAATTGGAGCATGTTAGACTTTTATTCAAGCTCAAATGTTTCACTGGATTCACCCTCACTAATTAATTATCAACCCGTAAGCTCGTAAATTCTCGTCTTTTGGCATCGCTGTGCAAGAATAAGGATGCCTTTAGAAGCTTGTTTTCGTTATAGTGTTCATTCTATCTGCCTGTTACTGTCTACCACGAATTCGAGTGTGACGTGGCTAGAACGTATGATTACTAATTAGTTTACCGTTTACAATAGGTGACCTGTTACTTTGAACCACATATCTATGAACCACCCTTATATGATGTCATCTATTGATTTTTTGGCTTTCTTATTTTTGTTTAAAACTTCTCAGTCAGCTACAAATGCTGACAGTGTTGGTTACACGCAGCCTCTGATGTCAGTTATGACTGATGACTCAGTAGATGTATAATCGAAATCAGCATTGTCAGTTCCATGACAATATAAATGAATGTTACAATTACTATAATTAATGTTCTGTTTTGTTCTGCAATGTCAGGGTGTGCTAGTGGCAGGTACGGTATTGACTGCAAACAGACCTGTTCATCTGGATGTAAGTCGGGAGGGTGTAACAGTTCCACCGGAGAGTGTCGGGCTAAGTCCTGTAAATCCGGGTGGAGAAGCACGGGTGCCCGTCGACTGTGTGATGAGGGTAAGATAACAATCTGTGCACATAATGCGTTCCAAGTTAGTTTATTCACATCCATGTTGCCATAAGTATGATATTTCCTGTCTGATGTGCTGAGCGCGTGTCCCTTCTGTCATCCTTATAGCAGGACTGTTTGTATGGTGAAACCAATACAACGATAGTAGCTAGGCCGTGTCATAGATTTGGTGATGTTCAGAGTTTGCATGATTCAAAGAATCGTTAGTATCCTAGTATATTTCATGCATACGTGTATTCCTGTTTACCACCGGGCATTTTATATTATCACCATGAGGGCTGTGTGCGTATCAAGACTAATTTTTACATGTGTGTTTTATCACCATTAGGTAAAAACTGCATAAGGTAATTAGTATAGTCGAACATGAGTTAGTCCCCATGATCCCCAGTGAGGTGGCCTAGCTTTGGTTTAAACAGTTGTAAATAATATTATTAAGATAAAATATATTTGTGACAAATTTGCTTTTAAACATAAGTTTGTATTTATGACATACTTGCATTTTTAAACTGGAATAATTTGAATAATGTAGATACGACGGTAAGTTAACTCACTCACTAGCCGTTCATGAACGGTTTAACTGTTTCTTTTTGATGATGGAAATTTCTTCCAAGGCGGCGTGGCAGAAAACTACTTTCGTTAGCCTCGTTTTGGACTCGTGCAGGTTTGAATCCCGCTGGCGACAGACATTTGTCGTGGATATTGTTCGATCATAAAAGTGTGTGATGTGTGGGGAAGGAATTTCTGTCATTGCCAAGTGGTGTTTAACTGGCAATTCAGTCCATTAATGCCCGGTTAAAGACATGGTTTATGTTTAGTTACACAATACTACACAAATAATTGACAGGAAAATAAAATCTGCAATTCAATTTTTACACTGACAAACTTAACTAACGGCCTTCTTCACTGAATACATGCTGACAAAGTTATAAAGCCAATACATAGCTAACACTCTGACTGATAATCGTTTTGTTTTATGAAATAAGGCGAGCGTGACATTGACCTAAGGGGAAGGGAGCAATGTCAAGTGGTCTTGACGCCGGAACTGAAACATAATACCCCTTCTCGCCACCTTAGTAAATTCGTTGTTTACTAACCTTCTGGTCGCTGTTACTAATCATAATAGTAGAATTCGCTAGTCTGTTTTCTGTAATGTATTCAGACTTGAGTGTTTTCGACTAAACTGCTGCATGATTGGTAAAGAGAAGGCTTTAAAATACAGATGGTAGTTATATTATCTTTGAACCCCCCTCTGCTGCACATGAGACATTTAATCAATGTCGTCCTAAAGTTTATCCTCTTTCTGTTGAAACAGAGTGTCCTGAGGGTTCCTATGGTGACAATTGTGTCTCGACATGTTCACCCGGATGTCGTGTATTTCCATGTGATCGGAAAACTGGAAAATGTAGCTATTTTAACCGAGGCTACTGTCAACCAGGATGGACATCTAGGTCTTCTTATCCAAACAGGTGTGACAGTAAGTACCTGCAGTACCATGTGAGTTACAACTTAGATGACAGGATGTGTACATCTGATATGGTAGCCAATGTGTGTACAATATTTGTCAGAAACATTTGTCTTTAGTCTACTGTATTTAAGAATAGGTTATGAGTATCATAGTTCAGATTTATCTAGATGACTATGCACTTCTTGTACGTGTATTCACTATATGTATATGTCATAACATAAGCATGATGTTGGTGGAGTAATTTGCCCTCAGAAATAGTACTTCAACTGATTGTCATATAATGTCTGTGCAGCTGAGATAGTAAAAAGTACAAACCACCAAACACATTTATCTTAATGGGTTGCAGTCTCTGTAACAATGTCAGCTGAATACGATTAGATGTTATGTAACGTTTATTCTAAATATGTAACATAATACCATACACCCCACATCATAGGAACATCAGCTGACCATAGGGGAATAGGGTACTTTTTTGTTTTGGGTTCTTTTTTGTTTTGGATAGTAAAATGTGCTATAGTTATGTGAACCTTTGCTTTACCTATCATAGACAGAAGCATTAACTTGCACACTCGTTAACAATATGGATTTGAAAGTTTTAGAAACCATTTCTCATCAATCATTTTTTTAAATATTTGATATACAGATACTCCCCATTTTGTTGTATGGGTCAGAAGTCTGGGGTTTACAGCACTTTGATGCCATAGAAAAAATTCATTTATATGTTTGCAAAAAGTATCTAGGTGTTAAAATAAACACTTCCAGCTTGGTGGTGTATGGAGAATGTGGAAGATTCCCTCTCTATGTATATTCAAATATAAAAGTTATTAAATACTGGCTGAAACTTAATGACATGCCCTAATACAGATTGCCCAAAAAGTGTTATAATATGATGATAGTTTATGATAATAATGGGAAAAGAAACTGGGTTACAGGTGTTAGAGAATTATTTTTCAGTTGTGGCTTTGGTGATATTTGGCAAAACCAAAATGTGTATTCCAAATCAATGTTTATACTTTCATTAACCCAGAGATTAAAGGATATTTATTTACAATCTTGGACTGCATCATTGACTCTAACAAACAAGTGCTCTTATTACAAAATGTTTAAATCAGAAATAATTATGGAAGATTATTTATCAAAAGTTAATGTTAAAAAATTCGAACGGCTCTTTCACGTTTTAGATGTTCTTCTCACGACCTTTTAATAGAAACAGGGCGTTATGCAAACATTCCTCGTGAAGAAAGAATCTGTAATCCATGTAGTTTAAACTCAGTAGAAGATGAATTTCATTTCTTACTTGTATGTCCAGTGTATTTACACCTTAGAGAAAAATACCTGCAAGCTTATTATTATAGGTACCCTAATATTATTAAATTTGTTACACTGCTGTCAAACACAAAAAGAAGTATCTTACAAAATGTTTCCATGTACATATATTGTGCCTCTTTATACCAACAGAACCTTATGAAAGAATAATCTTAGCTGCTTGGTATTAGGAAACTATTGTGTATATACATTAAGTACACTTTTATAGATATTTGCCATTTGAATAAACTACAAACACAAGAGTTAGAAATGGTATTAAACTATTAGGCTGTCATATGATATTGTGGGACGTGATATTACAAATGGTTTAGTATAGTTATATGTATATGAAATGATATGATGTGACATGACATGATGTGATATGATATGAGTTGTAGTGTGATATGATACATGAGGGGATATGATGCAATAATGTTATGTGTATTACAGAAATTGGGTAAATACTGTTTTTTAGTGTACATATTATATGGCTTGTGGTCGTCCAGTGTTGAGTGAGTGAGTGAGTGAGTATGATTTTACGCCGCTTTTAGCAATATTCCAGCAATATCACGGCGGGGGACACCAGAAATGGGCTTCGCACATTGTACCCATGTCGGGAATCGAACCCGGGTCTTCGGCGTGACGAGCCAACGCTTTAACCACTAGGCTACCCGACCGCCCCCGTCCAGTGTTGAATAAATATTGATTGATTGATATGATATAAATTGGCATGGAATGACATGGCATTCAATGGTATGATATGATAAGATATGATGGGACAAGCTATGAAATTGCTAATGTGTTGTGTGATATGACATGTTGAAATGTGATATAATATAGGTGTGATATATGGTACGATGGTATGTATGGTATGTTATGATATGATAATGGTATATGAAAAAATACTATATAGTATGATCTTATAATAATGATACAATATGATATGATGTTATAGAATATGTTGTATGATATAACAAGTTGTGATATGGTAAAATAGAAATCATGAAGTTACAGGGTATGGTATTGTACTGTATGTGTGAAATTATGTGACTGTGTTGAGATGCGATGTGGAATGACGTGAGGTGATTTGGTGAGATATGTACATCAGTTGTATAGAATTGTATATTCTTCAAATTGTACTATAGGCCTGTGGCCTCTTGAGTACGTGAAATAAAGATTGAATATGGATTCCTGCATCGTCTGGTCTTAAATTTAATAAACCGCATACATATTCATATTTCTTCATGACTGTTTTGCAATATTATTAATCCCTCCAGGTATGTCTGTCAGCTATCTGTCACAGTTATGTGTAGCTTAATGTAGTCTAGATTTAAGTGTAATTCTTACACTGCATTATCTTGTTCGGAAATAATATGCATATTAGTTTTCCTTTTCGGGGATTAACGTACGCATTTCTATATACACTAGTATGTAATCCCAAGCAAAGCCTCAAAGTAGTGGCTTTATATACTATTAGCAATATTTTCGGATTTGATATTGATCATTATTTAAACATTTTGATAGGGAAAGACCAACTATTAGTAAACAGAGATCTTACGGATCTGAATGATACTTACGGTACTGTTATGGTAGTGATGGTTCTCTGTCCTTAGTTAGCTATGGGGAGACGCGTCGTTTCACAATGTATTCCGGTAACTGAATTGGGAATAACTATTTGTTCAACCACATATATGAAGGTGCTGGGAAATTAATGTCATATTTGGGGGAAGTTCGAGGATGTTGTACATTATCAAACGATACAGCAAGCTAATCACACAACGCTGATGATGTTTCGCAACACTCTCATTTATTAATGACAGCCAACTTGTAATTCATTCGGAGTCAACATTACACACATGTGTTCATTTCCAGGATGCAGTGTCGGCTATTACGGAGACGGACAAGTTTGTACACGGTGTGGAGCTGGATGTGATAGAAGGTGTGATGACACTGACGGTCACTGCACATGTAAAACTGGCTGGACGGGAACTAGATGCAAAAGTAAGTTTTATCATTGAACTATTGTTTGTTGTTATTTATTGAGTTAACATAATCTTCTCTCTGCTATTATCTGCACTCGGTATGTTGTTGCATAATAGCAATCATTTTTTTCAAAATCAAGCGTGGGAGCAAAAGCGTCAATAATAGATGTACGTACGAGTATCTTGCACGTCATTATTGATACATTTATACGTCTCTTATTTATACATTTGATAACTCGCGCTAAAGCGCTCAATTCTACATTATAATAAGAGGTATCTACTCTACAGTGGGACTACCTCAAATTTCAAAACACATTATGTGTATCTCCTAAATGAGTTTTGCCGTTGGAGATATCATGGCTGAGATTCATCAAGATGACTATGCATTGTTTGTATAAGGGTTTGTTGTATGTATGTCATGACATGAGTATGATGTTTCTGCAGTAATTTGTCCACAAAAAAGTACAGTAAACTACGGTTATAACGAACTCAAAGGGACTACTAATTTTAGTTCGTTATATCCGTAATTCGTTATAAGCATATATACAGCATAACTACAGCATATAGTCGGGACTAAAAAGTTAATTCGTTATAAGCGTGTTCGTTATAACTGTAGTTTACTGTACTTCAAGTGACTTGCATATAACGTCTGTACAGTGGAAATAGTAAAACGTACAAACTGCCAAACACATTTACCTTCATGGGTTGCTGTCCCTGTAGCATTTCGATTCTGAATACGATTATATGTTATGTAACGTTTAATCGAAATACACAGCATGTGTGCTCCAAATACATGTACAAAAAAGCTTACACAACACATCATATAAACGTCAGATGGCCATACTTAGATGGGGCTCTTCTTTGTTTTGGGTAGTAAAATGTGCAATTTTTTTAACAGATGTCAAGTGTATCTAAAGTGGTTCTCTGTCCTTTTTTGCTATGGGGAGACGAGTCGTTTCACGATGTATCCCAGCAACTGAAATTGGAATAACTATTTCTTCAACCCCAGATATCACGGTGCTGGGAAATTGATATCATATTTGAGGGAAGTTCGAGGATGTTGTACATTATCAAACGATATAACAAGCTAATCACACAACGCTGATGATGTTTCGCAACATTTTCATTTCTCACCACACTTGTGATTTACTCGGAGTCAACATTTCACACATGTGTTAATTTCCAGGCTGCAGTGTCGGCCATTACGGAGACGGACAAGACTGTACACAGTGTGGAGCTGGATGTAATGGAGGATGTGACGGCACTGATGGTTCCTGCACATGTATAACTGGCTGGACGGGAAATAGATGCAACAGTAAGTACTGTCTCTGAACTATTGTTTGCTTCTTGTTCATGTGTTAATCGCCTCTCTACTATTTTCTGTACACGTTATGTTATTGAATAACAAAAGCCTACGGTGACGCACCAATTTTATTATTACATTCTTTATTGTTATTTCTTGTTATCAAAAAACAAAAGTGACGCACCAAGTATGTTATCACTTTCTTTAATGTAATATTTATGAGGTAAATATGTGACGTCATTTTCACAACATTCAGAGTGTCTATTTTGTGAAAGAATGCTAGCTACAACAAGATTGAATAAGAGCGATGAGGGGTCAAAGTGGGTATGACATTGACTCTTTACATTGGATACGACGTTTCAAGGGCAGTTCCCGCCCACATACATGTCTACCTGTTTGTCAAATTTTGTTTTTGGGGACAATCCCTGGGTATTCCATCGCTATTACCCAAACCCTAAGACCTTAGAGTTAAGGACATCCCTTCAATTTGTCAAGAATTGTTTAAGTGAAAGAGTTAGGGGGGGGTTCAAAACGAGTGAGCTGATGCGTTGACGTAATTTATTAAATGTACGTTTCAGAGCATTCTTTTATCTTTCTTTTTAGAATTCTAAGATATTATTGCATGTGAAGAAAGTAGGATGTAGTGGAACCACCAAAAATGTGGAAATGTAATGGAAGGCTTTCTGAAAAGATGTGCGTCCAAAGTTACTTTCACTCACTACAGGTGCTCATTGGCAGATATGATACAAAGGACGACTCGCTCTAGTAGCGCCTTCCCAAGTCGACTTCCCTGTTCATTTGTACCTGATGCTCATAAATCCTTCTGACAATGCCCATTTAACAAGTAATCAAAATAGCATTAAACGGATTAAAAAAAAAGTATTTTGTCATCCTAAAATGGTCATTAGTCTCTTGGACGTCGCCCCCAGTCGATTATTGCTGAAGTATTGCTATTGACTGGTCTTCACAAACACTATACTTTTGGTTTGTTCTCTGTACGTGTACAGTAATATTGTGTTGATGTAATTAATGCGCATCAATGAAAAACTACAAAACTCTTTACTTAATCATACATGCATTGTACGATTTAGACTAGATCATATGCATGTGCTTTTGCATCAGTATCAAATAGTGAGGATGCCAGCCGTAACACAATCTAACGTCACATGACTTCATGAAACATGCGTTATTCGGCGCTCAATCATTTACGTTACAGACTGCAAGGGCGGCTATTACATGGATAGACGTGATTGTGTAGTGTGTGGTGTTGGATGTCAGTCGGGGACTTGTAACGCTAATACCGGGACCTGTAGCTGTATGTCGGGGTGGAAAGGAGATCAATGTACCACACGTAAGTGTCAAACTTTTTACATTACTGTTTTTACAATATGTGTTT
Organism: Haliotis cracherodii; assembly: GCF_022045235.1. NCBI lineage: Eukaryota > Metazoa > Mollusca > Gastropoda > Lepetellida > Haliotidae > Haliotis > Haliotis cracherodii. Next base: position 37,450,432 of record NW_027266297.1, on the reverse strand, counting down.
TCAGGATGTCGGTTGCCAATGCAGCGTGGTAAAGATAGAAGATATGTGACACAATTCTTTTGTTTAAAAATGGTAATTCCCTAGGGATCTTTAATTTGTCATCTCGATGCTATGTTGTTTTAAGCTGAAGTCCGCAATATTCCAGTTATGTCACGATGGCCAGAACCAGGCAACCTATTGACTGATAACATAACTAACGATCGACACAGTCGTGGACGATGACAGGCATTCAGACAAGACACAGAGCCTGACTACGTGATCATATTATGTTGTATGTCACGAAGCAATAGTGTGTTGAGGACCTATGTTAACAAAGGAATAGGGAAAGGGAAAGAGGGAAACAAACCCACATGGGTACATCAAAGTGAAAATATAATAAACTTTTGAATGTGTGAGCAACAAACTATAGCGAGTAAATTATAGTCATGGTCATGTTAACAAGCAGGCAACAAAGTTTTGATTAGAGTGTTGTAAACTGCCCGGCAATAGGCAAAATACATTTGACAATTGGATTTGGCTAAAACATAACAAACATTATCAAAACGTTAGCAGGCTGAAAACAATCGCCGAGACACTGAAAACTTAAGGTCTAAAACACAACTATGACACCCGATAAAATATATCCCCATCGAATAACCTCTTCTTGTTTGTTTCATTTTAGCAACCATCAAACATGGAAGTACGCATTCTTTTGTCAGGAAGTATTGAACAGTGTGCTCGCAGCAGTGAAATCTCTCGAATGATAGATCTATGTCTCAAACAAGGAGAGGATAGATCATCTTGACATCGTCAACAAATCAATATCATTTTCAATCGACTTTTTTCATCAAGTCTCTTTCCACAACGATGTAAATAATTTCATTTGGAAATAACATCAACCTGTATCCTCCTCATACTTTGGCTGTGACTTTGTCTACTTGCCCGACATTTTCCTTCATATGTTTTGCACTTTTATCTCTCCCTTCACCCGTGGCAATCTATGAATGTTGACATTAGCTGAACATATCACAAATAATTTAGTGGAGGTAAATAAGATGTTGTGGTGTAATATTTGACGTGAATATGTCAGCTCAATAACTACCCTTTGAGCAACTATCAAAATATTTAATTACTATGTTACTTAAATATTTGTTAATTATAATGCGTCCTAAATCACCTCAATACCGTTAAAAGCAATGTTAAGCCATAAACAGTAAACCTGGATATTAAAGTGTAGCAAATCATCAGGAATGTATCAAACAGTGACAGTTTGGAATACTAATTAGTTATGATCAATAAGTAACTCGAGTTTTACCTACATGCATATTCCTAAAGGCATGCGGAATACCCGTGTTCCTAATTTTATTGGGGATCTTCTGTTGGACTCGAGCTCTTTTGTTATTTGCGGTTGTGCAATAATATCAAAATGAACATGTTATGTCACTTTCAGTAAGGCATGCACCAATAAAATCCATGATGAAACCGTCACGCCCATTTTGTGGACTGTTGTCAAGAGTTTTCAGTTTTGAGTGTATTTTTTCAAGTGAGTAGTCATTTGTCTCCTAACCAACTTAGAAAAACAATCAAAGCTGAGCTAGTGTTTTACATCTTGCTACTTATCGTCATGTCGTCATCATTTGAGTATCAGACATTTCAACAATTCTGTATACCATGATCAGTTATTCATACATGTGGAACACCAGTTGACAACACCAGTTGAAGTCAAACAAAACCACAGTATACACATTCTTCATCAAGCCTGAAAATATTTGTTAATTATAATACTTCCTAAATCTCCTCAAAACCGTTAAAAGCAATGTTAAGCCATAAACAGTAAACCTGGATATTATAGTGCAGCAAATCATCAGGAATGTATCAAACAGTGAAAGTTTGGAATACTACTTAGGTATGATCAATAAGTAACTCGAGTTTTACCAACATGCATATTTCAAAGGCATGCGAAAGACCCGTGTTCCTAATTTTTTTATTGGGGATCTTCCATTGAACTTCCATTGTCCCTTCAGTGAATTTTTGTTGTGCAATAGTATCAAAATGAACATGTTACGTCATTTTAAGTAAGGCAAGCAACAATGAAATCCATGATGGAACCGTTACGCCCATTGTGTAAACATTTTTCAATAGTTTTCAGTTTTGAGTGTATTGTATTAAGAGATATGTCATTTGCCTCCTGACCAACTTGAAAAACAACCAAAGCTGAACTGTTGTCTTTTACATCTTGCTTGTTGTCGTCATGTCGTCATCATTTGAGTATGAGACACTTCAACAGTTCTGTATACCATGATCAGTTGTTCAAATATGTGGAACACCAGTTGACAACACCAGTTGACAACACACGTAGACAACACCAGCTGACAACACCTGTTGAAGTCATGCAAAACCAAAGTATACACATTCTTCATCAAGCCTGAAAATGCAGTGGGTTAATGAATACCTTCAATCTGGTCAATTGAGACGTTGGAAAAGAAATACGCCCCCATACTCTGTAAAAGTGCAATAGGGTGGCCTTAGTGACAAGGCGCGGGCTCTTTAATCTTTCTTCTTTCTCTATTGCTAACCAACTTTTAATAGTTCTCGTTAAAAAAAATAAGGGAACACAAAAATACGAGATATCAAGGCTGTTAATGGAATTTGCGGTCATGGTAAAAATGTCACCCATCTTCGGTCTGTTTAACCACTGTTAGAATGTACACAAGGACAAAAAATATAAATCTCCTCAAAACACATCACTTTGTAAGTACTGAGAATGTTGTCTCGGTGCACAAATCACTGAATTCATGCAGGGCCATGAATTCGGAACAAAACGTCCGTTGTAGAAAAATTGGGTATAATATGCTTTTCAGATTCACATACGAACGTTTAGATATTCAAATCCCTGCTAAAAGCAGAGTCGAAAGCATAATGTACAGTGTTGGCAACCTAGGGAAGAATAATAGTCCTAAGTTTATAGGAGAATTACAATCAAAGTTTGGGATTGAATCATTTATATGTGGCCACAAGAGAGAAATGGTTTTTTAAAGGTACATGTATTAATGTTGTGCATGAATACAAATACCTTGGCATATTGTTTACCCATACACTGAATCTGAATAAGTCAGTAATTAATCTCACAAACAGAGCAAAGAAAGCTCTGTTACAAGTCCACTTTGTTATGTCAAAGCTCGGAGTTATTTCACCAAAAATGTATTTTAAATTATTTGATTCTCAAATACAACCTATTTTACTATACGGGTCTGAGATATGGGGTTGTAAAGAGTTCTATACAATTGAAAAGGTTCATCTCCTCGCTTGAAAAAAGTTTTTGAATGTTGGTATGTCAACACCAAGTAATATGGTTATGGAGAATGCGGGAGATTACCATTGTACATTGGATCTTACACTCGTTGTTTGAAGTATTGGTGTAAAATAGTAATAATGCCTGAACACCGTTTACCCAAGAAAGCCTACAACATGCTCGTACACCTCGACAATCTTGGAAAGAACACATGGGCTTCTTGTATTCGTACATTGCTTTTTACATATGGCTTTAGTTTCATTTGGCTGTCCCAGACAACTGGTAATGCAAATGCTTTCATTAAGTACTTTCGCATGCGTGCCATTGACATGTTTCATCAGAAATGGCATTCAGATATTTATGAAAGTTCAAGATATGATACTTATCGCCTATTCAAGTCATTGCTTGAACCAGAATCCCATTTATCAAATTTACGGTACAGGAATTCTCGTAACACCCTTATTCGTTTCAGACTTGGCCTGAATGATCTAAAAATTAACACAGGGAGATTTTCATCTATTGAAAAATCGATACGATTATGCCCATTTTGTGACATTGTTGTCAAAGACGAATACCATTTCATGTTTATTTGCCCTATATACGAAAATCTAAGAGACAAGTACTTACCGCAGTGGTCTCTATCTCATTTTAATGCTAAAAGATTGTCTTCATTACTGTCTTGCAAGGATCTTATAACACAACATCAACTGGCTTTGTACATACATAATGCTTTTTTGTTACGAAGTGAATTGTTACCTTGACTTTGTATTTTATAAAATATGTTATGTAACTCCGTTGTATATGGGCCTGTGGCCTTTCATACAATAACGAATTGAATTGAATTGAATATGATATTAAAACAACGTTGAGGAAACTTGATAAGCAGAGTTGTCCTCACGTGACCTGACGCCACAGTGGAGATATTACTTGCAGACGATCACTCTTTCTGTAGATTACCAGCGTTCGTCATGGCATCACCAGACAATGACACCGATGCAAACGTAGAATTTTCGCTCGATAACTTCGTACATATTTTTTCCATATCAATATGAGCTCATGGTCAGTCAAACTAGTCATGACAGCAACGATGAAAACGGGTTAGATTTTTCGAGTGAAGACGATCAATCAGATATCAACACGAAAAGACGAGGGAACAACAAATGATTTTTAAGCAGTATCCTCACGTTCTAAATAAAATGGATGCTTACACAATCATTTTGTTTTCTTCGTGAGATGATTATTCTTGGTTTTTTTAAATGTGTAGAATGATGCTTACCATTGTCAAGACATTGACCATTGTGTTGTCTTTCCGCCAAACAATTAGCATAGGGCTTAAGCTAAATCTGATTTCTAGATATATGAATGATATGTATTGATTGTATTGTGTTGTGAGTTTCTTTAATAGTGAATTGCCTTATGATATACTGTCACAAAAGCTGTCACTACTACAATCATCATGAATAAGATAACAATAGATGGATTCAGGGCATCTTCAAGAATTGCTGCCGTATTTTTGGTCATAAGTTGCTAAGAATAGGCCCTCAGACTGTTTATCATCTTTTTTCCTTCTCCAAAGAATGCTGGAAAAGGCAATATGGGCCTGGATGTAGAAAGCTGTGCCGTCGTGAATGTCTCAGCTGCCACCACGTGACAGGGAGTTGCGCCGGTAACTGCACTTCCGGATGGCATGGGGAAAACTGCACTTCAAGTAAGTTTGTCTTTATTTCCGTCATATTTTATATTGTATACGTTGTTAGTCACGTGTGTTTCTGACTATCATTACAGAATGTCGACCAGGTACATATGGCAAGGACTGCATGAATCAGTGCAATGAAGGATGTCAGCCTGAGAAATGCGACTCTATCGACGGTCGTTGTGGAACTTCCTGTAGATCCGGGTGGACTGGAGAAAACTGTGTAGACGGTACGCTGTGTGTCAGTTATTACCTTCGTTTGAAAGAAAGTTTTGTGGCATCATTTATATTTAACTGCCATGATACTGATGACGTTATGGTACTTAGTGAGTGGGTGAATGAGTTAGGTTTAGTACCGCTTTGATCAGTATTCCAGTTATATCACGGAGTGTCAGCGTCATGTTAGAGGGAAGCCCACTTTGGTGAAATCCACGAGCACGGATATGGTGCCGATATCCATAGAAACATAATGAAGGCGAATTTGGATTCGAAGCAGCGATCATAGGTTTCTGGCGTAGTCTAGGGACGCAACTATGGACAACGAATTGTGGCGCCTTAGACGATTAGGCCACCCGTGCCCAAACTCTGTTTAAAAAAGAAACAACGTGCACAGCTATTAGACGAAAGGCCCACCATAACGCAGACATATATCCACTATGATAAAACATCATTCGCTTTTATTGGTAACATATGCAAACAACAACATGTCAACAACACTTTTCGCCAAGTATACTCTCGAAATATCCAGTAGGGATATTCGAAAATAACAGGATTACAGAAATACAAAGAAATATCGAGTGATGGTAATGGGTGAATAAGAAACGAGAAGGACTAGGTGTAACATGACAATCAACTGAACATTTTGGGGGTGTATTTAAAGGGTGCAAAACAATCAGGAAGGAAGACAGGGGTGTGTAGTCAAAACATGAAGGTTTGATAAGACTTTATTAATAATGGGTCATGCCCCCACGATTGCTTAAACATTTGTTTATACCGCATGACATGGTCCGATTCAATCTCCCAATAACTTGTCCGAGTTCGGCTAACGTAACAGTTGTCTTTGACGGCGTACAAGTCTCAGATCATGTCCCAGACGTGCTCTATTTGGAAATGTCAGGACTCATGGCAAGCCATTGATTACATTCTGGTGATTGTTTGCTGCTGGAGGTAGTCAGTTACGTTATGAACACGGTTGGCACGAGCGCTGTCGTCTTGAAACACTAAACGTAGACTAGCATGGCACGCAAACGGCACAACATTGACGTCAGTGTGTTGTATCCGTTATCAGTGCCCCTTCCATGGACAATATGCAGTGGCATTCTACAGTGATCCAGCCTCGTATCATTAAAGACCCGCTGCCAAATCTGTCATGTTGCCTTACTTTGACGTTTCCTTGACGTTTGTTAGGATGCCTCAAGACGGCTATCCAGAAAGTACAGAGAAACTCTGGACTCATTTGATTTCACTCATTATACGAGACTATCGTCGATTTCCCCAGTTCCCACACTCTAAACACCATTGGCGGCTGGCGTTGGTACAGCACGGTGTCGCCGGACAATTTTAAATCGTCTCGACAGTAACTTGACCTCCGGTCGCCTGGCACAAGTGAACAGTGATATGATTGGCTATTGGGCTCGATTTCTTACGATCTGTTTTCTGATTTATGGATCGTAGACTTGTGTAGTTGACCTTGAGCGCACTGAGGGGTGCAGACCATGAACATTGTGTTCCAATGTCTGTAAAATGACACATTTTAGACACATTGGACATGTTGGCTGCCTCTCGCTGAGTTCTTCCAGTTCTACAAATTCTTAGGCGTTCATCGCTTTGTAGACGACGCATTCCCAAATTTGATCCCAAATGAAAGGAAGAGTAGAGAGCTTGCTTGTTACTGTGGATAATGAAAATCAACACTACAAATGGCACTGAGCGATTTGACGACCATTCACCAAAGTGTCAAAATCAAGAATGCCCCCAAACCCACGATCACGGAGGAATTGCTTGGTCCACGTGCAATGTTTCGGTCGTGTTGGGGCGTCAGAATCTAAACTGGGTGATCCCCTACTTCTTTGCTCATGATCCCCTACTTCTTTAAAGAGTGTATAGTTACAGACCCATGGACAGCTATGCATTTTACGTTCGACTTCTAAAGGTACCTCGAAAGTTTGTTTCCTCACCGAATGCGCCAAAATATGTCAGAAACAGAACATATTTGTGTCGTTGGTGTCTATCTATAGATACTAAGAATCTTCAGCTGAAAAGAAATATTTATTCAGTCGATATAGAATGACTACTAAAACATATTTAGTTTTGTTGACTACTCTATCAATTATATCTCTGGTTTAATATAAACTTTAAAACTTATAATTCGGGTGAACACATGACAAATATCTGGCCACCATGCCCTCAGTAAACTTCATGGAAACCATTAACTTACATGTTTACTGATACAAGTATTAGTATAATGTTTGTTTGATCAACAATGAACACATTACACATTGGATATATCAAAGTGTGTTATGGCATGGGACTGACAGCTTAGCATAAACTGCCAGTTTACTAGCTAAACAAATAAGTCTCAACTGAAATGTCTGTACTTATTATCATCAACCAGTCTGTTCCCCTGGGGCATACGGAGAGAACTGTGAGCTGAATTGCTCAAGAGGATGTGTCAACCAGACTTGTGACAGGACCACTGGACGTTGTGACATGTGTCTGGATGGATGGGAACACAAGGACCAGAACACATCAAGATGCGACAAAGGTAATCCTTGGAGCATCTACATCGTCTGTAGTGTTGATCCATACGTATATGAAGAATACAATAAATAATAGTTTGCAACAAATCATTCTTGCTCACATTAGCGTGTCAATAAGGTAAGTGCAAAAAGTGCAATAGGTGAGTGCAAAAAGGGCAAAAGGTAGTGCAAGAAGTGCAATAGGTAAGTGCACAAAGTGCAATAGGTAAGTACATAAAGTGCAATAGGTAAGTGCAAAAAGTGCAATAGGTTAGTGCAAGAAGGTAAATACATACCAGTGTCTGTTGAACTTTTTAAGACATTTTGATAATTCATCCAAAATTGCATCGATCGTGTATGTTGAATTTGTCAGGAGGTAAACATCCACAAAACACAATAACTCAATGAAATCCACACAATGGAAGCAACATTAAAAAACTACACTCTAGAATCACTGTGAGTTTCCGTCTGTGATATTAGGAGTTCGCAAAACGGGTGCATACTAACAAATTTCCAAACTGTTTCATTTTGGTTTCAGAATGTGATGATGGAAGGTACGGTGAACAGTGTAACGATGAATGCAGCATCCACTGTGTCAATGCCGAGTGTCATCATGTCAATGGTTCCTGTACTCATGGCTGTCTTGACGGAGGAAGTGGCGAATATTGTGAAGTTTCTGAAGGTAATTCTGGCATGTCGTAATGCAAAGTAATAAACACAGTTATGTAAAGTAAGTTGCCAACAACTCGATCACGAACTTTACTATTTATTATAGAGTTTGCTAGACGCAATAACGTGGTATGGACACAAATGCACACGTTGAACATTACTTTCTGCCTGGAGGGAGGAAGGTTGGCAGTTAGATTCCCATATCATAACTGTTATCCTTCCTTGTCAGCTGAACCGTGAAGATCCGGGATAGAATAGGTCTTCAGCAACCCATGCTTGCCCTAAAAGGCGACTATACTTGTCGTAAGAGGCGACTAACAGGATCGGGTGGTCAGGCTCGCTGACTTATTTGAAGCATGTCATCGATCACAATAGCGTGGATCGATGCTCATGATATCAATCACTAGATTGTCTGGTCCAGACCACTGTCATACAACTGTAATATTTCTGAATGCAGCGTAAAACAGCAAACCAACTAACCAACCTGGCCAGCTGCAGCTGGAAGGCAAGATGATGTGTCTGAGTTGGGCATCCATGTTAAATCTTGTATATCAGTAGGCTAGCTATAAAATACAGAGTAGTGCATTCGCTTCGCTATATAAGTGAAATAGCTGGAACGCGACGTTAAACCCCATTTCACCTTGCCCAGCCCACCAACTAGATCAACATGAGTTTAATTTAATGTTCTGCAGGAAAGTGATATATATATCGGACTCTCATATGCAGACCTTTTCTATGAGCACATGTTGCTATTATTTCACTATGTGACCTATTTTGAAGAAGAGGCATTGCAGTCGTAGAGCTCCTCTTACTTTGAAACCTTGCAGATAGTTTGTGCCATAGATTTGTCATGTATACGTTTTAGATCTGCTTTTTTCGACATTTCTATTTAATGAAATGTTTCTTTATAACTAGTTGCTTGGTATTTCCATTATTTCCATTTCCATATTTCCTGAACACTCCAAGCCGTCGTCATCATATAAACCATCATCATTGCATGACTATCAGTATTGACACTATTCCTGTGATCTTGTTACCTCCTCTATTGTACCTGCACACCTATTACCTGTTACCCGTTACTATTGCAGCTGAACACCAGAATGTAAACCTTATCGTTGGACTTGTACTCTTCCTAATTGCTGTTGTAGCAGTTGTAATGTGTGCTGTTGTCTACTTTCGGTGAGATGTTGTTTTCTTCTTATTTGCATGGTCTAGTAACATCATTTCCCCTACTACAACCAATTAAAGAAATCAAACTCTAAGATGAGATACAGATCTTTATTTGAGCAGTCGATAGTTTTACTCTTGAATGTGACATTTGACTGAAATGTTAGGGATTTCCAGCATTGATTTTGTTGTGGTGGCATACATATGGTAATATTATAGACATTTCTCGCAGCGAATGATTGGTGAAGAGTTAAGCAATGATCATTCACTCATTCTCAACCAATCGAACAACTTAAAGATCTCTTATAACTACCAAAAGATCACCAATGATGAAATCAAAGCTATTGCATAGACACAAATGAAAACCTGAGTTTGGAAGTAATAATCTTGAAGTGGAATGTTCTACATATAACAACCCACAGCTTATATGTAAATAATACTAAATATCGTTTTTTCTTTAGAGAGCCGTTGAGAAGATTAAGAGGAAAAAGTAAGTAAAAGCTGAATCAATGTGTATATATGTACAGTCATAAATCACTTGCAATAGTAACTTTTGAATAATTATTTCATGTCTTATTCCTTTTCAAAAGTTTTCTGTTTCATTTGTTAACATGAATGTTTGGTATGGTGGTCTAGATCTATTAGCTTCACATGTAGTTGTTGGTACCGGACTATTGCTATGCTGTTTTCAGAGACTGGGGAAGACATGACCAACGGTTTGAGCTTCCCTATGGCAGCCCGGGAAGGCCAGGGTGCATCGGAAAACGGAGCCGTCTACGACGATGACGAGGCTATCTATATCAATGTTCCCAGTAGTGTTCCAGTGGCAGTCAGTGGCCTCAAGGACTTCGTTGCAAAGAAGAAGGCCACAAAAGAAATCTTAGTGAAAGAGTATGCTGTAAGTATTGTGAAGGTCTTGATGGACCCATGTAGCTGAACCTTGACTATCCTCCTTCTAAGGATCAAAGGCCTGATTTTGTTATTCGAGAGGAATTTACTAAATCTGATATGTCTCATGTCTACATGATGCACGAAACTGTTCCATTCATTTTACATTAATGTACCCTTTACATCGAGTTTTCACACTTCCTTACCAACTGCCACCTACGTTTTTAAGAAACTGTTGTGGGTGCTACCGGTACAGCAGGACATACGTTTCCCGAACACCTGGTGTCATCACTAATTTCAGTGATCCATTCTTATATTTTTCATCACTAGTGGGCCTTTTGCGCCCACTGGAATCTGTTCTGGCAGATATTCGAAACTGACGTTGCTCTTGTGTTGAATTTACAGGAGCTCCCCAAAGGTCTGACAGCAATTCACGACAAAGCACTGACGCAAGTGAACAGTCCAAAGAATCGATTTAAAGGCATTTACCCATGTAAGGCAAAGGCTTATATCTTTCACGATATCTATCGATATATAACGTTAACGTGAAATATAGTTATTGTACTGTGCATCCATCACAGGCTTTTTATCCAGTCTAAATATATCTAGTATTAATGTACAACTTCTCGTCACTATATGGCTGAAATGTTGCCGATGTGACGTGGAATGTAAACTCACTCACTAATAACGTTAAACATGAGTGTGTCTGTGATATATTTGTATGGAAGTATCAGTATAAAGTTTTTACCAAAACACTGGGTAACAGTACCCTGTCTAATTTTCATTTTCATTTTGTTCATGTTGTCTTACGATTTGTTCTGATTTTGGTATACCTTGTAGTCTTTGGTGTAGGTTCGTATGTCTATGTCTTCTGAGCGGATTCATAAACCTGTTATGCTACTACAAAATGTAAAACAGATGACTTTTGAGGAATTGGAGTATTTATTGTAACAATTGACCGACATCGTTGCCTAGCACTCCTATACATGTACATAATATTTTGTAAATGCACTTTTTGCATGATAACTTCCTATGATGTATAGGCGACAGGTGTCTTTTAATGCAGTTTTGTTTACCTGAATGCATACATTCACTGAATAGAAAGACTTGATTTTTTTAAGACAACCACTCTCTGGTCGTGCTAAAAGGCCCGAGTGGAAGCACTGGATACATAAACGCCAGCTTCATTGATGTAAGTTCAAGAGCTTCCTTTACATGATATTTGGGATAAATTAAGAAGGAATTCATTCGTGAACACGTCTGTGAATTCTCAAGTCACCCACACAATAAACTTGATGTTTAGATCCATTACACTTTATAACCCACCAAGTTTTTAAGGAAGAATGATTCAATTAAGGTTTCTTGTTTTGCAGGGACCAACAAGGGCAAAACAGTACATTGCAACGCAGGGTAAGCAAACTTTTAGACGTCAAAGTCTGCAAACGTTCATATGCCTTATGTACGACCAACCTTCAATAAATAATTAACAATACTGAGCGCTGTACAGTATACAGATATTCAACCCATGAGATGGCGAGGTGAGGTGAGGTGAGGTGAAATTTGGTTTAACGTCGGTCCAAGATAATTGCACTTATATAGAGACGTCGTTCGGGACTTACAATAATTCTGACACTTCTTTCGTAAAATCAATATGGGGGCGGTGGGTAGACTAATGGTTAAAGCGTTCGCTCGTCACGCCGAAGACCCGGTTCGATTCCGATTAGTAAAATCACTGAAGCCCTTTTCTCGTGCCCCCTGCCGTGATATTGCTGAAATAGTGCTTAAAGCGGCTAAAAGCGTCACTCACTCACTTTACTAGTATAATAATGTATATATCTTAGTTAACATATAGCCATCTCATTGGAACCACCTCTTTGGTTCAGTGGTAGAGCGGAAGGTCCGGTTTTGATACCCGACCGCGTCATACCAAAAGACGTTAAAAGATGGTACTTGTTGTTACCCTGTCTGGCATTAAGGGGTTAAAACAAAGACTGGTGGGCTCAGGGTCAGTATACTGTGTCTGAGTGGGGTATTGTTGTTAAACTGCGGCATGATATCTCGGTGTGATCGCACTATAAATCGGCATTAGTCAGGACTAGTACAAGCAGCCACACACACACACACACACACACACACACACACACACACACACACACACACACACACACACACACACACACACACACACACACACACGCGACATTAAGCCCCCTATCACCTAACCTTATTCCACCTCTGATGAAGTCACACGTTTACTCAACTATCCCCTATGGCGCCAGGGCCCCTGCCTCACACCGTCGTGGACTTCTGGGAGATGATCTGGCAACAAAACGTGCCTGTCATCGTCATGCTGGCCAATATCATAGAAGATGGAAGGGTGACGTTTAATTTTGATATCAATTGATGACTTTATGATGTGATAAATGAATTAATCTTCTTAATCATTATGCTTATCCAAACATACACAGCCTTTTAAAAGAGAAACGAAATATATGTAGAGCAGAACATGCATATCCTTTTCTTAGACATCTGGTGTCATCACTGATTTTCATTGATCAGTTCATATACTTTTCATCACTATCCTTCCATGGATATCCAGCCTCTGGAGCTGTTTTTGGCAGATATTCGAGTCTGATTTTTCTCTGGTGTTGATGTTTATAATTTACCATCTGCGAATGTCCCCTGTACAACAGAGACGGTGTGAGCCGTACTGGCCCAATGAACCAGGCGAGGATTCCAAGACGTTCGGCCCCTGGAAGATCACAGTAGCTGACTCCTGTCCCCTTGCTGACTTCACCATCAGGACGCTCAAGATGAGGAAGGTGGGATTGACAATTTTAATTAGTTAATAAAGCGAAGGTAGTGAATTAGTCCATGACCGTTCCTTCCAGTTTCACCGCTCCCTGGTGCGGCCGCGTCATTCCAAAAGACGTTAAAAGATGGTATGTGGTGTTACCCTGTCTGGCGATCGGCATTAAGGAGCTAAAACAAGGACTGGTCGGCTTGGAGTAAGTGCACTGTGTCTGAGCGGGGTATCAATGTTACACTGTACCATTGTATCTCGGTGGACTCAGTGGACTCAGTGGACAAACACTCGTCGCGACATAAGTGCAATAGTGACCGTTAAACTCCAATTCACCTCACATCCTTCTAGTTGTTGTTTGGGTATGGATAGACTATGTACCGAAGCCCTCCATTAATTTTGACCAAGGACCCTACAAAAACAATTGGCGGTCTAGTTTGGCCATTGTCACTCTTCTGAGAACTTATAGGCCCTGCTGAGAACTATTGCCGACATATATAGAGTGATGGATATTTGTTTAGGTTTAAGCTAGACCAATATGCATAAGCATATCTTCCACAGGGAGCGGCGGAGAAGACCGTGAAACATGTTCACTACATGGTGTGGCCTGACAAGGATGTGCCAGACAACACCATGTCTCTGGTGGACCTCAGGAACAAAGTCAGGACCTTCTGTGACTTTGCGGAAGGTCCCATGGTGGTACACTGCAGGTACAGTCACAAGTGGTGTGCAGTGCAGTGAGTGAGTTAAAATGTAACGTTGCATCGACAAAATTCCAGCCATACTGTGACGGGAACAGGTGATGCATCATTAATCAATACGTTAAGACTGAATGAAACCTGTCGTCGGTAGGGGCGGTGGGTTAGCCAAGTGGGTAAAGCGATCGCTCGTCATGCTTAAGGGTCGCAGTCAATTCCCCACATGGGTACACTGTGTGAAGCCCATTTCTGGTATCCCCCACCGTGATATTCCTAGAATATTGCATAAAGCGGCATAAAACCAGACTCACTCACTCACTGTCGTCGATGGACAGTACAGTTACTAGATTATATTTATAACTAGTTTGAAAGTGTCCAAATGTATAAAATTTTATTCAAAAACGCATCAAGAAAACGAGCTAGAAACGGATGCCAGCAAAACCAAAGTAATAGGACGGAGCGTATAGAAGAGTGTATATGTTGGCAACGGGATTTTGTCAATAACACCGGCTTGGATATGTTCCAGTGCCATGTTCATGACCCAACATTTGTGATGTTTGTGTTCAGACAGAGTCATTGAACTGTGAACTGTGGTTCGTCAGTAAAGTACTTTTCAATATTAGTACAGACACGAAAGGATCCTGGTTAGAATAGGTCTTCTTCGGGCTCGCTGACTTGGTTGATGCATATCATCGCATCTCAATTGCGTGGATCGATGCTCATGATATCAATCACTGGATTGTCTGAATCAGACTCGATTATTTACAGATCGCCGTCTTTGCTTAGTGCGGCGTTAAACAACAAACAATCAATACCACTACAGCTGACAGAGAATACCACGTTGCGTCTGTTCACATGTAATACTGACTTATGTGTCGTGTATGTATAAATAGCCCAATGCCCTTAATCTTCTACATAGACCACCCGGGGTATCTTCTTTGTATATTGGTGAGTATATGTCAATATCAGCTAGATTTAAACATGCGTGGTAATGTTTTGTCGTGGTTATAACTTCTTTGTTTCCTGTCCAGTGCTGGCGTTGGGAGGACAGGAACTTTGATTGCTCTGGACTCTCTGATAGAAGACGCAGAGACCCGCAGCAAGGTGGACATCTACGGCTGTGTCTGGCGGCTGAGGAACTTCAGAGTCAGCATGGTGCAGACACAGGTCAGTAGATACAGGGAAGCCTCACCAGGAAGGGGAAACAAGGGTTTTTAGACATACAAGGCAAAGTATAAAACAACATCTCAACAACTGTATTTGTCTGAAATCAGGATCGTGTCATCAATGGTATTGCAGTGATGTTTATAGTAGTTTGGAGGGGAATCAGACGTATCAGATCAGGCAGGGTATGAGAGTTAATGAGTGATCGAGGTTTAATGTCACTTTTAATATAATTTTGTCCTAAGACAGGTTGTTGAATGCCAGAGGAACGCAGGTCTAAGTCGTTTACTTTGATGATGCTAACGGTCATTGGAATGGTGTTGAGAGAATGGTCAATATAGGATTGAATACGATTTGTGTGTTTCTTAGCAGCTAAGATATGAAATTCTTCACAGTAAATCTCTGTAAGAAGTTTTATTGTGCGAGGTTTTATTGTTTGTTTAGATGTCAGCGTTTACTTTAAGGCGTCTTTTTAAATACTCGGATAATTTATTTTTTGATGTTTACACACGTGATTTTCATGTCATATTGTTTGCATATATGCCATAGTCCCAGTATGTGTTCCTGCACGACTGCATCCTGGACGCTCTGTGTCATACAGTGCACCCCACACCCGCCAGTTTCTATGACAACGCGTATAAACAGCTGAAGAGAAACTCTGGCATTGCTGTTGCCTATCAGGTGAGTGCTGTGTGCCTCAAGTTAACCTTGCAATGATACAATAGTTGTACATAAACATGTGATAACAATGTGTGAACTTGCTGATTATGTGTTATATCCCAAATACCCAGAGCATTGCTCCTGATATCAAATTTTCTGTTTGGTATTAATGCTGGTTGTGCATTAACTACTTTCACCTGTTCACTCCAGAAACTCAGCGAGTGTCCTGTGACAGATCATCTGAGTGACGCTGCCAGAGACCTGGAGAACATCAACAAAAACAGGAGCGAGGACATTCTTCCTGGTAGGTTTCGTCGTGCCAGACTCATGGCGGGATAGGGTAAGACTGGAATCTCGCTAGAATGAAAGAGATAGCAACCAGTCACATCCGTAACCTATAGGTAAATAGGTACTGCATGAGGAGGTACTCTGATGGACTTTTTTGATGGAGTCGGTTGCTAATTAATTTTCTACATAATCCTCTCCATGGTTCACACACTTTTGTCAACGATGCCAGAGTGACAGGATCCAACTGGTGTAGAAGGCTTCCTCCTGGAAGTGTAAAATGCCCTACGAAGCCGAAATGGAGTAATGATTGTTTGCCAAAAAGTGCTAAATGAGGTGAATACAGAGGATGTTCAAAACGTTCGAAACCACAGTCATACATTGCCGCCATTGCGACAACAAACTTGTGCACAGGTGCACTGTCCTGGTGGAACAACACTCTTTTAGTGAGTTTGTCACTACGTTTAGTCTTGATATTCTCACGCAATTTCTTTAGCAGATAAGAATAATATTCACGGGAGATAGTCCACCAGTAGGATTTCTTCAGAATCCCAGAAGCCCCGAGCCATCACGTTGCCTGTTGATGACACAGGCTTTGCCTTCTTATCAGGAGTTGGCGTTAGCTGTTTCCACACAAATTACCACGAGAGATAATAAACCTGGAACATTTCTAATCAGAATTTTTGCAATGTCTAGATTATTGCTCAGACTATTTTTGACAACAGTTTTGTCAACAGAGAATATCTAGTCATTTTGATGAGTGCATAATATGTTACTTTGCTGTATATCTGGTTCACATACAGCCTGTAAGCATGGAACGTATTGCAGATGCAAATTTTTAAGTGTGTACTCTACATCCTTCGAAGTTCGGCTCACATACTTTTTAGGCTGGTATTGTACTGTAAGTATGGTGTCGGCACAAACAACTACATGTTATGTCGATGCAAAAAGAGAAAGACACAAAGAGTATGAACGCCCATGTATGAAAAGGTTAAATATGAAAATTACTATCCATCTTTAAGTGTATCGCTTTTATTACAGGAGACAAACATCGCACTATCCTCTCAAGCCATATTGCAGGAGGCACTGACTACATCAACGCCGTCATCGCACCGGTAATTGTCCCCGATATCTATCACATGTTCTCTCAACGTAAATTCAATATGATAAATTTGTATTTGATATATGTTGTCATGGAAATTATTAACAATTTGGATCCTTTCATATTGTCTTAGCCAGTATTTCCATTATCAAATATAATTAATATTGTTATGTCTTATACATATCCCAATATTATTCATATTTCAGTCGTATGAAAAGCGGAAGGCGTTTATCCTCACTCAAATCCCCCTGACGTCGACGGTGGTTGACTTCTGGCGTCTGGTCCACGACTACGACATCCGTGGCATTGTCCTGCTGGAGAACTACACCGACTTGGACGCAGTGAGTCTCGGCGTCAGGGTGTAAAACAATAACATAATACAATTTGATTACACCCTGATAATATTTTGTTTGATAAGCATTACTTAGAAGTTGACGGGTGACAAGCTAGACACAGTTTTATGGATAACAACTTAACAGTATTAAAGCAGTTGTTATCCATAAAATTGTGTCCAACTTGTTACCTGATAATAAAATCCAATTTCCAATCTGAAAGAAGGACATAAACACTTCTAAGCATATAATGTTTTACCTTTTCAATATACACGTGTAGTGTTTTACTTCTGAGTCACTTAGAAATCGTGAAATAAATATATCTTATTTGTTTTAGTTTCTTACTAACAATTATCCATTTTTTTGCTGTTATGAAATCAGAAGTGTGGCGTGTTCTGGGCCAAGAACAATAAGCCGACCAAGTTTGGCCCCTTCAGCGTTAGTGAAGGCAAGACTGAGAAACAGACCGGCTTTACCATGGAGAAGATCTCCTACAGTCTGGGGGTAGGTATAAAGGACACTGACGGCTTCCGCGCGTACACAGGTGAAAATATCATTTATAGATGAGGCATTGCCGCTTGTGAGTATTAATGAGAGAGGTGTACAACTAGAGTTATAGAATGGTACTCATTCACGATCACAGATGACCTGGGAGTCTCTTATATACTAGGAGGTGGTTTATATTTCATTACATTGTAGTGGGACGTGATATATGAAGGTAGTATATATAATAGTAGGTGGGTTATTTTTCACTACATTGTAGTGGGACGTGATATATCAAAGTAGTATATATACCAGGAGGTGGGTTATATTTCACTACATTGTAGTGGGACGTGATATATGAAGGTAGTATATATACCAGCAGGTTGGCTATATTTCATAACATTGTAGTGGGACGTGATATATCAAGGTAGTATGTATACTAGTAGGTGGGTTATATTTCACTACATTGTAGTGGGAAGTGATATATCAAGGTAGTATACATACCAGGAGGTGGGTTATATTTCATTACATTGGACGAGAGGTTGGTCACATGACCGCGATACTGACGTTCATAATTGTATTAACGACACAATTTGACGTTCATATTTTTTTCACGAGACCGTGTTCTTGAAATGACGTAAACACTGACGAACTACTTCCACATTCCTGGGGAAACCCCTGGGAATTCCCTAGCACGAAAACATACATAAGCGTTCTTTCTGATCATTTTTATCACCTTTAATCTTGGTCTCAGCGTTTCAGCAAACATTGAGAAACGTCAGAGAGCTTGATTGCTTGATTGTTCAAGAATGTCCCCCGCTACGGCCATCCCTAATGACCAAACGAAGAAATGCACATTCAAACTATCGTAGTATCGACTCGATCCGTGTCTGGCTGACAGTGACAGTCTCCAGCAATCTACGAATTTACCTTAGTGTCAGTTTGAAGCCTCTTTAATCACCTTTCAATTATCAGCCAGTTGATCAATGATGACTAACACATGTCACCGCCACAGCTTCATTAACATCTTCGGAAATCTCTCCCATCATGTTTATCATGTCGGCCATTTTGACGTCTTATAATTGACGTTAATGACTTACGACGCGCTCCGACGTTCATACAGTTGGGCCCTCACTCTATGAAGGTTCATACTCTAATGAACTCACACAAAGTGAAGGTCAATTCTAAATTACCTTGTAGTGGGAAGTGATATATGAAGGTAGTATATATACTAGGAGGTGGGTTATATTTCACTACATTGTAGTGGGAAGTGATATATCAAGGTAGTATATATACTAGAAGGTGGGTTATATTTCACTACATTGTTGTTGGACGTGATATATCAAGGTAGTATATATACCAGGAGGTGGGTTATATTTCACTACATTGTAGGGGGAAGTGATATATCAAGGTAGTATATATACTAGGAGGTGGGTTATATTTCATAACATTGTAGTGGGATGTGATATATCCAGGTAGTATATATACTAGTAGATGGGATATATTTCACTACATTGTAGTGGGAAGTGATATATCAAGGTAGAGATGATATCAGTTAAGGGATCAGAAACACTTCTGTAAATCTCGGGAAGGTTCAGTCGTCTCGTGATTGAAGCGTTGAATTGTCACACTGATGACACGGGTTCGATTCCCCTCATGGTGTTATGGCGTCCGCAACTGTGACATGGTTTAGATAGTGCTAACCTATTCAGCTATAGCTGCAAAAAAAACAGATTTTGTTTAATTATAACTATGAGCCAAAATACTTTTGTCCTTGTGGAAGACAATTTCTTCTTTTTTTCAACAATATGAAGCATATTATTTTTTTTCAAGAACTTTAGAGGACAATATATCTTTTTATACAATCCCAGGGCCCCTCCCCAGAATATCAAATGGTCGGACACTAAAACAATGTCCTTGGTTCACACTGAATCACACTACATTTGTCAACCATACGGGATATTAGATACTTGTTATACATTAGTGTTGTGTGTGAATTGATAATGAGGGCATACTGTTTCTGTTCAAGCGTTATAGTTGCTTGCACTCATATGCATAAGTTATCCGATGATGAGAATAGTATATTGGCATCACTGTGACATGTACAAACTACTAGTATTACACTTTCACTGTATCATTGTAAACGACGCGAGCCACAGCGCACGGTTTGTCTGGGGAGATATTGTGTATGCAATTTGGAAACGTATAATGGAAAATGTATTACGCGATAAATCGCATCGAACAATGAAGGACAAAACGTTTATGTTTATGTAGAGGGGAATGTCCGAGTAACTCTCCATTCCTTGGACCTTGAGGTTGAAAATTGAACGATATCAGATCAAACGATGCGGGTTCGAATCCCTGCTTTTGGGAAAGAAACTGAAATAATTTACTCTTCTGTCCTAAGTGGAAATTAATTCGAATGTTGGTTCAGGATAATGTATAGTTGACAAACAGCTCTCCGTTCCTTAAAAGTAATGGAGCGTTCAAACAATAGAATGACGTCACAGATGTGTTTTAATTCGCAATAAAACATTGTTCTATCATGACTTCATTTCTGGAGATTCCAATATGCGCTCGCAACTTGATAACGTCATATATTGGACGACGTTATTTTTTAGAGGATTCCTAGTGTCTAGTAAGTTGTTCCCCATATACGTAGCTGGGCTACGCAGATAAACACATACAGCGGGAGAGATATGACAATCGGTATTGGGAGAAAAGGTACAGATAATCGACGTGAGAACTACCCAACTTAACCCACCTGTTCGTAAAATAGACTTGACCGACATGTCCGGATTCTATTTGGGGAGTCATCATTATTAGAATTTGGGTAAATATTTTTAAAGCTTGTACAATTTATCGTCACCCTTAAAGAGGCTCTACCTGGTGTTGATATCTCATATAACAAATATATGACTCGTGGTCATTGTTTATCGTACAATAAAACCTTGCAGGGATATTAATCCTCTCGACGTTGCACCCCTCATGGCTTATTCTCCCTGCAGTGTTTTATTGTAAGATAAACAACTCCCACTCGTGGGGTTTTTCCTATAGTTCATTTGTGGAATGCGAAGTGGAACATTAACACTGTCACTTGAACATCGTTATCTACATTAAAGAGACAATTCAATCTCCAAGTATATTAACAATGATGAATGACAGATGCTGAAATTACAGAATATTATCACTTGACAAGGATATCCACAAGGACCATGACGGTTTCAGATCAACAAGGAAGCATGTCTCGGACTGATAAAACTGAAACGCGGTGATTGTCGTGTCAACGATAATATACATCCTTGTGCAATTAAGTATGCATGACTTACTGGTTAATCGAGACTCGTTATGTTTTGGTGGTATATTTACAAGTAGGTACAGAAATTCTACACCCATATAACAAGGAAGCTTGTGCGATGGATGGTAGTAACTGATCGGTCGTGCCGATATTAAAGAGGAAACTAGGTTTGGTGATGGAGGATAGTAATGTGAACCAAGCTTGTACAATTTCACAACCAACACGCAAACACACACACATGCTGTGTTGATCACGTTGTTCCTGCTATGTGTTCCTTGTTCCCGTGTAAACTTGATCATGTCCTACACTAGAACACTGTAGCCAACAAAGCATTATGTTCATCAGATGTTAGCCGGTCTGATGACGTGCGGTGATCAGTTGTATTTCGTCTGTCGACACTAGTGTTACTTTCATGTTAATCTGATACACCGGTTTATGTTCATAGACGTCACTTTCTATCAGGTTATGTATCTAGTATTTAATGCAGTTGCAGTCTAGTGATATAGACGTGTGAAATACTAAACTCGAAAAGGCGGTGACATGTTCGTGACAATCTTCTAATTACATGCGAAAACATCATTTACCACAACACTGGAAGGCTGAATGACACATGTACAACTTTGTAGAGACAAACATTCTGTTTTTGTACGTGTTCCTCATTACTATAATGCTAATATGTCCTTACACATATATTTCAGTGTAACATTAAGCGTCTGGTTGCTTCTAAGTAGTTATATCCACGAGGGCTTTTGTTTCTATTTTGACCTCGGCGGTAACTTATAACTGGCGTATGATGATAGTGTGTTTGTTGTTAAACGCCCAACCCCAACTTATGTGTATGTCGACAAAACACAAATCAGTGATTGGTATTATGAGCAGATCTGAAGGGCTTTTGTTTCTATTTTGACCTTGGCGGTAACTTATAACTGGCGTTTGATGATTGTGTGTTTGTTGTTTTACGCCTAACACCAACTTAGATTTATGTTGTTGGTTGGTTGGTTGGTTGGTTGGTTGGTTGGTTGTTTAACGCCGCACTCAGAAATATTCCAGCTCTATGACGGCGGCCTGTAAAATAACCGAGTGTGGACCAGACAATCCAGTGATTGACCTCATGAGTATTTCGATCCACGCATTTGGGATCGATGACATGCATCAACCAAGACAGCGAGCCTGACCACCCGATCCCGTTAGTTGCCTTTTACGACAAGCATGGTCACCTTTTATGGCAAGTATGGGTTGCTGAAGACCTATTCTACCTTGGAATCTTCACGGGTCTTATATTCATGTGGACAAGACACAAATCAGTGATTGGTATTATGAGCAGATCTGAAAGGCTTATGTTTCTATTTTGATTTGGACGGCAACTTATAACTGGCGTGTGATGATTGTGTGTTTGTTTTTTAACGCCGAACCTCAACTTATACTTATGTGGACAAGACACAAATCAGTGATTGGTATTATGAGCAACGTCCGTCGTACGACAACATGCAAACCAAGTGGCAATCACACGCACGCACACACACACACACACACACACACACACACACACACACACACACACACACACAAACACAAACACACGCAAGCACGCGCACACAGCAAAAACATTGAAAAACACAATTCACGGAGCCTGGTCGCTAGATATATTTGGCATTTGTACATGTTTCAACCTGGAATTACGTATGAACACTAACACGCACGCACGCACAGAGGGAAAAAGTAAAAAGTAGAGACTGTCTTATCAAATTATACTGTATTGCTTTTTTCTAATGAGATGTGCACGGAGTGGGATGTGTCCCCATGTGGTTTCAGTGTGCGAGCTCGCCGGTTGTTTGTCATCACTCCGTGGGACGTTGTTCTTGCTCTCTAGCACTGGGGACTCTATTATATACAGACCACCGTCACAAAACAGGAATACATGTATTACTGACCCCAGCGCACATCAACTGACTAACCCACTTAGATCAATATGGGTTTGTTTCTCCACGCAGACCGAAGAAAAAGACGTAACCGTGTTCCGGTCTTCCGCCTGGCCTCAGAAGAGTTCACTTCCGGAATCCCCATCTAGCCTCCTGAGCTTAATCGACTTTCTCAGACAATGGAACACCGGGACATCACCCCTCCTAGTTGTCTGCAGGTACTTATAGGCTACACATTCATCCGCAACAGCATTCTATATCTCCTTTTGTTTTCAATCATCACCTGGCGTATATTATGACCGACATGGTGCCTTCTTCTGTTGCAGGGACGGTGCCACCCGAAGCGGTCTGTTCTGTGTAGTGGCCAGTGCAGTGCAGCGACTGCTGTTGGAGAAAGAAGTTGCCCTCCAGCAGACGATACGCAGCATACGTTTTGTCAGAAAACAGGTTATTCCTAATCGGGTATGGTGTTGCGTTCATTCAACACGTTTATTAAGATAATCAATTATAGATTACTATTTTGATCATATACATTGACACACGGGGACATATTTTCGACCTACCCGTGGTTCGAGACAGGCGTAGTGGCGATATGGACTTTTTGTACTCATGCATATTCTGCCAGAACCACAAAGTTGTATCGTCAAGTTAACAGAGCCCTCGATGTTTCGCTGCACATCGAATCTGGTTAATGACATCATGTTCATTTTCAAATTGACTGTTGGTGCTATTTCTCGGTTATATATTATGTAAACTGCTTTCAAACTTTAATGTTTTTTACATCTGACATTCTTATTGGTGTAACAGAATCATATGATCGTTGGTTCGAATCCCAGATTGTCTCTGATTCTGATTCTTGGTTCGTCATCACCATACCCCTTCTGATGTTTTTGTCACCAGTGGGGTATACTGCTAAGACCTGAGTTACTTAATTCTGACTTTCCGAAAGCAGACACGACGGTTAAACTGAAATAATATATACAGGGGCGTTAAATTCAATTCAATTGATGACGAAGTATGTATCATCGTGACCTTAGATATTCATGTATTCTCCCCGAGTGGTTGGTTCCGCTCTCATGTCCAAATCAGACACAACAGACAATGGTCATTTGAGAACAATTGCGGGAACACTTACAGATGTACCGGCGGAGGTATGCAATCAGACCAAACCTTTAGAGCTTCAAGAAGATGTTTCCGAATATAGACATATGGTCATGTCGTTCAAACTGTTGACAGTACATTAAACTTTCACGTCTGACAACACAGTAATACAAAACTTTGTGTACATTAACCTGAATGTAATCATAAATAATCAGTTACAGTGACCTTGGTTTCGAAGTTATGACTGTTTGTTTTTAATATAATTTCAGGAACAATTTGAATTCTGCTTTGACTCTCTGAAGGTCTACAAGGACAGTTTCCAGGAATATTCAAACTTTGCTTGAGAAGAATGTTTTATTGAGTTCAGTTAACTTGTTCTTTGTGTTTTTCTTTTTAACGTTGTTATAATTCCACTTTGTTACTCGTGGGTTTTTTTCATTTATTGAAAATATAAATACAATTTTTGTGTTATTTCAATTGATTTCAAGTCCACTCTGTGAGAATTGTTTACGTGAAAGAATCTGAATACTATCTCAGAAGCATTAAAGATATATAACTGACATATTTCTTTTCAGATCGGTCTCGTCAATGTGAATACTTTTGTGAGAGTACTTTTGGTTCGTTCTTAAATATTATTGTCCAAGACTATTGTTTTTGTTACCACATAGTGCGACGTAGATTAAGATTAGATAAAATCAAGATATGTTTACAAAAGGGTATGACGATATATATTTTCCTGAATACCTCGTATTGTCAGGCTGATATCAACTTGTCAGTATTTTAAGTTACTTTGATTATTTGTTTTTGATTCATTTTATATAAATTACTGTTTCATTTTTGTTTAATAGCTTTCCTCCTTAGATTATGATTTTAGCTGCAAACGCGGGATATCCTCGTAACAGTTATTTCTATTGTTAAAAAGTGACTCATCAAACAATAAAAAAACCTCAAACGTCTGATTGGTCTAGAAGGTTTGCGTTTCCTTAATGCTACTTTCAGACAGATTTCCCGTTTATTGTTCCTGGTGTAGGGACAGTCTATCCATGTTAATTGTTCCTGCTTAAATGTGTATGTAATTTAGATTTTTCACTTGCATGTCGGCTGTTGTTTAGAGTCCACTTTAGGCGTAGATATCGATGAGCAAAGTCATCTGGAAAGTGTGAATTAAATTAAAACCCATTTATGACTCTATATTTTTAAACGATCCATTATTTTCCATAAATGGACAGTTGGGGGTATATAATGTACGCTTGGAATTAATGGAACTACTTTGTATTTTGACAATCAAGTGAATGATTCCAATTTATGTCCGAAAGCTTGTGTTGTCAGCGGGTTCGAACCTGCATCCTATAATTTGAGGACGTGTAATAGTCAACCTCGGCTTCGGCGATACACAACAAAACATTGTGAAAATAATTTTATTTTATTTTTTGTATAAAATGTAAAGCCTTAGTGAATAATATGTACAATGTTGTGTTATGTAATGTTACCTATATTACAATGTTCATTCTGAAGATGAGGCAATACTTTGTTAAAAAGGCTTATGTGTGCACTACATTTCCTATTGTCCTCATCAACAAACGTACAACCGATGGATAAAAAGCTTGTTTAGGTCCCCGTGAAATGGCTAAGCGCCTTGTACCATGTATTGCAAAAGTTCAACACGCGCTGGAGCCTGGCGCAAGTAGGGATGTAATGAAAGTCTGAGAAAGTAGGGATGTGTTTTAAGCCCCAGAACAAACAAGTAACAGTTAACAGTTACTTGAACAAATACAATTGAAATTGAAATTTAAGATTAAGAGGTATGTTCAGTCGTGGTTTGCAGTTTAACTGTGTTGTTCAACTTGTTCGTTTTTCATTCGTTTATTTGTTTATGTTTTAATATAATCAAAATACTTCATTTTAGTGTTATCCTGATAAAATATCCTATTAATACTTTAATGCCGCTGTGGGTCTGGAAAACACGACTCACACAATCTCATATTGTCGCCTCAAAAATACCGTGTTTGATTCTGTTTCAACAGAATTAGTTGTGCGGAACACAAAGTTCCCATAAATGAAAGATCAACATTAGAAATTGTTTGGCATTGTTCATTTACATGTTTTTATGTATGCAAACTAGACACTCACCAGCGTGAACAAGCTTGTAGCATGGACGTTGACATTAATCAGTCAACTTTACAGAACGTTCGTGAATGTCCCGACCTGTTCAGGTGATTGGAGGGAAAGGTTAACGATACAAGTGAGGTCTAGATGTCAGCACAACACCTGACATGTATTTTTAGTTATATTGCATGTATTGTTTCAGAATATTCTATTTTTTTTCTTTTTGTTGCTATTTTTATACTTATTATTTGAAAACTTATATTTTTTCTATTTCTAACAAATAAAAGCATCCTAATTATCACAAGTTGTGCGTCTTTCTTTACAAGTCGGCCTTTACAAGTATTGGTTTTGTACCATATGTTCAGGTGAACAATTGGCTTGCCTTTGTATTTGTTTGTGACGGTGAAACCTCTTCGCGAACACCTGGTATCATCACTATTTGATAGTGATTCATAAACACATGCTCATGATATAGTCGGAAGCTGTTGGCAGAGATTTCTTATGAATATGGACAGGGTTTTGTCGCTTTCATGCATACTGAAAACACTGAAGAAGGACGACACTGCGAGTGAGGATTACGGGTGAGGTCCCCAGCATCCCCCGCCCATACTCGTCGTAAGAACTGACTGAAGAAAATCTGGTGGTAGCGCTCGGTGATTCAGCTCAGGGGGTGCGGCTTAGTCATTAAGACCGGGTGTCATCGTACCCGAATTGCCTGTATCGTTGCTCATGCTGTCAGTCACTATTTTTTTCTGAATCAGATTCGATTATTTACTGCCTGCCATTATACACCTGGAATGTTTATGACTGTGACGTAAAAACACACTCACTCACATTAATTTAAATTCAATTTAGGGGCGGTGGGTTAGCTTAGTGGTTTAAGTCTTCGCTCCTCACGGCGAAAGTCCAGGTTCGATTCCACAAATGGATACAATTTCTGAATTCTGACACAGCCATTGTGTCCAGGTCTTCCCTCAGGGTGCGGATATCTGTTTCATATATTTTACCCCTTTAAAACATGATCTAAACGAGAAATGTGAGTCATATCAACAACGAAATTGTGCACTGTATTTACATGAGTTTACATCTGTATCCATGGTAACGTAAAATATGAAGCAATCATGCAAGGCCTGGGGAAATGTGGCTGATGTGCTCTAATTGAATAAATCAAACGCCGTGCTATTCAGCCTTGTTTATATTCCGTAGGGGGCACGGATAATTTACTGATACAGAACCCTCCTATCAATAATGAAACACGTTGATGGCTTTGATGAATTGGTGTTGTCTTAATAGCAATGATATATACAAGGAGAAACCCCCGGCATGTTATCAGTGGATCACCTGGTGCCATTGCCCCAACAGAAGGCACTAGATAATCGATTACTGTAGAAAATGTGGAGTATTCGTTGTTGGACGTCATTATCACTTAAAGTCTAGTTTATTCCATTTATTTCGTCTCGGTACCATTCCAACTGAATTTCAAATGTCTTATCTGTATGTTATATTTGATGGTACAAAAGGTGAATTTAAAACAGTCTAGCCACGGAGATTAACGCATAGTGTGCAAGTGATGGTTTAACGCCGCCTTGAAGGATATTTCAGTATATATCACAGCGTGTCATATTGGTGTGAGAGGAACGGTCTTAGATGGGTTTTTCACTGTGGTGAAACCCATGACCACGGGTATGGTGCTGACAAACCTAGAAACATGATCAGGGAGAATGTGGGATTCGAACCCACTATTACAGGTTTTTTGCACGACGAAGGGAAGAAATTATCCACAGCGAACAGCTGTGCCTAAGACGCCTGGGATTTCGAGGGCCAAAAGTACAAGTGAAAGTATACTAAAACATACATAGTATGTGGTCATATTTTGTTTCGGAGTATAGCGATCTTCAATGAGAAAAAACATGTTGAACTGTGTTACTAAGTGTATTTGTTTGTCAGGATGCGTTGTACTGAAATTCAAACGTGTACATAACCGACCATAACAAAACGACGGTACAAAGTTTGAAATGACCATGCCTTTATAATTAAGATCGATGGAGCAGTAATGAACAAGGCAAAGAGAACGCTCAAGTTAAAAATGGACAATACACACATTACGAGTAAAACATGAAGTAACTTCCTGATATGACCCTGCTTGTGGGTGCTGACAGATTCAGTGACCAACCTCGTATGCCAATCCATGGTGTACTCCATCATATCACAAGTGCCATCTAAGTTTTAGGGCGTAACTTATCTGACTGTTATATGAATCTTAATTTAACCATGCCAACAAGCCGTAGACATCAACATCAAGATTATACCATTCACACAAGAGGTCCTGCAGGTAATGCAAAACATGCGGATGAGGAGTTCTCGGGGTCATTAACATTAATATATGGTCCTGCTGTGTCTGAACCTTTACATCAAGGTTCTGCAACTTTTGATACCACAGGGAGACGTGTTATGCCGTCATGGTACCAAGGGCGGATCCAGAATTCTTCAAAGGGAGGGGTCCAAAAATTCAAAATGCTCTCTCAGTTGGGGGTCTTTCTTAAAATTCATTCACGACTCTCTCTGGGTCGTGTTCCAAATTGCCCTTGACCCGCTGCTGGGGTTGACCTTTGACCTAGGACAGCGAAGCAGTCGCTTACACCCGTCCCTGAAATCCCTTTTCTGCCACGCGTAAACGATAGGATTGAGAAGAGAGTTTGATATTCCGAGGTATACCGATGTCATTCGGACGTACGTTAGCACAGGATGGTAACTGAAGATCTGAATGAGGCCCAGTATGGCAAAGGGGGTCCAGCAAAGGGAATACACAATCAGAACAACACCCATGAACTTTGCACCTCGTAAGCTCTGTTCTCGCCTGGCGGATCCAGCTTCTCGACTGACGTTACGGCGTCGACTGTGGGCGACGTGAAATATTGCAACGTAGAAACAGATTTCGCAGATTGTTGACAGTATTTGTTGACAAGATCCAAATCCGATATACCATGCGGGGACAACACGGACAAATTCACATTTGGGGTAAATGTCCCAATTGTTGACGAAAAACGGCACCCCTGCGTAGCAGAAGGAGTAAATCCAGGCAACAGCCACCATGATCTTTACGTTCCGCATCGACATTATGTTGTGGTACTGGTTGTTGTACACGATTATCAAAAACCGGTCTATTGTCGCAAATATGCCACTAAGCAGTGACACTGTCGTTAAGAAACTCATTAGTTCCATTTGAAACATGCAAAGGAACTCCGTCGAATTCAGTTTAGGTAGAAGGAAAAACAACATTTGAAAAAGCATGTTAAACGACATGCAAAAATCCACAACCGATATATTATATACGAACACATTTGTGTGTACTTTAAATCCCAGGTAGCGTTTGTAAACTATTAACACAATGAGGTTACTTGTAAACATGAAGAACCAGATGAATGGCTGAGCGATGGCGAAACCGAGCAACAGGGGAGGTAACCCTTGCGATTTGGATCCACCGGTGACGTTGGTAGCGTTAAGTGTTTGGGCCAGTGCATCCACCGCTGCATTCATGGTTGTGTTGGTAATGGATCTAAAACAATGTAATCATCTGTCATCAACGTGCCTTAAGACAGAATAGTGATTCCAATCGTTATTCCAAACAATAATAAAACATGTTTGCCCTGCTTGTTACATGATGCCTCATGTAACAAGCAGAGCAAACATGTTTTATTATTGTTGTCCTGCATTCATATGTAGTTAAGATATTTGTTTTAAATTTATAAAAATATCTATGCTACCTATGTTCCATTTTTGACATATGTGACACGAAAAGACAACTTCAACGATACAATTTAACTTCTCTTCAAAATGATAAATGTATTTAAAGCATGTTTTCACCAAAATGTAATCACTCTAAACAAAGAATAGATATTGCTCTTTGACTTCTTAAACATTTTCGGCCTTTTCATTTCGAAAGCTTCTATCCATCTACAGTAGTTTCTAACAGATACATGTTCAGATCAATCCAAATGAACTTGCCTTTTGTCTGTGCCCAATGAAATGTGTTTCGGCGGATACTCAAGACTGGTTATTCTATTGGTTTTGACGTTTTATTTTTACTTGAACGGGGTCGATGTTTCTTCTGGTGGACTAAAGTCCGCGATTTCCACCATAAGGTCAGTAGCATTTATTAATTAAGCTGAATCAACTACAAGAAAAATGTTTTGGCTGAGACATTATAAACCTGCCAACTATTGTGTTTGCAAAACGAACATATTTTATAAGCAGCAGAATCTTTGTACTTGTACACAGAAGACGTTATCCAAAATTAACATATCGTTTTCAGTTTCAACAGAATCACTAAAAACGCTATCGTGTCACTGGATTTTATTGTCCATCGATCACTTGATTGTGTGGTTTGTTTACAGGCTGCGCGTCGCATGGCAGGAATACTGCTTTGCGTCGTTCAGGCAACAAACACTTACACCTTTATGCAAATTGTGTGTGTGGTAGGTGCTACTGGTTGGGCGGAACATGCTTACCCTTTTCGGGAACACGTTCCGTCATCTCTGATTTTTAATGATCCATTCATATCAATTTCATAGCTATTTTGCCTTTTGTGCCCGATGGATAATCGAGACAGGTTATGCTCTTACGTTGACAAATATATTATACATCAAAAGACTTTGCGTTTTGATTCCAACTTATCGTCATGTTTATTACGGCAATGAAAAGCGTATTGCAACAAGTCAATGACTTTATTGTGCAGGGGCGTTCTCCATGTAGTTGGGCTAATTGACGCAATAAAAGGCAGCTGTTATGGATATGTCTGACGTAAGACGAGTTAAGGGCTGTTTCATGTGATCGTAATGCGAAAACGTTATGATGCTACAATTCACCCCGTAATATCCAAGTTGGGATAATCTGAGTCATAAGTTCACTGGGTCCAGTCTTTGCATGTTTGTATGACAATAGTATTAGTTGGCGCGACAAGACTCCAGGTATATGGAGCAAAGATATGTGCAAAAGCGCATCAAGAGTGTGGGAGGCATCCATATTTTCACATATAGCCTTTTGCAGCATTCTTTGTATGTATACATTCGATCATATAGGTAGTGTGAATGTATTACAACACTGTAACAATCTGGACTCTATTTCGTTATGGATTTAAACAAGTACGACTAGCTCCCCTAGCAGCTGCAAAACGGATTGGGCGTTCAGGTTGATTGAGTGTCATCTCACCCCGACCGATGCTCATAATATCAATCACAGAATTGTCTGGTCCAGATTTGATTATTTACAGGCCGCCTCATAGAGCTGATATTGCTGAGTGCGACGTTAAGGAACAAACAAACACAATCTTAGTATGACAACTACATATAATTCACGCTTGATCACCATTTCGCGAACACGTGGTGTCATCACTATCTGACAGTGATTCATAAACACATGTTTAGGATGTGTTAGTAGTTGAAATTGTAAAATGGACTCCGCTCTTGCAGATATTTCTTATGATTATGAACATGTTTTGGTCGCTCAGGTCGAAGCATGTATTAAAACCATTATTACCTCGGCTCGATAAAGTCCTATTCCATAAATGAAACAATAATTTGTTAGTTTTCTTCCCTTTCGAGATTGCTTTAAAGGTAACATATAATATGACCGACCCTCTACTTGTGTATTCTTGCAAACTGAAGAAATCTAGAAATGTATAAATATTGCACGATTTTGTTTACAAACGGGTGGCGGCATTTATGAAGTTTACATTAGATCTAAAAAAAACTTTCAGAACAACCAAACAAAGACTAAGCTATCGCTATTTGAAAACAAGCGTTCGTACATTAATCAAGCTATGCATCACTTTGATGTAATAATTTTCATTAACCTGCCTTGCTCAAGGTAATCTTATTTTTCATATGAAATCATAATTGACTTTCACTTGTTCTGAAAATAATATTATAAAGTTTTGTGTGAAGAAAGATATTTCAGATTTGCACTTACCTGGTGGTCGGTCACACGTGCATTGAGAAGATGGCAACAAGCCTGAAAAGTCTTCCGAATGAAGCACACCAGCTATCGACCGTTCCCTAACTGTTTTCTGTCGTAGCCCCGGGCAAGCATCCGGACACGATTAATTGACGTGATGAAAACGACACTATTCAGAATAAACAAACTGACAAATTACATGTCATAAAATATTAGGCTGTGGTATCAACAGGAGCACAATGGTGACATGGCGATATTGACGGGAATAAATTTTACATGAAGTCATTGAAGTGACATTTATGCCTGGGTGAGCGATGCTAAAAGGCAGATTTGTGATTTCTTGGGTACCTTTGCCCCGCTGTCATAATTCAGATTGCATTTAGCACTGGATTTGCAGGCCTCCTGTGAGTTTCCCTGACATAAAGGATATTAAATCAATTATTTCTTTTAATGGTGTTCCTGAGACAACTTCTTCTCACTGATAAGGGAAATTATTTCCGAAACTCAGTAGGTGTGTGTATTCGTCGTAAATATGAATAATATAATACTTTTCATGACTTCACCTCATTAGTACATTCTACATTATTACACAGTCCGGGCGTGAGCCCTTATACTCTCGGTGAACGGGGTTCTTCGTGGATGCGGGGGAATCTTTTTTATGCTGCAGTCAACAAAGCATTACCGGGCACCAGAAAGTATACATCCATGTTTCATGGTGCTTAAACATGAAACAAACAAGAAATGGTTAATCGATGGTGATGTATTAGTTGTGTCTTGGACCTCACGTTTCCTGTGTTTCGGCGACTGTTTTGAGCCTAGTAACGTTTGTAACGCTTTTAGTCCAATCTAATTGCAGAAGTATACTTTCTTTTGCCCGGCAGTTTATATCATCGCGACCTGTAAATAATCGGGTCTGGCGAAGTAAATTAATGGTCAACAACATGAGCAACGATCAATGCCGTCGAGGTACGACCACGACACACGACTAGCACGATGACACGTTATTGCGACAAGCATGGGGCACTGCAGAGCTGCCTCCGTATATCAACAGGGTGCAGATCATCACAATGCACAGCGCAAGTAGAGTGTATATGAACACGTAACTCTCACAATTTCTCTCCAAAAACGTTTGAGTAACATTGAAAGTGACAACGCCTCCTTGTGTCAAATGAACCGTGAAAACATACTTAGCAAACAGGGTAACCTCATTAAAATGTCTTAAGGTGCGTCAAATACAACAAACTTCGAACGAGAGCCTTGACATCGAGTCATTAAGGACGCACAGCCGTTGTCTGTAGCTAGAATGAGAGTCTTGACCGTGTGAACTAGGATGCTATCGTGTATTATGTTATATGGTTTTTAACGATGATATGGAATGTATCACAAAGTACCCTTACATATAACCTGCGCTTGTGTAATAACCAAATGCGTGAAAACATGTAATAAAAGTTGATAGCTTGATATCTTGACTGAACCAGTGATAAGCCCCGAAAACCAGAGGGCAGAGTGGTGTTAACGCCTGATTTTACCATCGTTAGGCCATACCGCAAAGACACCAAGCATAGCGGTTCCACATTATAAAGGATGGACTGGCCCTTCTTGTAGCAGAGACCCACAAGTTAAATATAATCAAAATTCGTTCAATAAGAAATCATCGGGATCATAAAATATATAACCTTATTTCAAGTCGAGTCCATTTCAGACCATAGGGAGTGAGTGAGTATGGTTTTACGCCGCTCTTGGCAATATTCCAGCAATATCACGGCGGGGGACACTAGAAATGGGTTGTAGGTGTAGGTGTATAATGGCAGGCGTGCCAGAAACCTGAGATCGTTGGTTTGAATCCCAGTTCGCCATGATTGTCTTTACAGGTTAGTCAGAACCACACCCGTGCTCGTGGTTTCACCAAACGTCTAAGATGGCTCCAACCAGATCAAGCTGACACGCCGGAATGTATACTAAAATACTTCAGCGTTGAAGCAAAGTACTCGCTCTCTTTAGGTGAGTTGTGCAATACAAAGATTCCGCTCATTTATCTTTCACTGCAGATTCAATACTCAATGATTAGCTCGAAGTTATTATGGGAGGGCGTTATATATGCACAGGACAGACTGCATTCACTTGTCAGAAAGTGGGCCTCCTATGGTCTGCCAGTGAGAATGATACTCAAATCGTCATATACTAACTAACAACATTTCCATTCTCTTACATCTTTATTCAAACCATTCAGTAACATACAATATACATTAATCATGCATTATTGGTACACAAAATACCTCTCGCATTTCATTTTACTGTCCGATCATGGAGAGTTCATCGCCTAGAGCTGCACAAGTATAGTCTTTGTCAAACAGCATTTTCCCCCCGCCCCCGCTCGTGGACTGCATCAAAGTTATAAACCTGCCTCACATCCGCTTCCCCTCACATTAAGCTGTCACGCCGTGAGATAATTGAAATATTGTTCATCCCCCAGCTCACTCATTCATTTTTCAGCTTCAGTGCTGGGGCAGTGATAATGCAATTCCACCCAATGACAACAGTAACAAAATCAGATGGTCTACAACACTAACATGACATCAGACAGAGCTCTCGGGTCTCGGGTCTAGGGTCTCGGGTCTCGGGCCTCGGGTCTAGGGGCTCGTGCTACTCAGCCTGGGGTGTCAGGAGCGCCTCGGTGTTGGTGCCGGGGCGTGGTATCTGCTTCTCGTCCCTCCTCCATTTGAAGACAAGACAGGTGAAGAGGAGGCAGAGGTTACAGCAGACGATAGAGGCTGACACCACCATCACCGGCATCACTAGGGCACTGGATAGGTCACGGAACCCCTTGGCTTCAGGAGAAGAGGCGTGTTAAAAGAACGTATTAAAACAAGTACATTAACTGCACGATCTCCAATTTATCGATCTTTACAATGTGAGGATCCGTATTTTAATATGGGGGAACTTAATAGAAATGTTTTGTGACGGTAAACTATGTGTAAAATTCGATGCAAAGTAGATTACCTGAACGGTATCTGTCTATACAAGGTGAGGATACCTCACTTGAAAAAATGGAAAATCTGAGGATGCTCAAATTCCTGGGCTTCAAACAAAATGAGATAGCCTCCTGCCATATTCAGCTGAGATTAGATGAGGACCTGTTTTCTTGTTGTTATGTTGTTGTGTGTATTGTTTAACACCGTACTCAGCAATATTCCAACAATATGACGGCGGTCCGTAAATAATGGACTGGACCAGACAACCTACGAGTGACATCATGAGCATCGATCCACGTAATTGCGAATGATGACATACAATCAACAAAGTCATCTTGACCACCCGATCCATACAGCTGCCTCTTGCAACAAACATAGTCGCCTCTTACGATAGGGTTGCTGAAGACCCGGATCTTCACAGGTCGATGTAAAATGTAGGGTGACTTTCACCTTCATCAAACAAAAACGAGTCATCCTTTCGGATAAAGTTCAATAATGAGCATGTTTTATTTGTTTCTTTGTTATATAAGGCTGTACTCAGCAATAATCCCGATATATGACGGTGATCTGTAAATAATCGAGTCTGGACATAGATTGCTGGGGACCTATATTCCTACCCTGAATCACAACAGGTCCCTGCTTTGTTATCGATTTCGCAGAATTATCTTTCCAGAAGCACAATATAAAACAGTGTTCCTTGTTGACCTACCTTTATCACAATGTGTACCGGAGTATCCCACAAAACAGCCTTCGTCACACAGTCCCGTTTCAGGGTTGCATGCCTTGTTCTGATGGCACAGGCCACACGTCTCTGAACAGTTGCCTCCCCATGTTCCGTCCAAACATGCTGGAAGTGAGTGAATGAGTGAGTGCATATGGTTTTACGCCGCTTTTAGCAATATTCCAACAATATCACGGCGGGGGACACCAGAAATGGGCTTCACACATTGTACCCATGTCGGGAATAGAACCCGGGTATTCGGTGTGACAAGCGAACACTTTAACCACTTGGCTACCCGCCCGCCCCACATGCTTGGGTGGACCAGGTATAGAGAAGTGGTATTCACAAACAGTAGAACATGATTATATCGTATATGGTCACAATAATTGTTTGGTGGAGTAGACTTAATACAGATGTGCTATTATTCTCATATATACGATCCTTATACGATGGAGTAGACTATATAAAGATCATATTATTCTCATATATATCCTCCTAATACGGTGGAGTAGACTGTATATAGATGTTATTATTCTCATATATGCCTTCCTAATATGGTGGAGTAGACTGTATACAGATGTGCAATTATTCTCATATATACTTTCCTAATATGGTGGAGTAGACTGTATATAGATGTTATTATTCTCATATATGCCTTCCTAATATGGTGGAGTAGACTGTATACAGATGTGGAATTATTCTCATATATACTTTCCTAATATGGTGGAGTAGACTGTATATAGATGTTATTATTCTCATATATGCCTCCCTAATATTGTGGAGTAGACTGTATATAGATGTGGAATTATTCTCATATATACCTCCCTAATATTGTGGTGTAGACTGCATACAGATGTTATTATTCTCATATATACCTTCCTAAAACGATGGAGTAGACTTTATATAGATGTGCTGTTTTTCTCATACATACCCTCCTAATACGGTGGAGCAGACTGTATATAGACATGTTATTATTCTCGTACATACCTGACTTTTACGTTTATAACTTTATATCCCAATAAACGCAAAACATTTTGGAGTCAATTTTTTTAAATGAATATATTCACTTCACAGACATCTTTTTTAATTATTAGCAAACACAGAACTTGGGACAACAGTACGAAATCAGTGACATCGTTCAGCGCAATAATGAAAAACAAGCCCCGCCCATTTTATTATCAAGCAGTCGGGAAACAGTAGTTTCTAAATGGGCGTGGCCTATGTTTTCGGTTTATGGAAACATGAACTCACAAAATATTGCTTGGTAAGCCAATAAAATGCGACGGAATCCCTTGAAATTATTTTATATATACTATGGGGAAATCATAGATAGATTTTATCAGTCTATACTTCCCACATATGCTGGGGGCACAGATGACACAGTCGTCTAAGATGACTGAATTCGCTGTTCAGAGTTGCGCCCCTTTGTATGCCAGAATCTTGTGATTCTTGGTTTTTCAGTATCACCAATGTATGTTACTATTCTCACATATATCATCCCACATGTTAGAGAAGACAGTACATAGATATATTATAATTCTCGTGTATTTCCTCAACTTTTCAGAACCTTCTGATTTTGGTGTTTCAGTATTCACCAACGTGCTTTACCATAGAGGTAAATGTCAAAGATCTGCCTCACTTCGGGCTTTCACGCCTGTTTGAGTAGGACATAGTATATGTTCACAATACAGGTACATGTATACTTACTTTGGTCGCACTTGTCACCGTACCAGCCATGTTTGCATGCAGAGAAGCATGTGCCGTTCATGAGGTCGCATTCGACGTCGTCCGCACAATTTCCGCACTTGAAGTCACAGTTTTCGCCATAGTAACCCGTGGCACACGCTTTAAGATACCATGTATAGCATTAGGCAATCCATATTGTTTTCTTCGTTTCCCATCTCCCGCCCGCCCTGAATTTTCATTCCGACGTGAAATTATAAATAAATTCTTATCGCTATGTTCCCCGTCGCTGTTGGAAATGTATGCCCCGATGTGATAAAAACAAAAATACTTCTACCATTGCACACTGAAAAAGAACCCAAGTCAGCTTGATCTATCTGCAGCTATTTTTATGAAGAATTCGTTTCCGAAGCAAAGCAAGTGTATGAACTTTTATACTATTGGTTAAACGCAATTCTTTGGAGGTAGAGAATTTCTGAATGTGAACTTCTTTACTATGAGGAACTCAATGTTTCGGAGTATATACTTACTCCTTCATCAGATGAATAAATGCTATGAAGCAGAGAAGATATATGCATCCGTAAGATTCGTACATATATATGTTCTCTGCTTCATAGCATTTATTCCCCTGGTGAAGGAGTAAGTATATACTGCGAAATGTTGTGTAATTCATTTTCGCCCGACCGACCTCCCGCTGCTTGAGGTTTAAGATGAGAATCAGATTAAACAAGGGCAAAAGTGAGCGTGGCTCAATAATACCCCCGACCCGCCTAGTGTGTCAGTAGTTTCAAATTAAATAATCGTATGGTAAGGGTTTGAAAAATTCATGAAAAAAAGGAAAATTAATAAAAACATTTTTATTTTTTTTCACAGCACCCCTCCATATGACACAGATTATATGTACTAAGTTTGAGATGAATCCACTGAATAGTTTAAGAGAAATCGCGCGGGCAAAGTTTTTGGACGGATGGACGGACGGGACCTTGGTAAAACTATATGTCCCCGACCTTTTAGGTCGGGGGTATAAAAATATGTATGGCTTTATCAATACGCGAATAAAGGCGTGTACCAGTGTATGACA
This sequence comes from Haliotis cracherodii, assembly GCF_022045235.1. Taxonomy (NCBI): domain Eukaryota; kingdom Metazoa; phylum Mollusca; class Gastropoda; order Lepetellida; family Haliotidae; genus Haliotis; species Haliotis cracherodii. The sequence goes on along the minus strand of NW_027266297.1, from coordinate 37,411,646 downwards.
ACTGTAGAGGCTCGTGTCACATGCTTCAAGAAAACATGTATAACATCAACACGAAGTTGACAAACAAACATATCAACAAACATGAAAAAATAGTATAGGTTCGCATTACATGCTAAATCATAGCGTACAAAGACTAAATATTTATGAATGAACCAAAATCTAGAGATTTTCCGACATGCAAACACAATGAGAGGAGGATAGCAGTTGATTTCAGTTTAGATTATGAAGCATAGCCAAGATTATGTTACTGTCATATCAGAGGAAAGCCATTAGTCCTGTTTCATTGTTAAATTGATTGATTGTTGCAATATCGGGAACTCACCCTGATCACAAATGTCCCCAGACCAGCCCTGCAGACAGCCTCCCTCCCCGCAGCTTCCGTTGCGTCGGTCACACGGAGCCTGCAGGCACCTCCCACACGTCTGTTTGCAATCAGGTCCGAACCGACCAGGCATACATTCTATAGTGAAACAGAAATACACGTATTTCTTATGGGGACACTTCAGTCGTTACAGAATCACCCGTCCCCTCAGACAACCAACTGTATCTGAGATCCCGGCCAACAGACACACCTACTTACAGGACGCCCCGCTCCTACAGACACACCTATTGACAGGACGCCCCGCCCCTACAGACACACCTACTGTACAGGACGCCCTGCCCCTACAGACACACCTACTTACAGGATGCCCCGCCCCTACAGACTCACCTACTGTACAGGATGCCCCGCCCCTACAGACTCACCTACTTACAGGATGCCCCGCCCCTATAGACACACCTACTGTACAGCACGCCCCGCCCCTACAGACACACCTACTGTACAGGATGCCCCGCCCCTACAGACTCACCTTCTTACAAGATGCCCCGCCCCTACAGACTCACCTTCTTGCAGGATGCACCGCCCCTACAGACACACCTACTGTACAGCACGCCCCGCCCCTACAGACACACCTACTGTACAGGATGCCCCGCCCCTACAGACGCACCTACTGTACAGCACGCCCCGCCCCTACAGACACACCTACTGTACAGGATGCCCCGCCCCTACAGACTCACCTTCTTACAGGATGCACCGCCCTAACAAACTCACCTACTGTACAGGATGCACCGCCCCTACATACACACCTTCATACAGGATGCCCCGCCCCTACAGACACACCTACTGTACAGGATGCCCCGCCCCTACAGACACACCTACTGTACAGGATGCCCCGCCCCTACAGACATGCCTACTGTACAGGATGTACCGCCCCTACAGACTCATCTTCTTACAGGATGCACCGCCCATACAGACACACCTACTGTACAGGATGTACCGCCCCTACAGACACACCTACTGTACAGGATGTACCGCCCCTCCAGACACACCTACTGTACAGGATGTACCGCCCCTACAAACTCACCTACTGTACAGGATGCCCCGCCCCTCCAGACACACCTACTGTACAGGATGTACCGCCCCTACAGACTCACCTTCTTACAGGATGCACCGCCCATACAGACACACCTACTGTACAGGATGTACCGCCCCTACAAACTCACCTTCTTACAGGATGCACCGCCCCTACAGACACACCTACTGTACAGGATGCCCCGCCCCTCCAGACACACCTACTGTACAGGATGTACCGCCCCTACAGACTCACCTTCTTACAGGATGCACCGCCCCTACAGACACACCTACTGTACAGGATGTACTGCCCCTACAGACACACCTTCTTACAGGATGCACCGCCCTTACAAACTCACCGACTGTACAGGATGCCCCGCCCCTACAGACACACCTACTGTACAGGATGTACCGCCCCTCCAGACCCACCTACTGTACAGGATGTACCGCCCCTACAGACACAACAACTGTACAGGATGCCCCGCCCCTACAGACACACCTACTGTACAGGATGTACCGCCCATACAGACCCACCTTCTTACAGGATGCCCCGCCCCTACAGACACACCTACTGTACAGGATGTACCACCCCTACAGACACACCTACTGTACAGGATGTACCGCCCCTACAGACACACCTACTGTACAGGATGTACCGCCCCTCCAGACACACCTACTGTACAGGATGCACCGCCCTTACAAACTCACCTACTGTACAGGATGCCCCGCCCCTACAGACACACCTACTGTACAGGATGTACCGCCCCTACAGACCCACCTACTGTACAGGATGTACCGCCCCTCCAGACCCACCTACTGTACAGGATGTACCGCCCCTACAAACTCACCTACTGTACAGGATGCCCCGCCCCTACAGACACACCTACTGTACAGGATGTACCGCCCCTCCAGACCCACCTACTGTACAGGATGTACCGCCCCTACAGACACAACAACTGTACAGGATGTACCGCCCCTACATACACACCTACTGTACAGGATGTACCGCCCCTCCAGACACACCTACTGTACAGGATGTACCGCCCCTACAGACTCACCTTCATACAGGATGCACCGCCCCTACAGACACACCTACTGTACAGGATGTACCGCCCCTACAGACTCACCTTCTTACAGGATGCACCGCCCTTACAAACTCACCTACTGTACAGGATGCCCCGCCCCTACAGACACACCTACTGTACAGGATGTACCGCCCCTACAGACCCACTTACTGTACAGGATGTACCGCCCCTACAGACTCACCTACTGTACAGGATGTACCGCCCCTACAGACACACCTACTGTACAGGATGTACCGCCCCTACAGACCCACCTACTGTACAGGATGTACCGCCCCTCCAGACCCACCTACTGTACAGGATGTACCGCCCCAACAGACACACCAACTGTACAGGATGTACCGCCCCTACAGACACACCTACTGTACAGGATGTACCGCCCCTCCAGACACACCTACTGTACAGGATGTACCGCCCCTACAGACACACCTACTGTACAGGATGTACCGCCCCTACAGACTCACCTTCATAGAGGATGCACCGCCCCTACAGACACACCTACTGTACAGGATGTACCGCCCCTACAGACTCACCTTCTTACAGGATGCACCGCCCTTACAAACTCACCTACTGTACAGGATGCCCCGCCCCTACAGACACACCTACTGTACAGGATGTACCGCCCCTACAGACTCACCTACTGTACAGGATGTACCGCCCCTACAGACTCACCTACTGTACAGGATGTACCGCCCCTCCAGACACACCTACTGTACAGGATGTACTGCCCCTACAGACACACCTACTGTACAGGATGTACCGCCCCTCCAGACACACCTACTGTACAGGATGTACCGCCCCTACAGACACACCTACTGTACAGGATGTACCGCCCCTACAGACACACCTACTGTACAGCACGCCCCGCCCCTACAAACTCACCTACTGTACAGGATGCCCCGCCCCTACAGACACACCTACTGTACAGGATGTACCGCCCCTACAGACTCACCTTCTTACAGGATGCACCGCCCCTACAGACACACCTTTTGTACAGCACGCCCCGCCCCTACAGACACACCTTCTTACAGGATGCACCGCCCCTACAGACACACCTACTGTACAGCACGCCCCGCCCCTACAGACTCACCTTCTTACAGGATGCACCGCCCTTACAAACTCACCTTCTTACAGGATGCACCGCCCCTACAGACACACCTACTGTACAGCACGCCCCGCCCCTACAGACTCAACTTCATACAGGATGCCCCGCCCCTACAGACTCACCTACAGTACAGAACACCCCCTCCCATCCGGGCTCGCAGCCAGCTTGACATCGTCCATTACGACTGTCACAGCCTGTACTTGACACACAGTGACTGCATCTAAGGGCACAGTTGTCCCCGTACTCTCCGAAGTCGCAAGCTGAAAGCATGTGAGCCAAACATGACAAACGTGTAGTTAAAGAAATTTCAATAATCAAGGTTTGAACCAATGAAATTGTCATATCTATAAGCATGTAATGTTAGTTTTGTCGTATGTCTATCTGCTTTATGTACTGTACAGATCAAGATTGGTCTGGTCTTACTCTGTAGTGACTTACAACGATCACATTTTGGACCTTTCCATCTAGCTGCGCATCCTTTCACGCAAGTTCCGTTTGTTGGAAAGCACGTACTTCCTTCTAGGCAATGGCTGCAGGCTTCACTGCAGTTATCGCCATAACTACCGACGGGACACTCTGGAATAAGAACAAACGAAAAACATGACATCCTGAGGAATCAATAACACACCCATTACAAAGGACCATTGCACCAGCACTGTATTACGTGGTATTACGACTGCTCAACACGTTAACAGTGGTATAATGGGCCAGTCATCTAACACGTCGATGTAGAGTTGCGTCCCTTAGGCGCGCCAGACGCCTATTATCGGGTGTTCGCCCTGGTTGTGCTGTTTTTTCAAACACCATACCAGTAACGTGGTACATGTATATGCCTGACAGCTGCGTCACATCAGGCTTTCCTCGAACGTCAGGCTGACACTGTTCAAATTGTTTTGATTTTTTTAGTGTTAAACTTTATTATTGTTTCATGTTGAATATTTGAATGACTGAACGCTTACATCTAGTTAGTCTATCATACAGACCCTGATACAAATATATCCAATGCAACCCATGCAAGTCTATAATGTTTGGCAAGTCTAGATTACTGCAGAATCAGGAAATAAAGAGAGTCTCTGGGCTCCTTTTTATTATATTTTTATTGAGAGAAGTTAACAACTGTTTTTATTTTTCTGTAAGTTATGTTCATTTCAGAGACTAGATGTTAGTCTAGCTACATGTTCTACCATTTACTAACTCACTATTCTAACGTTAGTTATGTTTTTTGATTTTGTTATATCATATCCTTCATACAATATGGCTTCCACCGTGGAGAGTCTGTTCCCCTGCAGCCTATATTTGCCGTAAGAGGCTACTTGGTAGATTGGGCGGTCAGATCCGCTGTCTTTGTTGATTACGTGTCATTTTACACCGTCGTGGGAGTTGCTCATCCATGTCAATCCTTGACTGTCTGGTTCAGACTCGTTTATTTACACACCGCCGTTATATAGCTGGAATATTGCTGAGGGCGCGTTAAACACCCAACCAACAAACAAACATAGAGACCTACTCGCATGGCACGTTGGCCCCGTCCATCCGGTTTCACAGCCGTGACGACATTTCCCAGTAGTAGTGTCACAAGCCTCTCCACCACGACATCGACCACAACGATGAACACAGTTCCTTCCGTAAGTTCCATTGCAGGCTGAAACATGACGAAACCGGTCATGTACGTGAACATAGACTACGGTAGATCTTTGCCACATAGCATCGTATTTATTGTCATCAATAAGTTCATCTTCATGGTTTTAAATAGTGGCCAAGGGTGAACAACTTGTGTAAGGCGCCGCAAGTCGCCATGCAGAGTTGCGTCCCTTAGGTGTGCCAGACGCCAATGATCTCAGATTCGCCTTATTGTAAGCTTTCAAACTGACACGCCATTGTATATTTATAACTGCAAAGTGGTTCAAAAGCGGCGTTACACAAAACTCATTCCCTAAACGGCGAGGTCTCATGATATTGTCATGATAAAAAAGGATGATTTGGCAGAACTTTTGATTTAACCCGGTTACTGGCAAAGAGATACAAGGGCATATCAACAAAAGGTTACATGTCCATACACAACAAAGAGGCGCAGGATAACCATGTGCTTCAAGCGTTTAGCATCCCGTGAATATTTCGGGTTAGAATTGGTCTTCAGCAACCCATGCTTGTCGTAAGAGGCAACTGACGGGATCGGGTGGTCAGGCTCACTGACATGGTTGATGCATGTCATCGTATCCCATAGTATCGATGTTCATGATGTCAATAACTGGATTGTCTGATCAAAACGCGATTATCTGGAATATTGCTGAGTGCGGCGTTAAAAAAAAACAAAAAAAAACAGTCAGGCGTTAAGCCGAAACACGCGTTTCATTCCCGTCTGAAACCAAACTCACTCGCTTAAATATTCAAAATATGGCATCTGGCACAAGCAAACCAAACGTTAAAGTGCGTTAGTGTAAACTCCAATATAATGGTCCTGGTACACGTTTTATCTAATGGAAGAGCTCAATCAAGATCCCTTTTAAGTAAAATCAATGTTTAAAGTTCTAGTGGTTGATTTAGCTTTAACCTATGCGATGACCGTCAACGTGGATGCGGAGGATGTTAAAGATGGTGTGATGTACCCGTCGTCCCCAGCAGACACGTACCTTGTTGACAGTCGCTTCCTGCCCATCCCGGCTGGCACCCCGTCCTGCACGTGCCGAACACGTGATCACACACTTCCAGGGTTTCAAAGCAGCGGCAGCGGGAGTTACAATCTTGTTTGCCGAATGTGAAGTCGGCACAAGCTGGATAAAGTGATTCATGATTGAGGAAGAATTCACATGTCACACAGTGTTTCTACACAATGCACAACGGCTTGGATGAGAACAGTCTAGTGAATGGCACCTTTGCATATTTGCATATACAGTATACCCCAAGTCTAGCTTAATGAATACTTCAAGTCTAACTTCATTATAACTTCACTCTTGATATAGAGTATACCCCAAGTCTAGCTTAATGAATACTTCAGCCAGATATACAGTATACCCCAAGTCTAGCTTAATGAATACTTCAGCCTGATATACAGTTTATCCAAAGTCTAACTTGATGAATACTGCAAGCCTGAAATACAGTATACCCCAAGTCTAACTTAATGAACACTTCAAGCCGAACTTCATGAATACGCCAAGCCTAGCTTTACGAATACTTCAAGTCTAACTTAATGAATACTTCAAGCCTGATATACAGTCTAACTTAATGAATAATTCAAGCCTGATATACAGTCTAACTTAATGAATAATTCAAGCCTGATATACAGTTTACCCCAAGTCTAACTTAATGAATAATTCAAGCCTGATATATAGAATACCCGAATGAACACTTTAAGCACGTCATGAATACGCCAAGCCTAACTTAATGAATACTTCAAGTCTAACTTCATGAATACGCCAAGCCTAACTTCAATGAATACTTCAAGTCTAACTTCATGAATACGCCAAGCTTAACTTAATGAATACTTCAAGTCTAACTTCATGAATACGCCAAGCCTAACTTCAATGAATACTTCAAGTCTAACTTCATGAACACTTCAAGCCTAATTTAATGAATACGTCAAGCCTGATACACAGATATCCCAAACCAAACTTACTGAATATCTCCACTTCACATACTGTTATAAGCTTATGCAGGTTCATGATGCCAACATATCGGCCGGCCACAGGTTTGTCACAAGTAAAGGACGTCCCCGTTCCGTCGTAGCGCAGTGTCGTACACGGCACTGACCAGAAGAGGCTGTCCTCGAAGTCGCCCACGTACACACCCCATGACCGGACCGACACGTTACCTAGAAGATATAACACCTTGGACATTCTAGGATGTTATTGCGAATCGATATTATCGAGGAGACAAATATAACGCTATAGCTGCCGTGCTGCTGCTGATGATGATGATCATGATCATGATCATGATGATGATCATGATGGTATGAATTCAATTGGGGTTTGTGATATTTTGATAGCAGCGATACTTAAAATGAATTTTGTACATAGAACACGGGCCTATTGATTAACCAGGGTATTTTATATCTATTCTGTTATAATATATACCTTTGGCCAATTCGCCACCGTTGCATCGTTTCAATTCAGGTTAGAATGGCGCTGAAATAGCGTCCAGAATTCTGATTCTAATAAATATATCAAGCGCTCACCCCATGTTCAAAACTCAATAGAGTTCAAGGTTCAACAGAGTCACTTTGGTATGTTGTTGATTACACTGGAACATCGATGCTGACAATAACTATTAACATGTTCTTCTGCATAACAGTGAAGAAAGTGTTGTCATTCAATCAATAGTTTATACCCTCCTCCATGTTCTCACTTTCGAAACGAAACTAAATAACAAATGATAAAATGTTTGGAGTGAGAAAATCCGAAAAGATTTCAGAAGCGAAACGTCTCAAAAAACAAAATCTGTAATACTTCTTCCATGATACGTCATCAAGTTCTGAAAGATCAGAGTTTGCCATTTGAATATTTTTACATCTTGGAACGCGTTAAATCCGTAAGACAGAGAATTTTAAGGATGTCAAGTTCTTATTATGATTAACACAACGTTACGGAGTATATGCTTACTCTTTCATCAAATGGACGATTCACCTGATGAAGGAGTAATCATACACTCCAAAACGTTGTGGTTCTCATAACAAGAAGTTTGTATTCATAAACTTATATGACTAATGTGTATCACTTCTAAATACCATTAAATCCTATTTACAGATAATATATTTGATTTCGAGGTCATGCCAACCTGCCCGTATCCTCATACTGTGAACTGTCTGTTTTACTAGAAGATCTACTATCCACCTTCCTGTCCTATTAGGGCGGGAGGAGATACACGTGGTAACGTCGCCGTCTGTGGTCACGCCTCCTTCCGCCACGTTGCCCGATATAGAAGCAGCCATGTTGAACACGATGTTCCCTGTTTGACAAAGCAAAAACGAATTTCATTGGAATTAGATCTTAATTAGACAGCGAAATTTATTACAATGTAATAATAAAAGACAACAATAAAGTCTATATCAGGGCTAATTTCCCATTGAAGAGAAGATCAGTCATTTAATTGGACTAAATGAGATTTTCCGTCTGATGCACTATTTACAAGTATCATGCGAAATTAATATAAATATAAGAAAATTGTCTTTGTTTTCAGTAAACTATATGATATTTCATTGGTCCGTTTTGACCAGAAAAATGTGTCGTTGTAACCAAATCGGCTTTTCCGTCTTGAACGACACCCCCACATATTCAAAACTCTTACTTCTTTGGCAAGCATTCCCTGACCATCCTTCTGCGCATCCGGAAGAACAATTTCCTGTGACGTCATCACAGTTTGTGTCCTTCAAACAATGACACTGGTAAATACAGTTGTTTCCAAAACGACCATTTGCACATCTTCCTAAAACACAATGACGAACTGTCAACTTGTTAACTCACATACATGTTTAAAATAACAAGTATCCAATATTGTTGGTTACAATGATACTTCCCTGTTAATTATCGCTAACTGCTCATTATGGTATAGTGAGTAAGTACGTCTCTACGTCATAGCAATTAGCATAATTGCCGTCATATTATGGGATTGGAAATGGGTTTCACGCATTGTTTTAATGTGTGGAATTGAACACGGGTCTAAGGTATGACGATCCAACAACAATGAGGCTCTACCACTTTCCAAGTAACGGTACAGCAAAGCTCAAAGTGGTGCTAGGTGTAGGGTCCGAAATGTACTTTACTTTTAACAAGATGATTAGTCTTAGTTAAAGATTCAAGGGATCTTCCCGAGGCAAGGGAGTTCACTGACTATAAAAATCCAGTTTAAAAATCCTTGCCGAACAAGGCTGGAATTTCTAGACTCGGTCGTAGCGCCACCAGGGCTATTACGAGTTATGCCCCTGCTATGTCCCTCCGATTGACCCAATCAGATTCCACTTCTCATGTCACTTGCATTTGCTTCAAACAAAATGGCGGTGCCCAGTCAGGACGATCGCAATCGACCGAAATCAGCACGACATTTTACAAACCGGATGTGAATATAGTTAGGCGATTTTGATTGGACTATGCATAGACTCGTTAGTCCAGCCAAAATACTCCATATATCCAGCCTAGTTCGGCAAGGGTGGAAACTGGACTGTGATAGTCGGTTAATTCCCTTGCCTCGGGAAGATCGATTCTACGTAGATATACAGTGTATAAATAGCTAATATAGTGGACACCGCCACCAAAAAGTTAGCATTGGTAACATAGTATCTTCCAAAGGACTTTATGTGTTGGGGACCGTTTATCATGAATCAGTGCGTTATTGAATATACGGGAATGCGTCTGATTCGCGTTGTCATATTTGAAAACTACTTCATTAATATGACCAAGTGTGACGTCAACCAGCATGTCCCGGGGCACACAGGGATTGACGCTCCTCTGGAAACCAGGGTGAACTACCGTGGACAAACAGCATGGTTGTCCTCCCCAGGGAAATCTTAGTCATTTAGGAAATTCAACAAAGAATCGATATTTTAGTTAATCAATGTGTTTGTAGCTACACGCTCTGCGCTAAATTAAAGGTACGCAACGGTTTGATATTTTATGTTCAAAGGGGATACGAGTTTCGTTCTAGAAGTATTTCTATTACCATATTCTTTAACACCTGCAGTGAGTGAGTATGGTTTTACGCCGCTTTAAGCAATATTCCAGCAATATCACGGCGGGGGACACCAGAAATGGGCTTCACACATTGTGCCTACGTCGGGAATCGAACCCGGGTCTTCGGCGTGACGAGCGAACGCTTTAACCACTAGGCTACCCGACCGCCCCAACACCTGCAGTGAATACGTCTGTATCATGCATATTGTTTTAAGTATCCATATTCGTTTATTTCTTTCCTAAAGTGTAGAAAAATAATCATTTTAGGTGTGACATGGCGCTCATTCGCTGCTGGCCAATGAAAATAGATGTGAATGGTATTTGGAACCGTATGCCCTGTGCCCTGTGCGGAGATTCAACAAGCATGTGGACATTTAACAATGAGTACAGAAGAATTGTTGTTTTCGGCTATTGTTTTTGTAACCATCATTATTATTTGTGATTTTTTCAGAACAGTAGGTATTGTAGAAATGTCCAATCAAAAGTGCAAAGCAAGGATATGTTACATATACAATGTCTACATTATAAGCTAACTAGGAGATTGGGGGATATGAGCACATATACACGATCACGAACGCTGATACTACTTCATTTCGTTTATCCAACATACTCGTTATTCCGACATAATCATATGCAACCATCGATGTCGGATTAACGGGACTTGACTGCACAATACTCACGTTCGTCCAGACTGGCCCTCCACACCACGCAGCCCAGCACGACGGCATACAGGTACACGGTGTATCCCATCACGACACAGTCACTCCCCGGGCTCAAGTACTACCTGTACAACAACAAACATGACCATGGTTGCCATAGATACGTACAACCTGATGGTGACAATCGTCAACCAGCAAGAGTTTAGCCACACATATTTAGTATTCGGCAAAAAATGCTTCTAAATTATTACTGTTGCGAATGACAATATGCATTAAGAATATTATTCCTCACAATTAGTTGGGACTAAAGCGTTCAAATCAACAAGGTTTCTTTCCAGTTTGCAAGATTGTTCATGATGGGTTTACGTGAATGTTCACACAGTTAACAGTCGTTAACATAAATTGTCAATGCAAGAGAATAACCAGTCTAGATTATCCACCGAAACAGATTCCATTTGGCGTAAAGAGCAAAATAGCTATGAAAATTATATGAACGGACCACTGAAAATCAGAGATGACACGAGCTGTTCGCAAAAATCTCAAGCATGACCTGTCCAGGCGGTAGCAACCGCCATTCACACAATTTGCAACAAACAAGTACTTATTGCCTCACGCGGCACAGCAGTACTCCTACCCTGTAATATAACATACAAAATTCGCACCAGGTGAATGCGAGTGAGTATGCTTGTAAGCCGCTTTTAGACATATTCCAGCAATATCAGGGCGAGAAAACCAGAAAAGGAGACAGGGATGCCACATGATGCCATGTGTATCAATATAGACTAAAATATATTTTTTGCTTTTATCTAATTTCATGAAGAATAAAGCTATCTAGTCGTGCTTATGTTTGTCATCTAGACTTAGTTTTATTAAATTATATGCATATATTCTGGAGTCATGGTGGGCTGGTATCTATATCGCGGCTAGGACGTTCCGGTAGAGGGTAGAGCCACCAGGTAAACAACATTGTACTTTCAAACCACTATAGCTACTCCTGTATTGTCAACCCACACAATCGGCTCAGGCAGTGCTATATATCGAACGTGTGAACATATTCTGACGAATAAAACAATATATCATATCAGAAAATATTCATTATAGAACATGCACCAGATGATAATACCTGTTGACAGTTGACACCCATTAAACATTATTGGTCCACAATGCATGTTTTTCATGGGTAAATGTATATTCCTGCACGGATCTGGTATTACTCTGCCCGAGTCGTTAATGGCATACAACAATTATACTTACATACAACAGCTATACATACAATAGATAGAATAACCACAGATAGACAGATGGACAACGTCATATAACCTACTTACTAAAACTTTGTGGACAGTGGACGTCATCTCGCGATCAAAATAAGACACTTGAAGTAAGTGGAAGGTTCGCCCGTGCTGAACACATAGCAGTGTCATTGTGAAACGAGTCACAATGTTCATGAATAGCACCGTGTATATACATGTACCTGCACCCGCCACTCGAAGCGGGGCATCTATTGACGGTGACCTCGACAAGCCTGTATGAAAGAAGCTCTCAGGATCCAAACGTCATGCATGCTTTCGTTTGTCTGGCGGTCGCCTGGCAGAATGTCCCATAGGGTATTTATTTGGTTGGTTGTTTGTTGTTTAACGCCGCACTCAGCAATATTCCAGCTATATGACGGCGATCTGTATATAATCGAGTCTGGACAAGATAATCCATTGATTGATATCATGAGCATCGATGGGATACGATGACATGCATCAACCAAGACAGCGAGCCTGACCACCCGATCCCGTTAGTCGCCTCTTACGACAAGCATGGTTGCCTTTTACAGCAATCAGGGGTTGCTGAAGACCATAGGGTGCCAAAGGGTATATGTTAGTTGTGTTTGGTTGTTGGGTTAATAAGGGTACTTTTTATATATCTATTTCATATAGCAATTATATCACATATCATTTGAGTGGTGCGCGTAGTATGGTTTAACGCCTCTTTCAGCAATATTCCATTGAGACATTGAGTGTGCGTGCGTGCGTGCGTGCGTACGTGCGTGTGTGTGTGTGTGTGTGCAATAATCTGCAAACCCGAAAGACGTTAAAAGATGGTACTTGTTGTTACTCTGTCTGGCGCTCGGCATTAAGGGGCTAAAACAAGGATTTGTCGGTTTAGAGTCAGTATACTGTGGCTGAGTGGCGTATTCATGTTAAACTGGTATCTCAGTGAGCTAGCACTATAAATCGGCATCAGTCCGGACTAGTACAAGGAGCCACACACACATGCACACGTCGCTACAAAAGTGCAATAATCTTGGACGCCACGTTAAACCCCATTTCACCTCACGACCATTTCACATCACCTGACGTACGAGATGTCCCAAGCCGAACTTATTCAGCTAATCTCCAGTTCTACTTTTCCATTACGCCCTACGGAAACTGTTCCATGGGATAATCAGGACTGGTCATACGCTAGTGTTGACGTTTTATATTCACTGAATACTTCAAACCTCACTTACTAAATTCTCCAGGCCTCAGTGAATACTTCAAGCATAACCAACTGAATACGTCAAGCCTGATAAACAGAATATCCCAAGTCTAACGTACCGATTATTCCACGCCTCACTTACTAAATTCTCCAGGCCTCAATGAATACTTCAAGCATAACTTACTGAATACTTCAAGCCTGATAAACAGAATATCCCAAGTCTAACGTACCGATTATTCCACGCCTCACTTACTAAATTCTCCAGGCCTCAATGAATACTTCAAGCATAACTTACTGAATACTTCAAGCCTGATAAACAGAATATCCCAAGTCTAACGTACTGATTATTCCACGCCTCCCTTACTAAATTCTCCAGGCCTCAATGAATACTTCAAGCATAACTTACTGAATACTTCAAGCCTGATAAACAGAATATCCCAAGTTTAACGTACCGATTATTCCACGCCTCACTTACTAAATACTTCAAGCCTCAGTGAATACTTCAAGCCTAATGACACATAGGCTGCGCGTTCGGTTCCAAATTCAATTTAGCACGGTTATTCTACAGGCGGCCTATTCACGAAGCTGTCTTAGCGCTAAGATTGGCGTAAATTTGTCGTAGCGAAAAACGTCTTAGTTAAGTCTATTCTCGAAGCTGTCTTAGCGCTAAGCTATCTGAAGTTTAACCTAGCTCTCCGTTGAAAACACAGTATGTTCATCTAAATATACGGTCGATAAGCTCCCATATTACCATAGGTGGCAGAAGGGTCGACTGTTTAATTTACGGGCGAGAATCTTCCAAATAACATAGGTGGCAGAAGGGTCGACTGTTCAATGTACGGGCGAGGATCTTCCAAATAACATAGGTGGCAGAAGGGTCCACTGTTTAATGTACGGGCGAGGATCTTCCAAATAACATAGGTGGCAGAAGGGTCCACTGTTCAATGTACGGGCGAGGATCTTCCAAATAACATAGGTGGCAGAAGGGTCCACTGTTCAATGTACGGGCGAGGATCTTCCAAAGAACATAGGTGGCAGTAGGGTCCACTGTTTAATGTACGGGCGAGGATCTTCGAAATAACATAGGTGGCAGAAGGGTCCACTGTTATATGTACGGACGAGGATTTTCGAAATAACCATAAGTGTCAGAAGAGTTCAATGTACGGGCGAGGATCTTCCAAATAACGTAGGTGGCAGAAGGGTCCACTGTTTAATGTACGGGCGAGGATCTTCGAAAATAACATAGGTGGCAGAAGGGTCCACTGTTCAATGTACGGGCGAGGATCTTCGAAATAACATAGGTGGTATGAGGGTCCACTGTTCAATGTACGGGCGAGGATCTTCCAAATATTATAGGTGGCAGAAGGGTCCACTGTTTAATGTACGGGCGAGGATCTTCCAAAGAACATAGGTGGCAGTAGGGTCCACTGTTTAATGTACGGGCGAGGATCTTCCAAAGAACATAGGTGGCAGAAGGGTCCACTGTTCAATGTACGGGCGAGGAGTTCCCAAAGAACATAGGTGGCAGAAGGTTTCACTGTTCAATGTACAGGCGAGGATCTTCGAAAATAACATAGGTGGCAGAAGGGTCCACTGTTCAATGTACGGGCGAGGAGCTCCCAAAGAACATAGGTGGCAGAAGGGTCCACTGTTCAATGTACGGGCGAGGAGCTCCCAAAGAACATAGGTGGCAGAAGGGTCCACTGTTCAATATACTGGCGAGGAGCTCCAAAAGACCATAGGTGGCAGAAGGGCCCACTGTTCAATGTACGGACGAGGATCTTCCAAAGAACATAGGTGGCAGAAGGGTCCATTGTTCAATGTACGGGCGAGGAGCTCCCAAAGAACATAGGTGGCAGAGGGGCCCACTGTTCAATGTACGGGCGAGGATCTTCGAAATAACATAGGTGGCAGAAGGGTCCACTGTTCAATGTACGGGCGAGGATCTTCGAATATAACATAGGTGGTATGAGGGTCCTATGTTCAATGTACGGGCGAGGATCTTCCAAATAACATAGGTGGCAGAAGGGTCCACTGTTTAATGTACGGGCGAGGATCTTCCAAAGAACATAGGTGGCAGTAGGGTCCACTGTTTAATGTACGGGCGAGGATCTTCCAAATAACATAGGTGGCAGAAGGGTCCACTGTTCAATGTACGGGTGAGGAGTTCCCAAATAGCCATAGCTCGCAGAGCTCCCAAACGTATAGATACCCTTTAAAACATCATACAAAACGCTACTCCAACACACCATACGCTGGTCATATTGGTGCACATATTTCGGTACCCATGAAGATCCGGGGTATATTAGGTCTTCAGCAACCAATGCTTGTCGTACAATGTTACTGTGCGCGTCATAAGACGCGACTGACGGGATCGGGTGGTCATGCTCGCTGACTTGGTCGATGCATGTCTTCGATCCCATTTGCGTGGATCGGTGTCCATGATGTCGACCACTGGATTGTCTGGTCCAGACTCGATTATTTACAGACCGCAATCATATAGCTGGAATATCGCTGTGCGAAACATATTTCAGTCTGCTGTCACATCAACAGCTGCATCCTGCGTTGATAAAAAAAAAGTATCCGCAAACCAATTATTGTTGCTTCCGGTTTTGAGATGATGTATACATAAGACAATGGCAAGGAAGTGGAGATCCCAGAGATTATTGTAGACGTAAGCAGGAAATAGCTGTATAAGGATGCTCACAACTGAGATAATATCAGTTTTACAATGCCCTTATATCCGCCGGGAAATTTACACTCTTACACTCTTTAGATTCATCAAGATAATCTCAAACAAATCTATGTTTACACAATGCCCTTTAGAAAGTGGTCAAATGTAACAAGAAAGTGTTATCCCAAATATAACATTTGTTAAATCTCTGTTTCTTCAGAAATGTTTCCGTATTCAGTGCCCACACGCCCGTGTGTTCTGCGAGATTATATACTGAACAAAAAAGGTTGGGGTCATGAATGTTTGAGGGATATTATTTGTAGTAAAGACTGGGCACACATGCAATTCCATTAAAAAAATTCATGATCCCAAACTTTATTGTTTAGTATAATTATCTACAATTAATGCACTGGAGCAGCGTTAGAAATTGGCACTAGTCATGCAGTCCTAGCAAAACTGCCCAATAGTTAAGGTATCCTCCTAAGGACGAGTAGAAATTTGCCATTTGTAAGAGTTTTACTGTATATTATCATAATAGGGTGTAGTGGACTAAAAATGTTTGTTTCTAATACTATAAATGTCGTGTGTCTCGGTGAGTTTGTGTGGGTGCATTACTGCCTGAGCTAGTGCGTGAGTGAGTGAAGACTAAAATGATCCCAACAGCGGCGTTTTTAGTCGGAACTGTATTGCATCCTCTGACTTGATTCAGCTGGGTTTTGGTTTGGTTGGTTGGTTGTTTAACCCCGCACTCAGCAATATTCCAGCTATATGACGGCGGTCTGTAAATAATCGAGTCTGGACCAGACAATCCAGTGATTAATATCATGAGCATCGATCCACGCAATTGGGATCGATGACATGCATCAACCAAGTCAGCGAGCCTGACCACCTGATCCCGTTAGTCGCCTTTTACGACAAGCAGAGTCACCTTTTACGGAAAGGAATGGGTTGCTGAAGACCTATTCTACCCCGGAATCTTCACGTGTCTGATTCGGCTGGCCAGTGGGGCATTAGTAAATCCAGCAAACATAAGCCATCTTTCCACATTATACTAAACGTAATTAACTAATCAGCGCAGACCCGACTCCCTATCATTCTTCTACTAATACGAGACACGCGTTGCCAAGAGTTGGCTTCCACCCCTAGTGGTAGTTTCCAGTCAATATGTGCTCCCGGTTTTGACCCAAGACATTCTGTCGTAACACAGGGAAATATAACCTATGTGACCTTAAATATAACATCTCTTAGCCACAGTTCGTGAGAGACACGCTATACTTATCCTGACCGGGTTACAATACAACACTTTCACATCCCAGCTCCAAACAAGTAAGACGCGACCTCAGCCTCAACAGTGTAGCCATTGGTTTTGCTGGGACAAACAAGTCTTATTGACAACATTAACTAACAAGAAGTTAGAAACCATGACATCCCATTCCGAATCTACAATTTCAAAGAAAAGTTGTGCATACAGATTTATTTATTTTTTCAGTAAAAGTTTAAAAAAATGTCCACACTTCATGTTCCACGGATTTACTACAGTCTGCCCCGACACAGACTATAATTAGGACAAGTGATCCATAAAAAAAACACCTATTTCATAATAACACAAGACTGCTCTGCCCAAAGCACTCTAAAAGTCTGCATAGAGGGAATGTGTTGGGAGCCATGCCAAAGAAAGTATACTACTTAAGCCATGGAACTTGATAAAGTGGTCAAAGGGAAATAACTCTACGAATGTACATCATCCTTGATTCATCAATGAATCATATACCACTAAAATATGTTATGGCCCACACGATTCTTTCATTTACATTAGCTAACCTGTCATGGCAACTTATTTTGAGAAGTATATATCAAAGATGATCTAAAAAATAAATCCAAGCAATACATTTCATGTGTAAAAGTTTATTCCTCAGAAATTACATGTAGGCCACACATTTCTTATTTTTCGTTTCACAGGCCTGTTGCCCAAATGAAAAGCAGCAAGAAGTAAGAAACAAATTAAACATAAAAACATTTATTTTTATTATGTCAGTAATATAGACTCTCTTATACAATACATGTAGTTACATATAAACCTGTGTTTCCATCACTATCAGTGATTCAAGAGGCCACCTGCAGATTTAACTCCACGTCAGAATGACTTTCATATTAATAAATAAACAATTGACATTTAATTATTATTCTTATTTCAACCATCCTTGTGTGGAAAAGCTGTAATAAATCCGTGAAACATAAAATTAAAAACGTATGGCCTTACAATGACATTTATGACATAATTTTTAAAATCTATATAATTTCATCCAATACCTTTCAATAAAAGTAATAATATTAATATGTGTCTGATATCCAGCACCAGAAAGTATGTATTTGTAATATTTTGTATACATGTAATTTTTCCTCAAGAGGAATGTTTAGCATGACTGTATTTCTGTTTGTTTGTTTGTTTAATGCCACACTCAGCAATATTCCAGCTACATGATGTCAGTCTGTAAATAATCAAGTCTTGACCAGATAATCTCTCTTTTGACATCATGAACATTGATCTACGCAGCTGAAATAGAGATGATATGCAATCATCAAAGTCAGTGAGCCTGACCCACCTCCCCAATGCATGAAGTCGCCTCTTACAACCAGCTCGGGTTGCTAGGGCCCAGTTCTAACCCAGAATCCCCTGTATAAGGAGGGGTTTAGACATGCATGCAGTAGCTGAGGCCTACCCTGTCCTATAACACCAGCAATGAGAATAATTGGCAGCTGACTAATGTCAACTGCCGTATCACATTCTCATGAGGGGCGGTAAATGTTTCCCTGCCCTGTGAGAACCATGTGAAAATCTTGCATGAATTTAATCAAAGATAAAAAGAAATCGATAGTAGAGTGAGTGAATGTTGTCTAACGTTGCAGTTGAAAACATTCAAGCAATATCCCAGTATCTAGCAAAAACTCAAGCCTCTTTGAGGAAATCCAGTAGTCTGTCTTACAGACCCTGATACAAATATATATCAAATACAGCCCATGCAAGTCTATAATGTTTGGCAAGTCTAGATTACTGCAATGAAGAGAGTCACTGGGCTCCCTTTTATTATATTTTTATTAAGATAACTGAACAACTGTTTTTTCTGTACGATATGTTCATTTCAGAGACTAAATGTTAGTCTAGAAATGCAGTGGTAAACAGCAGTAGTTGTCATCAGAGCATATAAGGCACAAGACACGTAATCAGCCAAGTCACACATAACATCACTCATTCCTCATTAGTCTGCTATTAGAGACTGGTCATTTATTATGATGACGTGGGCGTGGGGTTGGTCTAAGGACTGTATCATATTATTTTGCCAAACGTTTCAACATTGTTTTATGGCCCCTCCCAAAATACAGGTAACATTTACCCAGGACCTCCCCATCCCCTCCCCATACTCCCCTAATATTTCTGTGGAAAAAAAATAGAATTTTTTCATGCCTCCTTTTCCATCCTTTAATCCCCCTCCCCTATCATAAATGACCAGTCCCTCAGGACAAGTATGGGCACCATTTCTACATCTTCCCGAGGCAAGAGAGTTAACTGACTTTAAAAGTCCAGTTTCCACCCTTGCCGAACTAGGCTGGAATTCCTGGGCTCGATCATAGCGCCACCAGTGGCTGTTACGAGTTATGTCCTTTCTATGCCTCTCCCATTGACCAATCAGATTCAACCTCTCGTATCACTTGCATTTGCTTCAAACAAAACGGTGGCGCCCAGTCAAGACGATCTGATCGATAATCAAGATCTATATTGTGATAAAACGAATCTTACATCGCAAAGTGCATCAAATAACGTGAGCACCTTGATTAAAAACAGGAAAAGATTTAGAAAATATCCGTTGACAACGAGTTAGCAGTGCACATGCTTTGCAAATCCTGCAGTCGACCGAAATGTGCATGACACTTTACGAACCGGATTTCGATTTCGGTGTGCGATTTTGATTGGACTATGCATAGACTTGTTAGTCCAGCCAAAATGTAACTCCATAATACCAGCCTAGTTCGGCAAGGGTGGAAACTGGACTTTTATAGTCAGTTAACTCACTTGCCTCAGGAAGATGCATTTCTACCCCTGGATCCCGATCTTTGTCATGCATCAAATACAAGCATGAAGTGATTGGGAAAGTCAGGAGACAAGCACAATTCACACATTGCTGATTGCCGCCATCTACGTTTACACTACAGTCCTCATTCATACAAAGTCATTAGGTTTTTTAATTCCTACTCAAATATTCCGATATATGTGACAAGTTATTGCTTGCAGTTCAAAACTAAGATTACAAAGAATAAAGTATTTTCTTCGGCTGCGATCATGGTGAATTTATAGCTCATGGAGTGAAATGGAAGGCCCATGCTTGTCAAAATTGGCCCATAAAATGTGTAAATATGGGGCCAAGGCCCCTGAAGAAATTGTCCTTCCAATAACTGCACATGATTCAGGAGGATGGTAAGCTGGCCTGAAGATGAGTCTTGACACTGTCGTCAAGAGCAAAAAGATTCAACATGTCTATTTCCAGGGGGTGCATGTGACCTGGTATAACCAATGAATGAAGAGGTTCACCAATGTCAACTGAGGTCAACTGCTGCAAAGTCGCAACACATATCTTCTGGTCATCACAGCCAACCCTTGCCAGTCCAACACACACGGTATCCTCTGACAGAGCTGAAACAGTCGCAACAGGACACTGAAATAACCTGGAACTAGCAATTACAAAAGCATGTGTGTTGAAATAAATGTAAATATGAATACCTCCCAGTACACAATATCCATATGCCATAAGCATTAAAAAAAAGTGGGCAAATGTGTGATTATATAAGGATTGACTGTGTGTAATTTTCGGTTCATCGAGGTATGAATTGAAAAAATGATGTGCAATATGTATGAATCTTCAAAGCCCACACGCACATGCATGCACATGCATGCACACACACGCACATGCACACACATACCCCATACCCCTGCTCACACACACTCTATATCAGTGCAAAAATCTTGAATGAGATGTGAACCCTAATTCACCCCACATGAGCTCTTATGTAATGGTCTGTAAATCATGGGAGTCCGACACATTATGACTTGTAGCAGTATCACTCGGGGTACATGATAAGTTGAAGCAGGATAATGAGGGGGCATGGGGTTTTACATGTTTAACGCGGAATACATAAAATCCCCATCTTCCCGAGGCAAGAGAGTTAACTGACTTTAAAAGTCCGGGAAGTCCTGGGCTCGATCATAGCGCCACCAGTGGCTATTACAAGACATGTCCCTTCTGTGCCTCTCCTATGGACCAATCAGATTCCACCTCTCGTATCACTTTCATTTGCTTCAAATAAAAAGGGTGGCACCCCATCAAGACGATCTGATCGATAATCAAGATCTATATTGTAATAAAACGGGTCTTACATCGTTAAGTGCATCAAATCACATGAGCACCTTGATTAAAAACAGGAAAAGATTTTTAAAACATCTGTTGACAACAAGTTGGCAGTGCACATGCTTTTCTCTGCATAGACTCGTTAGTCCAGCCAAAATGTAACTCCATGATACCAGCCTAGTTTGGCAATGGTGGAAACTGAACTTTTATAGTCTGTTAAATCACTTGCCTTGGGAAGATGAAAATCCCAAGTATCGAGTGATCCTGCTACAACGTATTAATCTTATGACATGTTTTAATCTGTAATTGTAAAAGAATTAAAACAAATTTAAAATTGACAGAAAACAGCTGTTCGATTGAGCTGAGGTTTACCATGTCACGTGACTTTCACTGACTCGTAAAACATGTGCAGCTTTTTTGCTTCAAAGTGGGGTATAAGGGATTTATTTTCCTGGTCAGAAATCCATGTGCAGCCTGACTTCTTCGTGGCAGGGTTTAAAGGATTTATTCTGCCGCTCAGAAACATATTTCCCTCCCAGGCGGGATACATTGTATTTTAGCAAGATCACATGAACCAATCAGATCTCATCATTCTGGAGGTATGATAATAGTTGTTGACAGCAACGATCAAGCCCCTTTGAGTAAGATGACACACAATCAACGAGGTCACACATCGCAATCCCTGTTTATTATATCTCCATAAAAAAACAGCTCTCTGTCATTTTGGTGTTGCAAGTGAGATATCACTGCAATAGGTTTAAGACAGCTTCAAGTATTGCTATCATGGCAGTCATAATGTTTGTTCTAAATGACAAAGATTTGTTTTAACTAAGACAACTTTATCAGTAAACCCCCAGATCCTGATACACATCAGAACTAATGACTAACAAGGATTCTGGAAACAGCAAGAGAATTTCTTCCAGTGACTGAGGACACATCATATGATATGGTAGACATAAAAATATTTTGTATACATAACATTGTATCCATCAGAAGTTAGTGTACACATAATAAGATAGTACCAGTATATACATCTTGTATACATCAAGTGAAAATCTCACCGAGATTCTGTTCTCCCTCTTTCCCCTTCCGCTGCACAATCTCCAGGAGCTGCTCCGCTGCCTGACTCACAGACATAAACCGAGGGGGCTCAAATATCTTATTACCCCTGAAACAGAGATACATGAATGTTGGCTGTTCATCAGCATTTTGTTCATCCTATATTTTTTCAAGGGGCGGTAGCCTAGTGGTTAAAGCGTTAGCTCATCACGCCGAAGACCTGGGTTCGAATCCCGACATGGGTACAATGTGTGAAGCCCATTTCTGGTGTCCCCCGCCGTGATATTGCTGGAATATTGCTAAAAGCGGCGTAAAACCATACTCACTCACTCTTTCACTATATTTTTCAACAACCAACACTTAATACTTAAACTTGAACATAATAATAACGTACACATAAATATGATTAAATTTGGGACATATTAATGTCAATTTTATAATTTATGTCAGTGAACCAAAGGTTTATATTTTTCAGCCACAATACTCACTTCATCAAGTTTTCAATTGTTTGTTCCTTCATTTTTATATCTGGAATGAAAGATAAATAGTTGAAATGGGCATTTATGACTACAGATGTGTAGTTGACAGGAACAATCCAGATACTTCAGGGGTAACCTAGTGGTTAAAGTGTTCGCTCCGAAACATAATCGGAGCTAACCGGGATTCGAACCCACAATCATAGGTTTCTGGCGTGCCCAAGGGACGCAACTCTGCACAGCGAATCGCAGCGCCTTAGACGACTGGGCCACCCGTGCCCCCTCAAAAGGCCTGGGTTCGGTTCCCCACATGGGTGGAACTTGTGATGCCCATTGCTGTTGTCCCTGCCATTATATTGCAGGAATACTGCTACACAGGTGCTACACTTGTGTATTGTAATCACTACACAGTTGCCATGGTAATTATGGGTTCAAAACATAGCATGAACATCAGAATATATTCAAATACAGCAGCAAAAAACTTACAAGTACCACATAACCCCCTTTGTTTCAAACACTCCAGTGATAGAAGAAGTAAAAATATTCAGGAATTTAAGGGTGATCCAGGAAGCAGTGAGTAGGTACATGTAGGCCCATAAGAGTTGTGTCCCTTAGAACACAGTATTGTCAACACAAGCTGTAGCTCGGCACAACCTTGTTCAAATGATACTAGGGATTCACCACTGTTCTACAATAACACGTCATGAAATAAAAAGTATAAAAAGAATTCTTATAAAAAATATGGGAAACACCATCAATAATTATTCAGGCTTTAACATTCCATGCAAACTGGTGAAGAAGCGTTGTACATTGTACCATAGATACCTGCTTTTTACAGGTTGTTTTTTTGTTTGTTATTTCATGCTGCTCTCAGAAATATTCCAGCTATATGACAGCGGTCTGTAGATAATCGAGATTGGACCTCACAATCCTGTGATTGACATCACGAGCTTCGATCTACACAATTTGGACATGATGACATGCATCAACCAACCAACCTGACTAACCGATCCAATTAGTCGCCTTTTACTACA
The DNA here is from genome assembly GCF_022045235.1 of Haliotis cracherodii. Lineage (NCBI taxonomy): Eukaryota > Metazoa > Mollusca > Gastropoda > Lepetellida > Haliotidae > Haliotis > Haliotis cracherodii. Next base: position 37,387,640 of record NW_027266297.1, on the reverse strand, counting down.
AGCATAGTCACCTCTTATGGCAAGCATGGGTTGCTGAAGACCTATTCTGTAGCCTGATCTTCACGAGTCACCTACCTTTTAGATAAAGCCGAAGGTGATGGTAGTTATGGGGTCAAAATAAAACATAAACAGTTAAGTCTTTGATAGGCATTTAGAAGTTGGGTGAACATGACAGCTAGTTTCAAACACTCAAGTTTTTGAGGTGGTGAGGTGAAATGGGGTTTACGTCGCATCCAAGATAATTGCACTTATACAGCAACGTGCATGCACATGTGCGTTTGTGTGGCTGCTTGTACTAGTCCGGACTGATGCCGATTTATAGTGCTAGCCCACAGAGATACCATGCCGCAGTTTAACATGAGTACCCCACTCAGACACAGTATACTGACTCAGAGCCAACCAGTCCTTGTTTTAGCCCCTTATTGCCGAGCACCAGACAGGGTAACAACAATTACCATCTTTTAACATCTTTTGGTATGACGCTGCCGGGGATCTAACCCCGAACCTTCCGCTCTCCGGGCGGACGCTCTACCACTTGACCACGGAGGCGGTCCAACAAGTTTTTGAAGTAATAGTAATAAAACAGATGGGTGATTCAGACAGCAGAGAGAGTCACTGCTTGAAACCTGTAAGAGTTGTGTCCCTTAGAACACAGTATTGTCAGCTCACTCTGAAGTATCGAGCACAAGCTTGTAGAATAATAAACAGGGATTCACCATGTCAAGAAATAAAAGCATAAAAAGAATTGTTATGAAAAAATGGGAAACACTGGACATAATTCAATTCAGGCTTTATTGATTTGTGGTATTTGGTGAAGAAATGATGTACCATAGACACCTGCCTTACAGATACAGCCAACAATTAAAATAGACTGCTGGCTATTACAGACAAATGTCTTGCTTAAAAAAACCTGTAACACACATTAACATGACATGGCATTGTGTGTCCCGTGCAAATCAATCCTTCCCATGACCATTCAATCTATCAAGATGTTCATCCTTCTGCAACACTTTGATCAAATATGAGACAAATATTTATTTTTACTATTTCATTATTTTTTCCAGAAGATAACTTCTGAACTTGTGTACAGTACCTAGTAGACACAAGGTGTGCATCCCCCTGTCCCTGTTGACTGCTATCTTGTCAAAGAAGCTGTCTGGTCTCCAGGTGTCTGTCCAGAACACAATAGACACTGCCTCACCATAGTTGTATAACTGAAAATCACAATATCTCTTCCATCAGAATTGCAAGAAAGACATACCTACGGTATGGATACAGCTGATTCCAAAGTGAGCAAACCACAAGTTTGAAAAGAAAACAATGGAGACTGGGTATAGCATTATATCAAAAATACTTTCTAGTCAAAAAAATATTTAAAAAGGTGGTGATTGTGTGTAATTGTTCTTATGAGGAAGTTATTGCTTCCAGACTCCAGACTTTCTTAAAGACATGTGGTTTGGTTTGGTTTGTTGTTTAACGCCGCACTCAGCAATATTCCAGCTATATGACGGCGGTCTGTAAAATAATGGAGTCTGGACCAGACAATCCAGTGATTGACATTGGGATCGATGACATGTATCAACCAAGTCAGCGAGCCCCTGACCACCCAATCCCGTTAGTCGCCTTTTACGACAAGCACAGTCGCCTTTTACGGCAGGCATGGGTTGCTGAAGACCTATTCTACCCCGGAATCTTCACGGGTCCTTAAAGACATGTGACTGTGACATACTTGCTACATTGTAATCGAGCAGTGTTCCAAGTTTTGGGAGGTACTTTTTAAGTTTGTGTCTGTAGGATTGAATCAAGGGACAACCTAAATCTTTAACATTAACACACCAGCAATGACAAGGACTTGGCTTTCATGCTTAATTTCAAACACAGTAGCCATGGTAGCTGGTGATTACTGCTTAATGACGAATCTGCAATTTTGCCACTATTCCTGTTGATTGTAATATATCTGAATTTGAGCCCGTCTCAATGTAATAAAATCACTAATTACAAAAAGACCTCAGTGGGACATGACACCAGATGGTAGAGACCAGTGTATCTTTAACATCTCACATAACCACCCACCTGCAAGCCACAGCAACCTACAGCATTCATGATGGAGGCATTGTGGACCACTCGGTACTGTATTCCCTTCTCAACAGCTCGTAGGATCAGGTCAGTGTGGGTTGTCGCTCTGTCAACAATGAAACACTATTACACCACAATTATTGTTTTATACAGACAAGCTTTCTTAATAATTCTAAAAACAATCATAACAAATTCTTAATTTAAACATATTGAACTATAGATGATGAATGTGGTTATACTTAGATGCATCAGTGTATAGAATCTCAGCTATAGATCTAAGGGAAGTGAAAATATGCATGACGTCAGACAATGCACACCAGCCACTGAAACTGTTTTGAATCTTTTGCCTGAACATATTTTCAACTTCATTCTTGCTCAAGATGCAAGACCGTTGGAAGTTTTAGTCAACTGTTCCAGTCAAGTTTGGATCATACAACAAAAATATTCTGTTTGTGAAATACAAAACTTAAAGTGGATTTATTAATTCCTTCTTGTTCTCATATGCAGTGACTGATAGAGTGAGCATCACAGTGGCATATAAATAATTGAGTCTGAGACAAATGAGTATCTAATACATTGCCACATGATCGTCTATCCACAGTGACAGTGCATCATATAAATTACCCAAGAGGATCTCCAACTACCAGAAACGCCACATCTGACTTGTCTGCACCATCCAACAACTCATCTGTAATTAGAGATACCAAATCTCAAAATGTGTTGCTTCAACTGTGTGTATCATCCACAAAGTGACAGTGAGGTCAATACATGAGCAAAAAAGACCAATCAGACTTGTTGTGTACATAATTCTCAAACTAGGACAATTTGGCGATGCTCTAAAAAACAATTTCTATTTACAGACACAATGACAATATGGGTAAGATACTAATAAATATGTAACCCATCGTTTAGTATTCATATGCCAACTTACGACATGAAAGTCTTATGGTGAGTGAGTGAGTGAGTATGGTTTTACGCCGCTTTTAGCAATATTGCAGCAATATCACAGTGGGGGACACCAGAAATGGGCTTCACACATTGTACCCATGTCAGGAATCTAACCCGGGTCTTCGACGTGACGAGCGAACGCTTTAATCACAAGGCTACCCGAACGTCCCGAAAGTCTTATGGAAACGTGATGCATCATGATGAGTGGTGAATTAGTGAATCAACTAATCTTTGCTATTCACCAGAGACACATGAGGATGAAGTGAACATTGCTATACGATCTGAGATCCTAATTCAGCCATGAAAAACACAGCAGAACATGGCTGCATTTGTCAATGCCTCCTTTCTTGTATACTGTAACATAATACACTGACTGATATCGTAAAAGGATTAAAAAGCAACTGCACTAATTGCTAAAACTTGGCGATATTTCCAAATGATATATTCTCATACATCCTCGCTTACCCTATTTCCGAACAGTTATATGAGAAAATAATACTTGGGTTAGCATATTATAACCTCGATCTCTAGTTAACCCCAGCAGGGTTCATGTCAAAACTACACAATTCACTATCTGGAATAACTACTTTCAATATTATGACCAATATGTGGAAACAGAAACTCTATTTCTTGTGGAACATGAACCTTGAAATGTACCTGATTGTTGCTCAACCATGTCTCTATCAGCAAGAATTACTTTTCGTCCATAGTACTCCTCCTGAAAAAATATCATTCTGTTCATTATTTTAGTCTATTATTTTATTAGGTCTTTGGAAGACATTTAGAAGTGATTAACATAAGGAAGAGAATATAGGGATGTCAACTTCTTTATTATGAGGAACACAACGTTTCGGAGTATATGCTTACTCCTTCATCAGGTGCAGGAAGAGAATATATGGATGTCAACTTCTTTATTATGAGGAACACAACGTTTCGGAGCATATGCTAACTGCTTCACCAGGTGGATATTCTCTTCCTTATTATTTTATAACCTATAGGGCCTAGTGGATAAGTACTGAGCCAGCTGGGGACTGAGTCAACACCGTAGATTGTAGGCTTCAGTGACAATTATTTGGTGTTACCATCTTGTTTCACGAAAACATTTCAAGAAGGAAACAAGTGAAATAAATGGAATATTGTCATGATCTTGATTATTATAATCTGTTTTAATATTTCGGAAAATCACGAAAAGTGACTAATAACGATCACATATTTAGTAAAATATCCACACATTATTTACCAATGCTTCCTTGCCAACTGTCAGGATTGATGTGTACGCTTCAAGGTAAACCCTTTCAGCATTCTTAACAACTTCTAGGCCTTTCACAGTTATATCTTTTACATCCCCCAACCCCAAACCAACCAGATAAAACATGATTAAAGTACTAATTTCAATCAAAACACCGTCTCAGAAATAACAAGCACATGTCCTAATGACAGGAAGTTGTTTTCTGCTATAGTTGGTTGTATGTACTGTTACATTTGATTGGATGTAATGAAATTCAGGAACCAATCATAATGTTTATACTAGACGCCTTCGTACATTAGTTTCCGGTTAAACAGAAGAGAGGAGAGTTGATTTGTCATTCAACAAAGATTCTAGAAAATATTTAGATATTGGAAAGTACTGAGATCACATTAATCCACAAAATGTACAGTTTTGAAGGAGATTTCAGAAGAAAGCCCGTTCAGTCCTTGAGGGGTGCAAGTAAAAAGGTATTATGATCTGGCGATTACTTCTTTTGGTCAAGCGAAACTAATCTTCAATCAGCTGTTTTGGTTTTCAGTCTAAACATTGAGACAATTATAGTTTTTTTAACATGGAGACGAAGGCGGCCCACCTCATATATTTCTATTGTTCGTTTGAAGACTCTACACGAATAATTATTGCGACTTGGTATTTCTGCGTAGTTGATCATAATGACCCATCATTTTGTAGTCTAATCCAAAATTGTAATCTAGGCCCAATTCAGTAATTTTGATTGTAATCCTACTGGGTCAAAAGCTTACACATTAATTAGGCCCAATTTAATTACAGATATGTTGTTAGCTCTTTCTAAAATTCAAATTATAACCGATATTTCAACAGTGATGCACTGTGGATTATAATGATGGAATTTGTGTCAGTGTCAATGTCAGTGTGTACATCACTGTTTGTTATTTGTTTGTTTGACGAGCCTAACTGCCCACTCCATTTAGTTATCTCTTATGACAAGCAAAGGTTGCTTGGAATCAATATTCTCTGTTTACTGTAATCTCCATGTTTCATAATATGTATTCTGCATAATAATTGATATCATTGAGTCTGTGATTAGACATCTTAGCCTATGTTTGATTTGTTTGTTGCCATCATGGTCATTATCAATTTTAGTATGGCAATCAAAAATTGGGACCTTTTGTTGTCTTGTCTCAGTTCTTCAGGGGTGGTGGGCAAAGTGTTCACTTGCCATGCCAAAGACCTTGTTTCGATTCGACACATTGGTACAGTGTGTGTAGCCCCTATCTAGTGTCCCCGCCATGGTATTGCTGGAATATTGCTATAACCGGCATAAAACCCAACTCCCTCATTCAGTGCTTCAGCTTGAGTAAAGCAAATATGGCCTTCTACATTCAGACTACCTACATGAACATATTCCTGAAACCAAGCCCATCATTTCCAAATGTCACTTACCCCATAAGCATGATAAACATTCAAGTCATTCTGATACTGTCATTGTTAAGTATTTGGATGATGTCCTGATCAAAGTCATGAAGAACTTTGCCATTTTACATGTTGTAGGAACAGAAAGAATCACTGCTGAAGAGAGCACAAGAAGAAAGGCAAAAGAGAGAGGTAATTATCTTGTGCTGGTACAGTGGTAGAAAGTATAATCCAATTAGTTTTATCATTGTTGACCTATGGAAGACTAAATGGATGTTAAATGTATTCATATTTATATAACTTATAAAGATTGCAAGTTCAGATTTGCCATGAGATTGATAAATGATTGTTTTTTCATGTCCTATGTTTTTCATAAATATCCGGAATTGCTAAGAAAAAATGAAATTAATCTTTACCGTGTTCACATACAGCTTATTTTACATTCTTGTTCTGCTCTCCTAAAGATCATGCTAATTCAACATGTTGAAGTGTACCGCTATCCTTTATTAATGTGACATCACTGTTACTTAGCTAGGGCGGGAAGGCGCGCAGATCTTAACTCACTAACTGGTCAAGTAGATTTATAGGTCTTCAGTAGTACATGATCATGTTAATAACAGTCCTGCAGCAAAGGTCTGTTAATCTTGCCAACAAATATTACCGCAATAACCAAGTTGAATATGTTGTCAGAGATCAAGCAGTAGAAAACAAACTCAGTTCAAACGTCAATGAGACTAAATCATTTTTTAGAATACAAGTTTCGCAGTTTCTCTGCAATCATATACCCCTTCTACACTGCTGTGTTTACCTTTTTTTTAAAAAGTAATATGCACAAAAAGATACAGATACATTACTTGCAGATTGGTCTGCAAATTGGTAAAGGGTCACTTTTTGGAGCAAAGCACTGATACAGTGAATATGGTTAAGTACCTGTTGTGACAAACATGATAATTGGGGTGACAATTAATATATTCAGCATTTCACGACATTTGGTGAATAAAAAACCCCAGACAGGTGGGATGTGAAACAAACAAATTTTTTCTGCTTGGCCACTGATATATTACCAGCCACAGCTTTACCATGTTTACAAGTATACACTTATCTCAAATGCTGATCACCTTGTTGGTTGTACTGTTACCAGGGTATTTTGGATTAGAGTTCTAATATGAACATTTTATGAAATCTTACAAAGTGGTTGGGTAAATTATTAAATGGAAATAGGAAGGATGATTGAATCTTGTATCAAGACCAGTGAGAGTATATCATGAGAAATTCAAATTTTTGGGAGAGGGGAATAATTACTTGCATGGTCAGAAAAATGTTAAGGAGATAAAGTATATGGTCAGAATGTAGATAATTAACTTTGACCAATGCCATAATACCTGTTTTCCTTTCTATTTCGTGTCTGACCGATGAACTTAATGTTAGATTGAGGATCGCATTAGGAAGGAAGAGTGCGGTAATCAATGAACAGAGGGATAGGTCGAGGTGTTGTCTTGGGAAACATTAACATTTTTAACATTAATCCAAATGGAATCTTTAGATCGAGGAAAAGGGGACTTGCTAGTAACTATATAAAGATAAGGTAATTTGAAACTAATTTGGCACGATGCCAAATGAATGATATATAGTTTATTGTCAGAGAGTTGTGCTAGGTCCACTACACCCTTGGTTGACCAAGAAGGTCCTGATATTCCAGGAACGGGGATCGTGATCTCTTTGAAGGTTCTAGTGAACCTGACTCTTCCATGCGTCATCTAGCAGCAGCTTTGCCTAATAATTATTCTGCCATGATTATAGTAACATATTACCCTGTAACATGTTTAACTTTTTTACCCTTTGACTCATTCATCATGTTGTGGAGTAGAATAGTCCACTTTATCATATGTTGAGGGTTCTTTTGGCTTGTATTTGTAGGGAAATCGACAGAGAAATCTGAGTGCATGTAAAATACAAGCATTCTTTCGAGGATTTACATCCAGGAAGAAACTGGTAAGTATTAATCATTGTTGATGAAGATAAGCTTTGTCTCAAATGGAAAGATACTGAAATCTTTACCTGTGAAATGAGGCAAATGAAAGCCAAGTAGAATAGTCCACTCTCAGAGTGTAGGAAACCATGTTTTAGTGGTGAAGAATTCTACAATTTTCAGATCCTTGCTAGATGGCTATGTAAGAGTGAATATTATCCTACCGTATTTTTTATCCCAGGGATGAAATTCTCTAGTGTCAGGATGATTCTCCCTAGTGAATTGAACCCATACCAGTACTAGTGTGTTTAATCCTATCCTATACTATACTATAAGGGTAACGCTGTTTTTCAGTGCATTATCATTTGCTGAAGCCTGAGGTCTTACATTAACTGCCCGACGAAGGAGGGCAGTTGAAAAGACCAAGGGCTTCTGCAAATGATAATGCCCTGAAAAAGTGCAATACCGTTATTAAACAGCAATACCGTTATTATAGCTAAAATGGATGTTATCAAATAAAAAGAAACAACAATATCGGTTTTGAAACATTTACTGCAATCAACACGAATGTCACTGACCCACTTTTACAAGTATGGAAGCGTCATAGAACAAACCAGATGACGTCACCTATCCCTATCCTATGACGTCACCTAACAACGTGCCGATAATGGCCCGTCATCAAACAATATGAGGGCACTATTAAGTTACAGTGGCCCGCTGATTTCTGATAGCATGCGTGCGGTTTAATGATAATTCTATCCATTTTAGTATTGCTGGAATATTGCTAAAAATGGCATAAAACCATACTCAGGCACTCACTATCCATTTTTGCTATTATCTAGAGTAAAACTTCCCCTGGAATAATATTTAGGTAGGATATAATCCTTGCTTACAGCTACGCAACCACAGGTTCATTCACTTAGCGGCCTCCACGATTTTGTTGTAGACCATTTAGTTTGGAGAAGGGCCAGTCACTTTTATTAGGAGCAAGCCCAGCCGGCTACTTACAAATTTGTTGTTAAATCTACCCCTGCATGCCCACATGAATGATACTCCCCTGCATAATAAAACATTTTGTTTCTGCTCTAAGAATATTATTGATTGTGTTTTGTTTATGTAACTCAGATATTCAAAAGATTTCAACATGCTTATGGTATGGACTGTCATGTAACTTATCCATTTTCCATGTGTGCAGAGTGAAACCTTGCGTGCCGATTTTGACCAGAAGTTACAGCCAGTCAGCAAGGACAATGTTGTGGATATCCCAGTTATCATCACACTCACACAGAGACTGGCGTTCTTCTGTAGACCAGGCAGAGATGGACAGAGGCTGGTGAGGAGGCAGTGAGCATGGAGGATGGGTTTATGTTGTTTCAGCAAGTTTGCAGCTGTTCACAGCAGTGCACATCATTTGATATGTTTATGTGTGAACACATGTTGACTGACTTTTACCATATTGATAACGTTGACATAGACATTTCTTTTTCGGAGATTAATTATAATTTGTTGTTGAGTCAAGTAGACAGGAACACTTTGTACTTCACAATATCTTTCATTACCGTTTCAAAACTGTCAGAGATGACCTGCAGTATTCATTAACCCTGTGGCTAGGGACTGCCTCCGTGGTCTTGTGGTAGAGCGTCCGCCCGGAGAGCGGAAGGTCCGGGGTTCGATCCCCGGCCGCGTCATTCCAAAAGACGTTAAAAGATGGTACTTGTTGTTACCCTGTCTGGCGCTCGGCATTAAGGGGCTAAAACAAGGACTGGTCAGTATACTGTGTCTGAGTGGGGTATTCATGTTAAACTGCGGCATGGTATCTCAGTGGGCTAGCACTATAAATCGGCATCAGTCGGGACTAGTACAAGCAGCCACACGCACGCACGCACACACGCACGCACGCACACACGCACGCACGCACACATGCACACACACACGTACATGCACGTCGCTATATAGGTGCAATAATCTTGGACACAACGTTAAACCCCATTTCACCACCACCTGTGGCTAGGGGTGTCATTGATTGAAAGTTTTAGCATCAATATATGGACTAAGAAGTATCACAATGTATCTGTATCTGGAACAATAATAAGATTAATTATTCTGTATGTGTATTGATACAAATTACCTATGTAGACCTGCAAATTTAATGCTAAATATGAACTAGGCTGATCCATCTTATGCATGGTAATCTTAATACATGTAAACATTTCTGTGGAAGTGAATTATTAATTAAGTTATCGTTATTAATAGATTTGTGTCAATATAGTATCAACATATGATGTATACGATGACATCCCTACCTGTTGCCCGTAGCAAGTAGATAATGACACCTGAAGATGTGGTAGAGAGAATCCAAATTGCATGGATATCCACAGAGAAATTGTTCCCTATCCTAGCTTGTATGTTATTTGAGACTCCACACATAACTGTTGTCATGGTTACAGGTGTCAGTGTGCCAGCAGATCATCAAGCAGAAGGAGGCCTATCTTCAGACCTTGGCTCACTCCAATAAGAATTTGCAGCAGCTCAAACATCTTCTTGTGCTGTGTGTAAGGTAGTGTAGCAATATCCCCACTCATTATGTTTAGGTCAGCAAATACACCCAGGCTAAAAGGGCAGTGGGGTAGCTATATGGTTAAAGCGTTCGCTCGTCACGCCGAAGGCCCAGTTTCATTCCCCACATGGGCCCATTTCTGGTGTCCCCTGGAGTGTTATTGTTTGAGTATTGGTAAAAGCGTCATAAGACTCACTCTCCCAGGCTGACACAATAGGAGTTGCAGTGGGGTGGGCTAGTGGTTAGGTGTTCGCTTGACACGCTGAAGACAGGGTCAATTCCCCACATGGATACAATGTGTGAAGCCCATTTCTGGTGTCCCATTCCATGATATTGCTGGAATATTGCTAAAAGCAACGTAAAACCATACTAACTAAAACAGCAGTTGTATATCCATGCTGATATCTGAACCACAGTTATTGGGTGCAATATCACATTTCATCATCTGTGTTAAAAACTGTGTTTTCTGCTAGTACTACTAAACTTGGTGAACAATCCAGTGAAATATACTCAAAATTATTGTTTTAATGAGGGTTTATTCCAAAAGGAAGCTGAACATTACAAATATGGTGAAAGCCTGAAAATATATAGGTGGAGTCAATGCATAGGGTTACTAATCTGCTAATTGCATGGTTGCAAGTTAATGTGATTTGGATTGAGGCTTGAATGTAAGTCCTCATCAAACAGAACATGGAAATTATAGCTTGAGTGAGTGTGGTATTACGTTGCTTGTAGCAATATTCTAACAATATCACGGCAGGGGACACCAGAAATGGGCTTCACACATTGTACCCATGTGGAGAATCGAACCCAGGCCTTTGGCGTGACAAGCTAACGCTTTAACCACTAGGCTACCCGACTGTCCCTGGAATTATAGACAGTTGAACCACTGGATAATATGTGTCACATGATCTTAAACTGCCTGATATATATCATCATCTTTTTCTTTGCAGATACCTGAATAGCATTGCCTCTACTTCATCTCCCGTTGCTGTGCCAATGAGAATGTTAGAATTGTTTACCTCATCCAAGACATTTGTGTGTATAAAGGGACTCTCAGGTCAGACGGAGGCACAGCTGACACGCCAGATACTCAGCTATCTAGTTCAGAGAGGTTAGACTTGGAAACTCATTCCATCTAGAATGCAATCTCAGTGTTCGGAATTAGGCATCAAAGTCGAGGAGTCCTAATGTAAAGAAATATAGGTTAAGGGGTTCAATACATTTAAAAGCAAGCAGCAAGCCCCCCCTTTATTTCAAACTCCTAATCTAGTGAATGATGTACATCAGCTATTACCATGAAGAGTTCTTTTCATTCCTGGGTCCTGTTCCACAAAGCGATCGTAGTGCTTTGGTGATTGTAAATCCTATACTTTAACATAGACTTACGACAGTCGTAGTGCTATGTTTTCTTTTTGGAACAGGGTCCTGGGAGTACACTTTTTATGTGAACTGAGGCACTGATGACAACTGTTGTGGGAAGATAATATTTTTTCTTTTTATATTTCATAAGTACAACTTTGTAATTTTGGAAGTGACAAGGTATGGAGAATTGTTGTTGTTTGTTTGTCACATACTTTTATGGATGACAGTATGAATGATATTTAGATATTGCCACATTGTGTTTGCAGGTTATTTTGAGTGTATGTACACATTGCTGACAGAGAAAGTTCCCTCTAGTATTGAAAAGACTACCATCCCTCCAACCCCAGCAGCCTCCAGCATCTTTGAACTCATCATGAATCCATTAAGCTTTGCTGCATCAGCAACTGACAAGACGTTTAGGTAACAGTTTATGTCAGATTCAGATCACACCAGCCAACATATGAGAATAATAAATCATTAGACGATATGACAACCAAAGGTCATAGCATTAACACCTGTCATTTGAACCACATTCTGATACTGATAATGGAGTTTACAAATACGTCACAGGAGAGAAAGATTTGTCATCAGGTTTAAAAATGTAGGCAATTATTCTAGTTTGAAGCTTGGTGTAGGAATCATAGTGAAAGGATATCGTAACAAGTAAATATATACTCTACTGACTAGTTGTGACAGCATTTTAGTAATGTCAAACATATAAGTAAAATCATTCACACACAAATTAAAGATGGAATTTGTAATTTTGAATCCTGTTATATTTGTCGCCACTTTTCTTTCCTTCAGCCACTATGTCCTGCAGTGTGTATGTCGCATCTTCCTGTGTCCGAGGTACACGGATCAAATCAGTCAGTTCCTCCTACCAGCAATGGCATATGGGAAATACCCGTTCCCGTTCGTGGAGTTGATCCAAGGCCTGATCTCTCATACGTCCCAGAACGGTTCCAGCAAACGACGGCATCTGGAGCCAGAGCTGAAGCCAAGTCCCTGGCTCCTTGCGGCAGTTCTCACTCTGGCAGACAAGTATATCGGTAAGTCATGTCTGGGACTTTCTACACTGAATGCTATGTTGGTAAAGTGTAATGTCATGAAATTCTGGTAATCAGGATATAAACTCTTTAGGGGAATAGACTTTCTGGAAAGAAATGGCATAATTATTCAAATTTTTTAACTTTGTTAAGTGATGAATAAATGTTTGTTTTTTGGGGGTTATTTTCATTTGTTTGTTGAATTGTTAATGTGCAGATAATTATGATAATCATGATGTTGTAAGTTCAAATTTGTCAAATTTACTTAAATATTTTTAGGGGAATGAAACTTTTGAATGAAGTCAAATCGAGTTGATGTTTGAAATGTTTTATTGTTTCTGATCGCATAGGTGACCTGACATCTGCAAACAGCTATGCTTACATGCAGCTGCTCCAGCACTTACTGCCGCAGCTTCCCAAACCTAAAAATATTGACATGGATGACGACTCAGAGGAGGAAGATATGGCAGTTGATGAGGTAGGAATGTTGCTGACACACTTGGTTTACGCTCAGTTTGTGATGAAAGCTTCAAGAACTTTATTTTAATTTTAATTTTGTGACATGAACCTGGATGATTTGTTGTTGGTTTCAGGACTATGGATTTGCCAGTCTGTCTGACCTTCGCGAGGAATGTATCCGATTGCTAGACTCTCCCGGGCACCTTCATTGTATGTTCAACTGTCTTCAGCGGAACTCTGATAGCCAGCTGCTGGAGGCCGTGTCTGTCATCTGCCACACACTACTGTCTCAGCAGAGGCTGTCAGTACACAGGCTGAGGTATGGCAACTGTAGTCATCACAGATTATCTCCCCTTGACCAGTAGGACTATGTCCTCCATGGCAATTATGCATGTTTTATGTGAGGTTGTATTTTCCTCTTTGACATTAAAGATCTTAATTCTCATTACTCCTTTCTGTTTGAAGGTGTAACTCACTACATGTGCACAGATTGAGTTAATGAATTTTTTTAATACATTTTTTTATCAACTGGGTTCAGATTACCCAGATTATCTCCCCTTGATCATTGACTCATTATGCATGACACCCGTGGGGCCAAATTAGCTCATCTTCACTTAACCATATTAATAGTGTTACCTTGGGAGTAACCTATCATTATCTTAGTTATATCTAATTTGACTAACTGCTTGTTGTTGTTTTTCAATTGTGAACATATTAGAGTATCGCCCTCAATGCCCTTTGACTGTTTTGATTACTGTACAACACTACATCTGCAGATCATTACACATGTACTGTATGGACATAGGTACATAGTTATACATATTTAAACTGACATCAATCAGTTTGTTTGGTTATTTGTCAAATATTCATTTGCCACTGCTTTTATCTTGTAGGTTACTGTACAGTCTGGCATTCAACACTAAAGTGATACGCAACCTCTGGTACACGTGTGCCTCAGTGTCCACACCGACTGTCACTGGGTGAGTACAGACTGCCACCTGACTGTCATCATTCTAGCATGTACCTGTTTGATTGTAAACAGAGAGTGAAGGAACACACCTGTGTCTGGTATCTTGCTTTGTTACTCGCCTGTTGAAGATACCACTGTTTAATGACAATAAGCTGGTATTACAGTGTTTCATACCAAGGCGCGTGCTTGTGTACTGTGGGAATTAGATTCACTAACAAATATTGAAAACTCTCAACATCGCTGGACTCGTTCAATGACATTATGTTTAGAGATGATTGATCACTGAGAGGAGCTTATGTTCACTTGATGACACCAGCAACCCTGTTACTATGCTGACGTCACATGCCATTGTTTCGCCGGTGTATCTTGCAACAAAATTTCACAAATTACGTCACAGGGTATTGTGATTAAGGGCCCCGTTCATGAAAGTGATCGTAGCGCAACGACAGTCGAATGTCTATGTTAAAATATAGGTGTTACGATCACCTGAGTGCAACGATGGCTTTGTGGAACGGAACACTGAATTCAAAGGTAGGCAATTGTTTGGTATTAAATAATTATGTTTCAGCTATTAATGTGTTTGAAGTATTATTCTGTAATATTTAAACTGGATTATGCTGGGTCTGCCGCCCATTTACACACGACAGTTTAATATGAAAGTAATAAATAAAATACTAAACATGCAAAACTCTCTCTTGTGTAATACCAATTTTATGAAACTCGTCAGATACCATAACAGGGGCAGTGGGGTAGCCTAGTGGTTAAAGCGTTCGCTCGTCACGCCGAAGACCCGGGTTGATTCCCCACATGGGTACAATGTGTGAAGCCCATTTCTGGTGTCCCCTGCCGTGATATTGCTGGAATATTGCTAAAAGCGGCATAAAACCATACTCAGTCAGTCAGTCAGTCAGATACCAGAACAATTCACTAGTGTCATAAAATTGGTAATACTTGTTTCGTTTTCTATATAATATTGTAGTGCAAGGTGTCTTGTTGTCTGTCTGAAGCAGTTTATTATAGTGTCACACGTTCTAAATTATTTACAGCATATAAACAACCATCATCACAACATAATCAATAATTCATGCACATGTAACATCTTGTATCAAATCTTCGATGGTTAACAAAATATGTTTTGGTTGCAGTTCAAGCACCTCCTTGATTCTGATGTTAGCTCGAGGTTTACCGATGTTGAAGACGGATGTGAACCGTATTGTGCCGCTCCTGTCTGTATTCTGCTCCATGTTCAGTCACTCTCTCCTGACGCTACACGATGCGGACTTCTATGGTGATAATCAAGGTAAACCATGCTTTACATTTTAACATCTTTGAAGGGTATCTGAGGAATGGCTGGTTCAAAATACCAGATTTACCTTGAATTTAATCCTTGGCCTTCAGCCCAATACCTTTCCTTGTGGATTTCTCCAAAGTGGTAATCATCTTCAACCTGTGTCACTTTGGGCATTCTTCCCACATTAGACCGCCTCCGTGGTCTAGTGATAGAGCGTCTGCCCGGAGAGCTGAAGGTTGGGGGTCGATCCCCTGCTGCCTCATACCAAAAGACGTTACAAAATAGTACTTGTTGTTATCCTGCCCGACCCTCAGCAATAAAGGGCTAAAACAAGGACTGGTCGGATCGTAGTCAGTATATTGTGTCTAAATAGGGTATTCATATTAAACTGCGGCATGTATCTCAGTTGGCTAGCACACAAGCAGCCAATTACACACACATGCATGCATGTCACTATATAAGTGCAACAGTCTTGAACACAACATTGCACCCGATTTCACCTCACCTCATCTTCCCACATTAAACAGGGGGCCACAGGTGGCTCAATTCACTGTGCAGAGTTGCATCCCTTGGGCATGCCAGAAACCTATGATTGTGGGTTTGAATCTTGGTTTTTGCCCCGATTATGTTTCTAGGCTTGTCAGCACCATACCCGTGCTCGTGGGTTTCACCCAAGTGGTAAACATCTAAGACCTGCATCACTTCGGGTTTTCCTCCCACATTAAGCTGGCACGCTGTGATATAACTGGAATACTGTTAAAAGCGGGAGTTAAACACAACTCACTCACTCACATTAAACAGAGATGTAGATACACTTCCAAGGATACTAATCCCATCACATGTCACTCAAACTTCTGTCCGTCATCATACAGCTCTAACATGTCTAAATTTCAGCAGTAACAATAGACAAACACTGACATGAAAGTTTCTAATCAAGTGAACAAAACGAAGACCCATATTTTCTTTACTTGTTACATTAGATTTGATAGTTACCTTGTTTTATATGTGGTTTCTATTTCATGAAAACAAGAAGCAAAGTGTCTGTCATCCAAGTCATGATGCAAGTATTATTTCCTGTTTGTTCATGAGTGACACGGTTTTCTCTCCAGAGCAAAGCACAAGTATGCCATTTAGAATAGATGAGCTGGTTCCGATGAGTCGAGCACTGAGAGATGCCTGTCTCGGCATCATTGAACTGGCCCACCCGGACGCCAAGCGAGCTGTGAATGATGATTACCGACTAGCATTACAGAAGACGGGGATCAGGAACAGGGAGATGGTGGGAGAGGAGGAGGAAGAGGAGACACGCCAGTGGGCGTACCTGTTTAAGGTGATGATAAATGAGTCCCTCCCGTAAACAAGAACAGGATAAGGGAAATAGTGACCATATCTACAGTGATGAGTCACTTTTGTGATTCGATATCTTCATATATCTCATTATGCACTCTATACCTATGAAGTTCCGGGTTAGAATAGGTCTACAGCACCCCATGCTTGCCATAAAAGGTGACTACGCTTGTCATGAGAGGCCACTTGGTTGATGCATGTCATCGTATCTCAATTAGGTGGATTGATGCTCATGATATCGATCAGTGCGGTCTGGTCCAGACTCGATTATTTACAGACCACCATCATATCTGAGAGTGGCGTTAAACAACTAACAAACACTCAATGTTTATGCTAAGCTAAATTAGAATTTGGTGTAAAATGATTAGAGTTATATGTTGCATTCGATCAGTTTCTGGCGGCATCATCAGTAAAAATGTCCTTTGAGATATTAATCTTTGTTAATAAATCTTTTCAAGATTAACTTTATTTTGTTGTAGGTTATTTCCAATTTAGTTCGCCAGTTACATACCAGGAATTCCAGGAGGCCATATTGTTCATTTGGTCATTGGTTGGCAGACCACATACAGATTAATGCAGACAAGGTAAAAACAGAGAAGTTTATGAGCACTTGATGATAATAATTCAGTTAATTTAAAACTTCATAATAGAATGATTCTAGTATGAGAACTGGTATGTATCATAAACCTTTCGTGAATTTTTTTAAATAATCGTGTAAAAAGCTATACAAAATAAATCTAATACAAAACTGAATTCTTGTGAGGAATGTATTGGTTCTACAATAAGAAATAAGAAATACTTAGGCTGTGATAATCTGTTTTCAGCCCTCGCAGATTTATCGGGCCCAGAATGCTGTGTTTGTGAGGAGGCCATTTGGTGTTCTCAGGACTCTCACAAAGACCAACTTTGGTAAGTTGTTTTGGAAGTTCAATAAATGGGAGAAAAAGACATTTCAAACCATTTCGAGAATATTAATTTTGACTTAAAGCTTGTTGACCATATCTAACATAGAATACCTGCTATTTTAAGTACATAATTACCAGTTACCGTTTTATTATTTCTGTCATTCACTACTTGCAGAAGATGATGGACCACCATTGGCCAATCGGGATGTGAGGAATCTAGTCATTCTTACTGAGCTGCCATTCGTTGTGTCCTTCTTCGACAGAGTTAAAGTGAGCCCTTGTCAAACGTCAAAGTATTCCATGTTATCCAACTTGCAAGAAATTCTATTTTCATTTGGTTGGTGTTGCTGAAATTAGACATGTTTTGGTAATGGATAACTGTGAGGGTAATTGGACCAACTGAATTCGAGAGCAATTCAATTTTGCATTCTCAAGATATATTTTAGAAAATCTTCATGTACAATTACTAGTAATATAATTCAATGATAACAGTGTATAAGGCCCCCATGGTATTAGCTTGATCCAACACTGTATGGGTTGGATTACCCAGAGCTAATGATTTGAAAATGTGGCCGTGACATTTGTGACAGACTTTAGGTCCAGTGTCAGCCTCTTGGTAGGCCTCATTGTTTGGCAGTAGAATGATTTTTTTTATGTTACTTTTTTTTTTACTCAGTCAATGAGGTCATTTTGGATTAGATATTTATCATCCAAAACTGGCTCCCACAGGAGATATCGCTTGGATTAGATCAAGCGATATCTACACTGTAGATATCGCTGCAATGAAATTACATCACAATGCTTTGCAGACCATTGTGACGTCAGTGGTTACCATGATGTCACAATCAAATGACATCACTAATGGCTCTGCTACTGAAGCTGATAGCAGTACTTTTTACACTGAAGACACTGTTCATTACTGTCTACAAATTGAAAAAGTTGGAAGAATGATGTTGGATGATAAATAAAATCTCACCCTCGTGTCTTTTGATATCAAATATATCAACACTCGTTGATAAAAGTGGCAAAAATCCTTGGCAAGCCTCGGAATTTTTCCACTTTTATCAACTCGTGTTGATATATTTGATATCAAAAGGCACTCGGGTGAGATTCTCTATTTATCATCCAGAACTGGCTTACACAGGAGATATCACTTTGGGGCTACAATTAGGTTGCATTACATCACCTGTTACCATGACATCACAATCAAATGACTAATCTTTCTGCCATAGATCTCAGAAGACACTCAGGTCAGGTTGCTATGTATTATACATGTGTAACACTCTATAACATAACACAACATTCTATAATATATGCTCTATAACATGTTGAGGGGCGGTCGGGTAGCCTAGTGGTTAAAGCATTAGCTTGTCACGCCGAAGACGCGGTTTCGATTCCTGACATGGGTACAATATGTGAAGCCATTTCTGGTGTTCTCCGCTGTGATATTGCTGGAATATTGCTAAAAGTGGCGTAAAACCTTAGTCACTTACTCACTCACTCACTATAACATGTTGATCCTATACATGATGGTGCTTCTCAACAGATCCTGCAGCGCTTGATAAATGCTGACAAGGAGGAATCTCAGGGTGATATGTCCAACTTCATGATGGGGCCGTCAATCAATGTCATGATCAGGAGAAACTACATATACGAGGATGCTTTTGACAAACTTTCTCCAGAAAATGGTAAGCGATCATATTTCATTTAGATAAATGTATATTAAACTTTTGATCAGCTACATCCATCAAGTTACAAGTTGTATGACTATTAATACTATTATCTTTGATAGTATGTGTTTCATGATCTTTGCTTTGAAATTTACAAGTGTCCACATCATGTTTGTGTGTTTTTGCAAGTGAAAAGCATGTGTCAGTTAAGTCAGTGTTTATCATGTCTCTATTTCTACTTCCATTAAGAGCCCAACATGAAACTGAAGATGAGGATACAGCTTATAAACGCAGCAGGTCTGGACGAGGCTGGCATCGACGGTGGTGGTATCTTTCGAGAATTCCTGTCCGAACTTCTCAAGACTGGCTTTGATCCTAACAGAGGCTTCTTCAAGTATACAGTGGACAGACTGCTGTACCCCAACCCACAGGCGCAGGTGCTTGTGGAGGACTACACCAAACACTACTTCTTCCTCGGTCGCATGCTTGGCAAGGTAGGACAACTGCTCGATCAACTTAAAGATCTTGTTAGGTCCTGTTCGTGTGAAATTGTCCTGATTGCTGCGTTCATGTTGCTTTCATCATATATAAAAATAATTAAATAACACCCTGGTTTTAGTATGACTAGAGATAATCACTCACGTCATAGGAAATTTGGGTGTTCTCTAACTTCTACTGTGTAGTATGATGTTGATGACATGGACCATTTCTCATGGTGTGAACCACAGGTTTGCGTTGACCAGACCAGATCATGTTCATGGTGCTGTGATACAGCTGGACTGTTGCCGACTTCCTTCTAAAACACTTGTATTCACTCTCCCATCATGTTGCTTGCTAGAGTAATCCTAAATAGCACCATATCTATAGGGGCCCAGTTGGCCCAGTCGTATATATAGCATGATAATATCCAGAGTTGTGTCCCTTAGCCATCATGCATGGTAGTGAAACTCCATTATCTCTACCCTGTATTTATATAATGAATCTGTATTATCACCATGGTCCAGTATCTGCCTTCTCGAACTGCGGCTAACTCAACCTATGATTGCTGGCCCTGGGAACTCTGCAGGGTTCACTGCTACATGCCTACAGTTGTTGCTTGTTATTTGGAATTGTGCCTTTGTTACTCCTATTGCTTATGTGTGCCTCTCTCCTTGTCAGGCGATCTATGAAAACATGCTGGTGGAGCTTCCTTTTGCCAGCTTCTTTCTGGCAAAGATGTTGAGTCGACATAGTGCCAATCTTGACATCCATCATCTGCAGTCTATGGATCCTGTCATGTACAAGTGAGTTCTTCGGATATATCACCAGTTTTTAGGTCTTACATTTTTTCCCTCGGTTTACAGATCCGCCGACCACAGTCTGCCCTTATAAGTGTTTCTGAATAACAACTTTATTTCTGTAATTAATATTAAGTCATTAATCAAATTTTTTACTTATCCTGCATTAATCCTCAATGCATTTACTGCTTACCTTACGACTAGAAGAGACAGCGCCTAGCAATGGTCCTGGGTGAAAGAGAAAAGGATGTTTCCATCTCAAGTCCCGCTTTTTGTAGGGCCATTGCCACTGTCGTGTGACCAGATGTGACATCACATCAAATAATATACCGCTTGTCGCCGACCAGAAAGGATGTGTCTTCCCTTGGCTCTCCAGCCTTTTGTTTAAATTGGTGGTTAGCTTCTCCTACCACACTTAATTACGTCTGCGATGGGTGATGTATTTCTTGCATATTACTTTCACTTGTTTGTGTGTTAATATGTGGGTGTATACAAATGTAAAAAATATTTAGATTTTACTAATTTACTTTTTTTCATGATTTGTAGGAACCTTTTATTCTTAAAGACATATGATGGGGATGTGTCTGATCTGGGTCTGGACTTTACAGTAGTAAACAGTGAATTTGGAGAGACTGTGGTGAGTTTTTATCAATATGACAGCATTGCATAGTGCCAGTTGCTAATGTGAGCAGTGAGTTACAGACGAGTTTACAAACCAATACAACCAGTGATAACAACAGAAATAATCTGACTTTCAAAAGAATATTCTGAATCTGCTTTGTATGCATTCTGAGAACCTAAACTTGATCATCTTGATCAAAGCAATTTTTTAGATTCAGTTCTTTGTTTCAAATACTGTATATCAGTGTCTATAATGTGACCCCCATCTGCAGAAACCTTAAAAATCATATGCTAGATTATATAGCCTGTCTATACAGTGTTCTCCCAGAGAGCAGAAGCTCCGGGGATAGATCCCCGGCCGCGTCATACCAAAAGACGTTAGAAGATGGTACTTGTTGTTACCCTGTCTGGCACTCTGCATTAAGGGGCTAAAACAAGGACTGGTCAGCTCGGAGTCAGTATACTGTGTCTGAGTGGGGTATTCATGTTAAACTGTTTCATGGTATCTCAGTGGGCTAGCACTATAAATCGGCATCAGTCCGGTCTAATACAAGCAGCCACACGCACAAATGAAGGCATGCATGTCGCTATATAAGTACAATAATCTTGGACGTGACATTAAACCCAATTTCACTTCACCTATGCTGTGTTTTGGTCTGAGTTACCTCAGCAAAGCATATATCTAACACATTTGTAACTGGTTAGTTTATTAGCCGTTTGTTAATTAAATGGTGAGAGTTTGCATTGATCATCATATTACAGTCAGGCAAGGTTTATAGTGTGTCACTTTCTTCTCAACGCAGTTGGAAGAGTTGAAAGCTGGTGGGAAGAACATTGCTGTGACAGCCAACAACAGGATCGAGTATATACACCTCATGGCGGACTACAAGATCAATAAACAGGTACACGTCATGGGATCTGTCATAGACAAGTACAGTGATCCCGATCATACTGATAATAATACAAAATATTCTATTGACCTATTGTCATATTGAAATACAAGAAAATTCATCTGATCAAAATCACAACGTTTACCTTTGTAGGCATTAAGAGCAGTTGCATTGGATCACATATAGAGATATTGTTCATACTTCAGTAGGTAAGTATTATCAAAATGGATAAGAAGTTAACTTTGAAAGTTTAAGTAATCATTTTGTCCTGCCCGCAGATCCGCACCCACTGTACTGCATTTCGACAAGGAATGGCTGATGTCATCTCCATTGAGTGGCTTCAGATGTTTGATCCCACGGAGTTGCAGGTCCTGATCTCCGGGGCAACCGTCCCCATAGACATTGATGACCTTCGGCGCCACACCAACTACTCCGGTAGGACGCATTGTAGTGAATTACACATAGAATCTTTAGTAGGGTTTCCATAATGTTTATGCAAAATAGGCATCTAATACCCTTGCTTCCAACCACCCCAACCTCTTACTCCCCTATGAAGATCAAGATTACAATTGGTCATCAGCAACCCATGCTTGTTGTTATAGGCGTCTAACAGTATCGACTGGTCAGACTCACTGACTTGGTTGATGCATATCATCGTATCCCAGTTACTTAGATCCATGCTCATGATGTCAATCACTGGATTGTCTGGTCCAGACTCGATTGTTTACAGACTGAATTTTATAGCTGGAATATTGCTTAGAACTGCGATAAACAACAAACAAACAATACCCTTGCTCAACCTTAATGTTGGGGTGTAACAAGTCAGCTAATGTTTGTATCGGTATTTCCAGTCTCAAAACAAGGCAATCCAAGTATAGGTAAGGGTGACAGGTAGAATAGGAGGAATATAAACTGTAAAGTGGTATTTACTGCTTGTATGAGATCTCAAGCCAGTGTATTATTTATTAGCTCAAATCTACAAAATATGTATAAGTTGGGCAATTATCAACTGTCCTTTCCTTCCATAATGAAAATGTTTCCTTAGCATATCAAGTATCAAGTTTCCATGCATCATACTGTGTATCGTATCTTACTATCTAGATATACAGCCCTACCTAGGGGTAGCTCAAATTTGGATTCATATTTGCATAGCTTAGCTTCTCATCCTGTCATTACAACAATCATCAGACTATTGGTCATTGGTTTTCTGGTCCCATGGCTGACTTTGCAAGTTGTCTGACATTTGATCATTTGATGATGTCATTGATTTCATGGATATGCATTCATATAGTTCATATGTCCCTGATCAGTTATAAGCATGGTAAAAATATAACATTGCCCAACTACTGATGTCATCATTCTGAAATAGGATCATAACAAGGGAACTGTTCAATCACATATACATCTATCATTTAAGTTGTGTTTAAATGTTGATTTGACCGAAACAGCAACCAGCATGTATTGTAAACCACGAAGAGTGAAAGATTTGTTCAGGTAGTGTTGCTCTGTTCCAGGTGGTTACACTGAAGACCACAATGTCATCAAGATGTTCTGGAATGCTGTGGCAACCTTCACTGATCAGCAGAAACGACAACTCCTGAAGTTTGTCACTAGCTGTTCTCGGCCTCCGCTGCTGGGTTTCAAGGTAGGCAGATTGTTGAGGAGACTCATCCCCGGGATCAGCTGAAATATTAGGTGTCAAAGGGTAGACATGTGATTGTTCTTCATTAAGTAATGAGACTGAACTGTGTTAGTGGGGACACAGGTGGCCAAGTCGTCTCAGTCACTGCAGTTTGCTGTGCATGGTTGTGTCCCTTGGGCATATGATCGAATCTCAGTTTGCCCCGATTATGTTTTTAGGTTTGTCAGCACTATACCCATGCTTGTGGATTTCATCTGTGACCTGCATCACTCTGGGCTTTCTTCCCACATCAGGCTGACGCGCTGTGATATAACTAGAATACTGTTCACATCAGTGTTAAACCCAATTCACTCACTCGCTCACACATAGTCCATTTTGAATCACTCCCTAATCATGCTAAAGTCGCATGCTGTTGTATAAGGTATGAACAATTAGGAAAGGTCTTAAACTGATGATTTACCAGTCTTTAAACACCATTGATAAATGTAGGTTAGAAATATCCTTGCATTACAGTGTTATGAAGTAGTATTTGTAAATTTTTGTATTCTACATGCCGTTTTATATGCTCGTGCAATGCTACATACATCTTCAGCGAATGAACATTGTGCGACATCCAATATTGAAGAGCACATGTGTTTATGAGCAATGCAGAGTTACCAACCCTGCTTAATTAAATTAACAGCCTACCGCTAAAGAACTTTTAGTACATACCGCCAACAACATTTCAAGATCTTACAGTCTGTCTGTATGTGATCCTACTGTTGCTGAGATGAACCCATATTTGTTCATAAAACCACTGTCCTGAACTATAAATACCATATAATAACAAGGAATACTTTTAAAGACTCACACATATGTTATGATGTGTTCATGGTCAAATCTGTTTAATGTATTGTAGGACTTGTACCCAGCCTTCTGTATTCACAACGCGGGAAAGGATCCAGAACGACTGCCGACAGCAAGCACCTGCATGAACCTGCTCAAACTGCCGGAGGTGGAGGAAGAGGGGATGCTTAGGACAAAGCTACTGTACGCTGTGGAGTCCGACTCAGGATTCGAACTCAGCTAGTGATTGGTCCACAGAATCGTATCATAATATGAACTCCAATTTGAGCTCAAATGATGAATGCCATTGGAACAGACCCTGGATGAAGTGATTTTAACAAACTGGCTCACACACTGAATGGATTGCAATTGTACTCTGGAGACTTGTGATATAGTGTACAGATACGAGGCCCATGGGTGTGTGGGTTGTGTCTGTATGGAGATTCCGATGCAGACATGTTATACTGGTGCTTGGAGCATAGTTTTTAAACTTGGACATATCACATAGCACACAGTAGGGCCACATTTCAGTGGGTAATTACACAGCATTGATTGTGTGAACTAATATATGTATGCTGTAGATAGACTGTGTTTCACCTAGCACATCATTGTCTCAAGATGATGACCAGATTGTAATACTTGTTCCCCATCATCTACCAATCAAGGCTAAGACCCTGAAACTAGCTGGACTGGTTCATTTGGGTTGTGATTGCTAGATGTGGGTTAGAGCTTGTTCTTTCAGCAGTCGCTTGTCGAAGACATGCCCGCTGCATTCATCTCCCTTTCTTTTTTGGAACAAGGCTGAGGTAGTTCTCACAAGATAGGGATGTACAGCTGTTATGTGTGAATGTTTCTTGAAGCAAGATACATAAATCAAAAAAGAATTATGAATCAAAATCTTTTGAAGAACACTAATACTGAAATGTTGTCAGAAAACAGATTATTTTTTTTATATATTATTAATTTTGAGATTGTTTTTATAAATTATGTACTCAGCTGTTTTCACAATTCAATATTTGTGAATTTCAAATCTGGTTTGAACAAGCACATAAGATAACAAATATTTTATTAATTGGTTAATTCTCACAATGTCTCACAATGTCCAGGTCTTTGACCCTTGCAGAAATTAAATTAAACTGATGTCAGCTTCTGGGGGCGGTCAGGTAGCCTAGTGGTTAAAGCGTTCGCTCGTCACGCCGAAGACCTGGGTTCGAATACCGACATGGGTACATTGTGTGAAGCTCATTTGTGGTGTCCCCCGCCGTGATATTGCTGGAATATTGCTAAAAGCGGCGTAAAACCAAACTCACTCACTCGCTCAGCTTCTGAGTACTATAGGATATCAGCCATTATTCAGAGACTTGTCACAAAACATTTGTAAACTGAAGATTAAGTACTGAGACCAGACTGAAGCTCTCGTCTGTTGATTATTATGTACATACCAAAGAAAACGATGTTATGGTCATAATTTCTTTTTAAGAAAGATAAGATCTTTATGAAGGGTAGTATGTCTGTGAATATTTCTTAATTTGTATTTATACATGTTAGAGATAACTTATAAATAAAGTGTTTGTTATTATTTTGACTTATGGTCTATTTACATAGTTCAAGTAATCAAATTGTTCTGTAATAAAGTCACATATGAGCGTATATCTGAATGAAGCTAGTATCTGTAGTCCAGTTGGAACTGTATATTTGTAATATTTGCATATGCATAGCACAACCCGAATGATGCTGAATATTGTATATATATTTAGGCCTTATATCTTTTTTAGTTGGTTTACAAGACCGACCGACAAGAAAAACAAATTACTTTTCACCCAAAACATTTCAGGCCCACTTTGTTTTACTACTAGTGATTAGGTAAAATGAAAAAAAAAACGCAATATTTTATCACCTCTGTTCATACAAATGTTGAATAAAATGTCTAAAAATCTATGTTCTAACCCAAAAGTCTTGATTAATTATATTTCAGTATCTTGCCATATTACCGTATATTCGACGTAATAAGCGCCCACGGCGATATTTGTTAATATATTGCCTAGTGAACAATCCCAATTAGCACCCCTTCCCATCGATTAATGTACACAAGGCTTATTTATTTGTGTATAATACGCACTTGTGTGTTATATGCACCCTTAATCAAGGGCAATTAAATTCTGGAAAAATATATGTCGTATATAAGCATTTCAGGCTGTCAGCATAAACCATGAAATTTACTATTTTATAACTCTGTTTTTTTTTTTTTACCAAAATAATATTCTAATAAGAGCCCCCTAATTCTAATTTTGAGTCGAATACGTTAACTCTTGTTTGTTTTTCAAGCAATAGTGGCTGTATTAATTTGGAAGGATTTTTTTTTACCACCTACATTGATTTTATGCCGAAATTGTTGTAAACCAACTAATAAAAACATAAGGCCTGAACATGCTTAAAGTAAATTATCATGTCTTGAACTGTTTGATATCACTTGTCCACTTACATTGTCAACATTTCCACCTCAATATCAATCGTGCTTCTCCTTGAACAGAAATGTGAAGTAGGATTTCCTGTATGTTGAGCAGTGATAAAAATAACTGTCTGCCCCCCTGCCCGTGGCTAGTAACATTTTCCTCCACCTGTCCGACTGTTTAGCAGATAATTATAAGATTACGTATTCAGTTTTATTATAACTCTTTGTAGATACTGAAGTAGTTGTTTGCATTACTTTAACTGAAACAAGACATAATTTGTCTCTTATTTTTCGCGATATTTCAGTATTTATAATGTCTGAATGAGAGCAGGTCACTGTGGAGATGGGCAGGCAACACTTATAAGCCCCCTGCCCGACTGTCTTGTTGAGTTTCAGAATTATTTCAAACACTGAAGTTGAGTATGTTTACTTACAAGAGAGGTTACCTAGAGATGTAACCTCGCTAAATTGAACGTGGAAATGAATGTACAGCATGAGGTTTCAAATGTTAAATTTAGCGCAGTTATATCTACAGGTAACCTATCCCTACACTGAAAACACATAACCTTTACCTTCTAATTAGTTATTTTATACCATAGTCAGCAATATTACAGCCATATGACTGCAGCCTATAAATAATCGAGTAAAAAGTAACTGTAAAAGCAGTACTATTCTAAAAATATCTGCTTCCATGGTGATGCAGACATCAAATTGGCTGTTTCAATCAGAGGGTGTCATTGTGATTTGAAACCTCTGATCGACCATTCAAAATCGAGTATTTTCCAAATTCATGGTAGAATAAATGATGAACACTTTGTGCAAAGGTCATCAGTTATTGAGAAAGTTGAGTTGAAGCCTTGCATTTTAACACCCATAACTGAAACAATGTTTTACATTGATTGGCAAAGCTAATGAAAGATGACATACTAACATGTTATTTAACATGACTCTTATTTTGTACTTAAGGTTATTGTAAAATGATTTCAATACCATAGAGTCCAGTGATTGCCTTAATGTTATTTGAATGGAAGCCATGGTTGTATGTACAAATGTCAAGAGCCAGACAGTTGTCATCCGGGCCCCAGTGATAAGACAGAATATGTCACAGTGATATGTCACAGTGATATTTCATTTACTACTCTACCTAAACCATAAGTTACAAAACGTGTATTCACATCTACACTAGGTCACCACAAGTTCCTGCATCAATGACTTACTGAGTCAGCGGTCCATACAGTTCCTGTAGACATTTCTGGTTGGGGAGAAGCACCATTGGTGCCAACTGTGCATGTTATTGATGACTATCTGCACTTGTTAATCAACACCATATCATTATTGACCTGTCCATGAATGTATGTGGCTGCATAAAGGTTAATGCAGCATAGAGGAAAATTCACTCACTCTGGAAAGAGTAGCAATTTAGTGATCACTTTAGAGACATGTTTTCAGATTTTCAGCTGTTGGCTTGTTTCGCCTTCTTCTGGCCCTCTTTTTCTCTGTGTGATTGTCTGGGAGTTAGTGACTGAGACGGCAAAGCTCTAGCATATGGCCATACAGTGCCAGGGAAGGTTAACTTGGATCAGTGAACACATATAGACCCACACAGTTGGAACAAGTTTGGTTAGGTGTATCAGAAGGTGTATCCGTAAGTTCTCACTCACTTCGCACATGTTCGGGTTCGTTTATCAACAAGTTTGTGTCTGTTCTGGACAGAACATATTCCATTGTGATCATGCTAGAATATCAACATGTTCTGGTAAGAAAAGTCTGATATATTTTGCTTCCATTAAGGAATTTAGTACAAAGAATATGCATCTTGTTGTCCCCACTTCATTATGTCAAGGCTATTACCTTTATTCTAAATGACAGAATGGCTCACTCTATCTGCAACAATTGTAGCTCTCTCCGTCTTTGATCCAGTCAAAAGTCCTGCTTTTGTTGTCAGTTATCATTGCATACCACTACTCCTAATGCGCCTTGTATGGATTCAACATAAGAGTTGACAGTTCCCCTTGCTTGACATGGAGGTCCACTGGTATGGTCTCATCCTGACCTAGTAAGTATGGGCTAAAATAGCTGTAACATTAACAGTTACCTCCCTTAGTCTAACAGCTCTCTTAGTTGCCAGTGCCATATTAATCATCATAATGCTGTCCTGCAATGTCCTCATCCTACTTTAAAATGGTCTTAAATGTTGCTAAGAAAACCAAAAATATTGTCCAACAAGTTATTTCAAATAGTGGAAGGTAGTGATATCTTTGAAAGTTTTCATGATTACTTAACAATATTCCTTATGGGAACTTGAGTTGCCTAGTGGTCCAAAGGGACAAAGTCTGGTGTACTAGTTGTGTCACATTGATATCAGGTTAGGCTGTTTTCATCATTGGTGTGTCAAAGCGACCAAATGACCTGTATGAGCACTAAAATGGACCACCATGATAGGACTAATATATTGTTATAAATAGTGTTGACCCTGATTCCCACTCTCACTCACAAACGCACGTATCTTCCTTCTTTGTATCATGCACTGTAGTTTGTTCTGCAGAGTTGTGTCCCTTGGGTACCACAATCCAGTTGTGCTGCTTGATTTGTCAGCATCAGGGCTCGCTTGTGTTTTGGGGAACATCTGCAGTTAGTTTCACTTGGTCTCTCTTACCCCTCTATCCAAACTGACAACCAGAATGTAAATGAGATATTGTTTGAGGTCCTTTAGATCCCGTATGTGTATGTGAAGAACAACACTACCCTTGTGAATAGTACTTGTAGCCAAGGCATAGGACCAATAATGTTTGAAGCATTCCCCATATGTTTTTTGTTCAGTTGTCATATAAAACCTTGCAATGCCATGTCACCAATTACCTCGTTGCTATCTTCTGAATGGCATTCACAGAGTAGTTAAATACAAATTCCTCATTATTAACACCCTGCTATTACTATTATTGATGGTACGTAGATCAACTTGGAATAAGCTAGCAATACCATACATTCCATCAGTTAAAACAGCATTATAATAAATTTCTTGAAAGTTCCACACTTTATTAGAGTATATGACAGAATAATATTAATAATTCACTGGGCACATTCACTCTTTCCACATACAGGAACCATGATCTGTGTTTATTTTGCATGTGAATATTAACTGTTAACAATATGTAGCTGGAGTCTATTGGACAATTATGATAGGAATCAAGTTTCTATGTATCCAAGCAGACATTGTTTAGCCTATCAATAGCTATTTAGCTGGAGCTAGAAACATTAATGTGGATTACTTACTTAGCTTTATGGTTAAAAGTATTTATTGATCATGCAGGCCAGGTCCCCTTCCCCACGTGGGTACAATACGATTTGGCATGCAACTTAAGAATTCTTAAGTCTTATCAGTATACTGTGGGTATTGTTATATTAGACTGGGATTTTCACATAGAATGCATGGTCATGTGTACTTATAATCTTAGGGTTAAAGACTGTTGATTTGTCACTCTTTGCAAGAAATAAGACGCAAATAATATATTTCAGCATTAAAATATTGGCATCTGCATACCAGATCAACATTGCATGGTATCCTGCATACTGCATCCAGAATACCAGTTAAGAGGGTTGGCATCCTCTACGATAAGTAAATCTTATTCTTAGTGTCCATTTTGACCCGTGAAGATCCGGGGCCCTAAAAGGCGACTATGCTTGTCGTAAGAGGCGACTGACGGAATCGGGTGGTCAGGCTCGCTGGCTTGGTTGATGCATGTCATTGTATCCCAATTGCGTGGACCGATGCTCATGATGTCAATCACTGGATTGTCTGGTCCAGACTCGTTTATTTACAGACTGCCATCATATAGTTGGAATATTGCTGAGTGCGGCGTTAAACAACAAACAAACCAAACCAAACATCATGATTTTCTGCAGTACTGGTTAAACAGGTGTAATATCTTACCCCTTCCCCACCCACTGCTTGCCATGCCGCAGACCCCCCGGGTTTCATGCACCACATGGGCTACGCACAGTTTCATGGAGCTTAATCTTGGTTTGCTGTGGCTGTTGGAATACGCTTCAAGCAACATAAAACACCCACTAACTCTGCTGAACTATATGCTGTATCAGTTCCATTAGGTTGGTTATGAAGCTAACTCTGCTTGTACACTATTTTGTCTGATGAATGTGTTTCTTCACTGCCAGTCGGTGTATTGGAAGATGTGAATGATGATTGACTGGGAGATTAATGTTTATTGTATTTGCTGTGATGAATACCAAACACCAAATAAACCTACTACAAACACTAAACAGGTCTTTTCTTTGTCTTTCAAGCCAGGCCACTGATAGTTCTTCCCTGTACAATTCTGTGGTAGAATGGAACAGGGAGACTGTTACATGTTGTGAAAAGACTCTTACGAGAGTGTATGGCACAAGATATGCCTATCCATGTTTTAAAGTCATTTTTCAAGTCTGAATTTATGTTCATGAAACAAACACACTTGCATGTGTACTGAAGGCATAAATAGCAGGTTTCATTTTCTATTCATGACTCGGAACAGTTTTATTTTAAAACTAAATTTATTCATCAAACGTAAAAAGTAACATATGGTCAAAAATAAAGCTTGTAAGTACATGTATCTACAATGGCTCTTTAAAAAGTCTTTGTGAGGGAAAACTTCAAAACCATTTCTTTCAAACAAAATACTGTCTTTTGTATGCACATGATAAAATAACAATTATTGAGAAAAGAGCGAAATGTCATCCATCTGATAAATAATCATTGAAAACTTAAAATGCAGGGTAAAATGTACATTAATATTACTGAACAAAATAAGTTGACAGTACTAATTGCCATATACAGAATATATCAATGGATATATCTTAACAACACATCATTACCACTTTCTATGCAAAATGAAGCACCTTGTGAAATATGAATGAAAAGGGATTTTTCATATATATATTACTATTATGCAAAGAATGGAAATGCTACTTAGCATATTTGTAATATTGAATGTAAAAAACAAAATCAAACATAAATAATTGTACATGTGAGTAACAAATAATTTGCATTTGATGAAAGCATACACAAGGACTTCTGAACCAAGCACCATCACAACTTGTCATCCAATGGGAACATTTTATAAGTGTACAACATTTGAGCATCTATTGCAACATTCAAGCAGAAGAAAAAATCATGGATAAAAAAAAAATAATTACATAATTGTTGTGCCATGTACAGCACACAGACCACAAATCAGGCAGTCAAGCAATATTGGTTGCAGAGAGTATGTGAATGGGTGACCGTGTTTAGCAAGCTTGACTCCTGAGAGTGTCTAGGGCTTTGGTCCTACCCCACACTGAAACACGTTACATGTGGTGTCTAGTTAGGCAAGAGACTGTACAAAATATGTCTCTGTTCATCCAATGAAGACCGTGACAGTATTACAGCGCCTTAAAAGGCAGGTTAGGTTTTATTATGCCTCAAAGTGAGTTTGACCAATCAGAGAGCAGAACTACTAAACCAATGAGCCTGTATGCCATCAGTAAATATCCAAGATGGTTGTTACAGACCTAATATGAGACTGTATACCATCAGTAACAGCCATTTTGGATTTTCTAACATCCACCTCAAAAATTTCACATGAAAATTCAGGTACATAAATTTTGTTATTCGACACTGTTTTGTGTTTTGTATCATTAATTTTGATGTTCAAGGACATTAATGTTTTATTGGATCACGTTCGTGACTTCAATAAAGATTATATAAAGTTAAAATTATCAACAAGGTTTGGCCTCTTGAGGTTTGAAAACCCTTAACGTCTTAGGTTGTAAGTGTAAAGTTTTGAGTTTTAAGTTTTGACATGACGTGCGACAAAGATAACAAAAAGTGTTAACTTTCCAGCATAATAAATTTGTTATGGTGTCTTTAGTTTCCATATACAGTGTCATATTAGGTTAGCAGAAAAATATTGGGCTCGATGGACACCTCACTCAATATTTTTCTGCTAACCTAATATGACACCGTATACTGAAACTAAAGACACCCTAACTAACAGTATACTCCCCAGGGAACTGAGAAAGTAATTCAAGTTCACACTGATCCATTGACCAGGGTAATAATGGAGTACTTTGAGCATGCTTTAGGGTGTTGATCTGGCGCACTATAAATATGTACATTATTACGTCACAAAAAGGGAGTTGGCACAATCTCGTTTGGCTAAGAAAATAAATAGTTTTAAAACTTTGTGATTGTCATTGTCAATAAACAAAAACAATCTATTGTCATGATTGCATCGCATGCAAAGTTGTAAACAATTTAATAGTATCTTGTCCAAGTGAGCAGTACTAAGTTAGTATGTTGAGCCTTAGATATTCACTCTACCTCTCATCCTCATCAACTCTATAGTGATCAATACCATGAAGACACTAGCTACGAAGGCTTCATTTCAGAATAGATGTAGCCACCTCCATCACTCCTACCTGAAGTCAACGCAGATGATTTCTCACTTGTGAGATCAATTTAACTGGACAATTATTTCAAGTTTTGTGCTAACTCTGCTGAACTATATGCTGTATCAGTTCCATTAGGTTGGTTATGAAGCTAACTCTGCTTGTACACTATTTTGTCTGATGAATGTGTTTCTTCACTGCCAGTCGGTGTATTGGAAGATGTGAATGATGATTGACTGGGAGATTAATGTTTATTGTATTTGCTGTGATGAATACCAAACACCAAATAAACCTACTACAAACACTAAACAGGTCTTTTCTTTGTCTTTCAAGCCAGGCCACTGATAGTTCTTCCCTGTACAATTCTGTGGTAGAATGGAACAGGGAGACTGTTACATGTTGTGAAAAGACTCTTACGAGAGTGTATGGCACAAGATATGCCTATCCATGTTTTAAAGTCATTTTTCAAGTCTGAATTTATGTTCATGAAACAAACACACTTGCATGTGTACTGAAGGCATAAATAGCAGGTTTCATTTTCTATTCATGACTCGGAACAGTTTTATTTTAAAACTAAATTTATTCATCAAACGTAAAAAGTAACATATGGTCAAAAATAAAGCTTGTAAGTACATGTATCTACAATGGCTCTTTAAAAAGTCTTTGTGAGGGAAAACTTCAAAACCATTTCTTTCAAACAAAATACTGTCTTTTGTATGCACATGATAAAATAACAATTATTGAGAAAAGAGCGAAATGTCATCCATCTGATAAATAATCATTGAAAACTTAAAATGCAGGGTAAAATGTACATTAATATTACTGAACAAAATAAGTTGACAGTACTAATTGCCATATACAGAATATATCAATGGATATATCTTAACAACACATCATTACCACTTTCTATGCAAAATGAAGCACCTTGTGAAATATGAATGAAAAGGGATTTTTCATATATATATTACTATTATGCAAAGAATGGAAATGCTACTTAGCATATTTGTAATATTGAATGTAAAAAACAAAATCAAACATAAATAATTGTACATGTGAGTAACAAATAATTTGCATTTGATGAAAGCATACACAAGGACTTCTGAACCAAGCACCATCACAACTTGTCATCCAATGGGAACATTTTATAAGTGTACAACATTTGAGCATCTATTGCAACATTCAAGCAGAAGAAAAAATCATGGATAAAAAAAAAATAATTACATAATTGTTGTGCCATGTACAGCACACAGACCACAAATCAGGCAGTCAAGCAATATTGGTTGCAGAGAGTATGTGAATGGGTGACCGTGTTTAGCAAGCTTGACTCCTGAGAGTGTCTAGGGCTTTGGTCCTACCCCACACTGAAACACGTTACATGTGGTGTCTAGTTAGGCAAGAGACTGTACAAAATATGTCTCTGTTCATCCAATGAAGACCGTGACAGTATTACAGCGCCTTAAAAGGCAGGTTAGGTTTTATTATGCCTCAAAGTGAGTTTGACCAATCAGAGAGCAGAACTACTAAACCAATGAGCCTGTATGCCATCAGTAAATATCCAAGATGGTTGTTACAGACCTAATATGAGACTGTATACCATCAGTAACAGCCATTTTGGATTTTCTAACATCCACCTCAAAAATTTCACATGAAAATTCAGGTACATAAATTTTGTTATTCGACACTGTTTTGTGTTTTGTATCATTAATTTTGATGTTCAAGGACATTAATGTTTTATTGGATCACGTTCGTGACTTCAATAAAGATTATATAAAGTTAAAATTATCAACAAGGTTTGGCCTCTTGAGGTTTGAAAACCCTTAACGTCTTAGGTTGTAAGTGTAAAGTTTTGAGTTTTAAGTTTTGACATGACGTGCGACAAAGATAACAAAAAGTGTTAACTTTCCAGCATAATAAATTTGTTATGGTGTCTTTAGTTTCCATATACAGTGTCATATTAGGTTAGCAGAAAAATATTGGGCTCGATGGACACCTCACTCAATATTTTTCTGCTAACCTAATATGACACCGTATACTGAAACTAAAGACACCCTAACTAACAGTATACTCCCCAGGGAACTGAGAAAGTAATTCAAGTTCACACTGATCCATTGACCAGGGTAATAATGGAGTACTTTGAGCATGCTTTAGGGTGTTGATCTGGCGCACTATAAATATGTACATTATTACGTCACAAAAAGGGAGTTGGCACAATCTCGTTTGGCTAAGAAAATAAATAGTTTTAAAACTTTGTGATTGTCATTGTCAATAAACAAAAACAATCTATTGTCATGATTGCATCGCATGCAAAGTTGTAAACAATTTAATAGTATCTTGTCCAAGTGAGCAGTACTAAGTTAGTATGTTGAGCCTTAGATATTCACTCTACCTCTCATCCTCATCAACTCTATAGTGATCAATACCATGAAGACACTAGCTACGAAGGCTTCATTTCAGAATAGATGTAGCCACCTCCATCACTCCTACCTGAAGTCAACGCAGATGATTTCTCACTTGTGAGATCAATTTAACTGGACAATTATTTCAAGTTTTGTGCTATACGAATGGGGCTATGGTAAAAACTATGGTAGCTGATGGCTCCAGGGTCTTAATCATGTTAACAGAATGAAGATTTTATACACCAGACAATCAAGGATGTTTACCACTTTGAGTAGATATTTATACCCTCATCCCAATATACGCTGTTAATGTATATGCTGTCTTCAGGGGCAGTGGATAATGTATTGGCTGATCAAATCTATGATCTGAGTTCAATTCCCCACATGGGCACAGTGGAGTAAGCTCATTCTTGGTGCCTCCTGACAATGCGAGCAGTGTAAGGATTAACTCAATATTTTGAACCCCCAAAATGTACTTATTATTGGGAGTTATGATTATTGTGAGTTTATTTCTGTGACAACTATGTGGAAATTTGTGCGCATACAAACAGGCAAGAGTATATATGTTGGTATGTATCTAGAAATACACCCATGTTTGAGTATTCATTTACAATTATTGTTTATCAGACTTGTCTCAATGTGGAGGAAAATATCTATAGCCCTGCCTCCATCAAAGCTTAACTAAAATAACAACCGATATGACTTGGTTTAAGTAAAAATTAAATCTCCATCAATGCCTAAAATAACACACACATACTACATAAGCATTAATAAGAGAATAACACGCACACATAACAATGATGTAAATGTAATATTATACAAGAGGACCAAACTGACCTTGGTTCCATCTTCACAACAACATGATACAGGAAAACTAAGGTGTGGTTCAACATGGAGGTGGGACAGCAGGGACTCGCTGTATTCAGCTTACTGGGAGCAATGATCTTCATAAAATCATTGCTGAACAGGCTTGCAATAGGCATATCTCATTGATAATTTTCATGCGTTTTCTCAATCTTTCAAGTTTCAAATGTTATTCATATGAAAACATATTCTTAGGAGGTAAATTGGGGAGAAATTTTTTTTTTTTCAAAATTGGGATATTTTGAAGTTTTTATTTTCTTAAATGAAGGGGTGATTAACATTGTTGTTTACTATTCATTCCATTCAGTTCAATAAGGTATAACTAAGCATTCAAGCCTCTTCATCATGTACGGGTCCTGTAATCAGTAACAAGCATGTGACTCCACAAAACTGTTACTGCAGTTGTCATGTTCATAATGATAACATGAAATGGGAAATTTTTAATTCCAATTTCGGAATGTTAGTGACATTAGCTGTAGAATTGGGCAGAATATCAGCCCCTTAGCAGTTCCAGATAAATCCCTGGAATCTGCCATGATAGTTCCAAAATTTATTTATCATTTACCTTATCTTGTATAAAGCGCCTGGGTGCTTAGAAAAACGACAATGGGGGACGCTTATGAAAAACATACACAACAAGTTTAAATTTGTTGTCAGAGATCGAGCAGCACTGTTTCATAAGTGTCTTTGTAGAAGTATCTATCGGGATACCATTGTTGTACACCAGGATCAAAATAACAAACTCGGTGCTGTGACCTAAGAATGTGTAAAATGGATGTACACACATGGTATGAGAATAAATGGTAAAAGACTACTTTCGAACTGTACGTAGTTCAACAGTTCTAACTAAGGCCATTGTTAGTTTGATTTCACTTTACCTAAAAAAGTTGTGATTGACTTTTGATGATAGAATAAGATTCAAATATATGAAAGTGTCAAGATTTCACTTGTCACAGAGTCCCTTCATGTCACAAAACCGTAAGTTGGACACATCAAAGTTCGACATAACGGTGTTAGACTGTATTTTGCAACATGTATGGTTAAAGACTTGGATCTACTTCAGTATGTGTAAACAGCTCTAGCTATCACAGCACCATCCTAGAAAGGCACATACATGCAGAAAGTGTGTTTGTCTTACTTTGGCAACAAATATAAAAACGATAAACTTTATCACATTTGGATTTGGTTTGATTTGAACTAGTATAAAATCACTCTATGGCAGGTTTGTAACTATGACATAAATATTGTCACTGAACTGTTTTATTTACCCATGATCAATAACATATGATTAGGGATTGATAATCTTGCCTAAATTTTCAGGACTGGCAAATAAAACTTGCTTCTGCTTGGCATGTTATTTTTTGGCAAGGAATTGCCGTTTTAACTCCCATAGTAAGTTTAAACAGTCATAGCGCTACAATCCCTTTGTGAATCTGGACTCATGACTTATAATAACATGATAATTTGTACTTTCCAGTTGATTGGTAGCTGTAGATCGTGTACATTCTGTACATGTGTGTATTTGACAATCAATAGGTACATGTATACATCACCTTCAGCTGATACGGACATGTATATGTAAAGTGGTAAATGTCACACTGAGACAGCCTTACATAATGTGTAGCAGATTCAGCAGCAGCTTCAAGGAGCTGATCGTCATCTAATTATCCAAAATTAATTTTACCTCTCTGGATTTTTACCACTATCAACGTTGAACCTGTGACTGGTGTTTTGAACACATTTTACCGCATTTCTTCCAATCTTCTGACAACATGGCCAAAACCAGTCAGGGGAACTAACAGGATCGACAGTGCCACTTCCACGTCGCAGGATGGCCTTCACAGGCTTCATGTGGTGGTAGCAACACGTGGACTCCTCGGAAACCTCCTTGGATGGGAAGAACTTGGAGCACTTGGAACACTCGTATGGACAACTCTTCTCCATCACAAATCGGCCACGTTTTGAAGGACGCATGGCCTGTTCCTGGAGATGAATACTAGAATCATAAGGGTAGTCCTCTTCTGTGAGAGGAGACTGGGGAGTGTTGAAGGATCTCTGGGTGTTGTCCTTGAGGATGTTGAGGAGTCGCTGCAGCTCCTGTGTCTTCTTCTGGCTGAGTTCCCACTCCCTCTCCTTCTGGTCGTACAGAGTCTCCACCCACCGCAGCTGAAGGCAACAAGTGTATGTTTTAAGTTTATTTGTTTGTTTGCCATTTAACGCCACACTCAGCAATATTCCAGTTGTATGACAGTGGTCTGTAAACATTAATCTGGAGTGACACTGGACCAGACAATCCAATAATTGACATCAATGAGCATAGTTCTACAAAATTGGGGTACAATGACATACATCAACCAAGTCAGAAAATCTGACCTCTAAATCACATTAGTCGCCTCTTAAGACAAGCATGGATTGTGAAGACCAATTCCAATCTTCAGAGGGATGTAATAAGCAAGGAGCTCAGTCAATACCCGAAAGGAAAAGAAAATGAGGTGAGATCTCTTACAGCAAAACATGGCTGTCACAAACTCACAAACTCCAAGACAATGTCCATAGTATGTTACTCTCAAAACCATATCTGCCAACTATTTATACATATGTACATACATGTATCATTCACAATGCCAGAGCAAAAAAATTGAGTGTGGACACAATGTGCACTGAGAGTCTCAAGCAAACATATCATTAAAGCCAATTCAATTATTCAATCAAATTTTACTTTCAAAAAGGGATGTGCACGAGCTTATTCCTTAGTAATGGTTTCTCTATTTTTCAGACGCCATTTTTGTTGCCTCGCTATAACAGTGGGTTTGGGGGCTTGCCCCCACACAACGGCCTGAATTAAATGTTTTTGTAAGCAAATGAAATGTTTAATTACCAAAGTAGATACAAAATACTTTATTAGTAGCATCAAACAAACATGGCTGATTGTTGTCTGGTATAATGCATGTATACCCAAAGTTTTTTCTACACTCTGTCCAAAGGACCCAACTCTGCACAGTGAATTGCGGTGCCTTAGATTACTAGGCCACCAGTGCCCCTCATTCCTGGATCACCCCAAAACCAAGAGTATAACACAAACCTTTTCAACCTCCTGCTGAAGCTGGGAGTTCAACTCCTGTAGATCAGCACACTGCCGGGCAACTCCCTCCATCACATCATTCTTCTCCACCACTCTCAGATACATCTCACGCAGCTCCTTGTTCTCATTACCCAAATTCCCCAGCTTCAGGAGCAGGCTCTGGATGATGTCCTGATCCACCCGATTATCTTCATCAACATTATCACAACCTGACCCCATGCTTCTGATGTTCCCTGGACTCTGACTGAAGCTGTTCACGGTCTGTCTCAGATCCTTGTTTTCTTTCTCCAGACGATTTATCTTCAGGTTCAGGTCATTGACGTACTCGTCCTTCACACAGCTCTTCTGGACAAGTTCTTGGACATCATCATACAGATTCTGGACCTCCTCGGGGAGGATCTGATGGTCAGTCAGCCCAGCAATGGCAGCCAGGACATCCTTGCCTGAATGGCAGTTGGTCTCAGTGCATTGGACTGACAGGGATTCTTTTTCAAGTTCAGCCATTCTGTAAACCAATGCTATATTTTCAACTCATAAACAATCTAAAACTAACAAAAATTAAAAAACATAAATTCTGTCAGTTGTGTCAACTGGTATTCAAAACTATTTTAAATACAAGTATTTGGAAATGTAACTCAAACACAGGATTACATGATGCCACAATAAACAAAGAGAGAGAGTGTCGAATTGATTTTGCGTCGCATTGGCTAGCTAGGGGTCAGCAGTTTGGAGACGCATTAATTTCAAGATTTACAGTATTCACTGTGTTCAAGGCCTCTGTTTCCTTTAACGTCAACAGATGTTATTCACATGAAGCATGAATGTTTGATAGGTCTATGCATATAGCAGTAGTGTATTTAATCAAGTGATGACAAAAGGGAACACATGTAGCAAGTACTCGGTGACAATGTGTTGATATGAGGCTAGTGAGAGGGTGGGGGAGGCTGGTACTTGGTTTATTATAGCCTAATGTTCATTCTTGGTAAATAAATGTATTTTATTTCATCCTTAAACTTTATTTACAAAATAAAGAAAACCTACAACTTGTTATTCTAATATGGAATATATTTCAGTAACTAGTTGATAATTTACTTCTCATCACAAACTTCCATAAAGGACAAGATACATGCAAATATAATTCTACTCTGTACATCCATGTTCATTTGAAGGGTCATAGTTTTGACAACCATGTGCTTTTGGTAATTACTGTACCATATCATTTAATAATCATTTAACTTTGACCTGAGTCAGATGGTACACGAGCATTAGTTTTAGAAACATGCTCACCCATATTTATGGTTATGTGATGTTTTAATTGGGGAAATGGGTAATTTTTTAAAATTATTTATTGTCATTAACCCAAAGAAAATCTTTGTGAACCCAACCCCCTCTCGCATAATATTGCTAATATTTACAAGTTAGATAAATGTCTAAAAATCAGATATTTTAAATGCTTGAGAGTGTCAATTCACACATGATTCACTCGTGATGGGTATTTATAACACTGACGAAAAAATAATACCATCAAGTAGCAACATATTCTTGTAACAGTATAAAACTATAGTTTTTTTTGTTTTTTTTAACTCTTAACTAGAACCTACAAACATGGTACTGTACTGTCAAAAAGTCTTTACATTTGGCAGTTTGATGTTAAAAACTGTATAAAAAAATACTTCCGGGTTGATGTTAAGCAAGGGTGTTTATCCAACTTAACAAACCGTGATGTGTATATTCATGCATTGTGTCACATTTATTGAAAAAGACATACTAACCTGGGGAAAAAAAACATTTTATAATACACACTCACGCTAAAGAAGTGATAAGACGTAAAAAGCGTTGTTAACATGGCGAACATGTTTACCTATAGTGACCTAGATTGTGTTCTGGGTCAATGTCATAGGTCGGAATTGTTATCTGGTATTTATCATTTACACTTAGTCAAATAGATTAAGCAATCACACGTTT
Source organism: Haliotis cracherodii (assembly GCF_022045235.1). Taxonomy (NCBI): domain Eukaryota; kingdom Metazoa; phylum Mollusca; class Gastropoda; order Lepetellida; family Haliotidae; genus Haliotis; species Haliotis cracherodii. Next base: position 37,345,959 of record NW_027266297.1, on the reverse strand, counting down.
CCAAAAGAAATTGTCTGCTTACCGTGATCTCTGCGGCGTGTAATACCAGAGAAATTTCAGCAACAGATAATCCAGCAGTCTCCAAGCAAGTAGATCTAGCGATGGTCACGCGCAGCACGTGATCTAACTGTTCAGACTATTTTTGTTTCCAGCTGTTTACTTTACGTTACTTGACTGTCAGCGTTTTTATTCTGACATGGAACAATAAAAAAGCGTTCATAATACGACAGTACGTATTTGATATACGATATCGAGAGGACAAATTGTATATGCAAAACTGATTTTTGTTTACTGTGGTGTAATTGGGGGGGACAAGATCCTCCGACTTGATTTCTAGGTCATGCAAGATAAGAAACTATACAGCTTTATATTTGTTTGCTAAACCTTCTAAGTACAAAGGAAGTTAATCTTAAAGCTATTGTTTGATACAAAATCAATAAGATCTAAATATATTTTTATCAAATATCATTTTAAGTGATGTTTGTACAAAAGGCACCAAACATTCGAATAGCTCATCCAGTTTCGAGTGAGAGTGCGTATGGTTTTATGCCGCTTTTAGCAATATTCAAGCAATATCAAGGCGGGGGGACACCAGAAATGGGCTTCACACATTGTACCCATCATCCAGTTTCGAATTAGGGCCTAGCTAGTTATTTTTTCAAACAACCTTTAAAAAGGTTTTCATGAATCGATCATGTGAAAAAACATTACTTGAATTGCATTTCAATCATTTCCCAAGGTCTTAGTAATAGTTTATACTGAATAAATGCATGTCCAATGCAAGCGACTTGTTTCACATACGAAACAGCAGTACATTAAATTGGTTGTTAGGCAATATAAAAGTTCTTTCGTAATGATTTGGGTGGCCCTGAAAAGGGCCTGTGGACAGTGTCCTAAAATTGTAACAAGCAAGTTTTCTACTTGACGCTGGCTCTCTTACTGATTTTCACCTTCTTCGATCCAGGCTTGACGATTTTCTTTGTTGGCCTCTTGCTTGGCTTGGCCTTTCTGATAGCTTTCTTGAGCATTTTCTTTGGTCGTTTCTTGGTCGCCGATTTCCTTGCAGGCTTCCTTGCCTTCTTTGCCTTTCCCATGGAACGCCTTCGTACTTTGCCTTTGCCTGCCGACTTCTTCTTGCCGGCGGTCTTCTTGGCCTTCTTGGCGGGCTTCTTTGTGGAAACTGTTCCTACGCGGAAACGGCCTGACGCTCCATTGGCGAGAGATCCCTTGGGGCGAACCAGGGCTCCCGTCTGTAGACCTTTATGAAAGCCACGTTTGAGCAAACTTGGCAACAAAGTAAGAGGAATTCCAGGGTAGGTGGCCATGATGTAGCTTTTGATGGCCTGCACTGAAGAGCCTTTCTTGTCCTTCAGGGCACCAATTGCCGCAACTATCATATTCACGACAGTTGGGCGACCCGATGGCTTGCGATTACCCACGGCCTTCTTTAGGCTTTTAGCAGGAAAGGTAAGCACTGCAGGCCTAGCAGGCGATTGGGATCCGGAACAAGATGGACTTGGCATGATTATTAGATGTATTCTTGACAGGTACACTGAACAGGAATGCCTTCAACCGACGTGACGTCGCTCTTATAGGCAACGCGCGGACGTGAGAGAAGACAATCAACACATATTCGCACGAAATGTAAATAGGCTTAGCGATTTACTGCAAATTGTGTTTGTTTACCAATGTCATTATGATATTTCCTTTTACTTCGTTCATATTGGTTAAACAAAAATGGTACCATTCAGCAGCATATGTTCTAGTGATTCCGGGGATCCACATCAATTCCTGCAGGAATTTGGTGTTGCTACGCTATTGTGGGTTTTACAGTGAACTATAAAGAGAAATGTTTTTAAAAACAACGTTCCACATTAAAAAATTGGCTTAACCAAAAACATCTTGCAAAACATAAGCTCAAAATTACGTTCATGTTAAACATGTCATGGTTCTGATTCAATAGATGTATCATACATAGCAGTACAAATCAGTTAGACAGCTCAATTTTTATGTTAAATGTTAGCTCAAAAACACAACAACGACAGAAAATCGTCCATTTTGAATGCATTTCAACTTGGGTTTTGACAATACTTGAACGCTTTTGCCACTCTGTAAAGTTATATATGTACAGTACGACCCGAACCTCACTTTCTAGTTTCACTAATTCTTCTCAACTCAGTTTATGACCCGAATTAAACAGAAAACGATCTACATTATTGGTCCTCTTTCGTGCCCATATGTTGTGACATTTTCCCACTAATTCCAATGCTTGTACGCACTTCCGTCATGTATCCCTTATGAAGCCCAGCTGTTACCTTAAATACTTCTTATCTCCAGTACAAAATAATTTTAAAAATCAAACAAATATACAAAATATTAACACAGGTTTCCGGCAAAAGTATTATATGGCCTATGAAAAAAATACGAAAAATGTTCTACTAAATGTTATTAGAGACGTACGTGCGATTGTGCACACTGATCAATTATGTATTTTGCTATTGCTTTCAAAGAATCTATTTCATAAACACCAGATCTTCTTAATATTTTAACCAAATTATTTTGAGAAATAGATAAAATCTTACAATAATTTCGGTGTGTTGAGATGAAATATGAAGCAGTGAAATGTTACCAACATAGATCTAAGCCAGTATTTTCCCGATCGTTTTCGGTAAAACATGTAGACTGTGTACGTGTAAACATGGTAAAGGAAATTATGAATACTAGAATGTTCAGTATGTCATTGTCAAATATAGTATGTTTATACAGTGAATAAACCCATGGATCAAGCCAATGATATTCATTCAAAAACATGGATATAATTAATGTTGTTATCTATAGACTTTATATATTGTTCATCAAATGCTTGTACAATCATTTGAGGTTCTATAATAAAGGCATCATTCCATATATCAGAATATAAATCAAAATATATGTACATGCAATTTCGTTGAACTATTAATGAAATATATGCTAAATATGCTCCATAGATACAAATCTTCATTAATGATCTAATCCAAATATTGAGAGAAATAAATTCTTTTCTAAATATTACAGTGTCCTTATGATAAAGGAATACAGAATGGTTTGGGTTAGATGTTATAATACATGCTAATGATCTGTATCAAGATATCTAGATTTGTATTTCCATATATATTTTTTAACCATTTTTCATTTAAGTTTGGGTTGTTGTTTTACGCCACACTCAGCAATATTCCAGCTATATGACGGCGGTCTGTAAATAATCGAGTCTGGACCAGGCAATCCAGTGATTAATATCATGAGCATCGATCCACGCAATTGCATCAACCAAGTCAGCGAGCCTGACTACCCGATCCCGTTAGTCGCCTTTTACGGTAAGCATGGGTTGCTGAAGACCATTTCAAAAACATACAAAAAATATGTACCAAATAATTAGACGGAAAGGTGTTTGGTGCTCGCAGAAAAATAAGTAGTTTATTTAAATGAATTCCTGTTGGCATTTGTAGGCACCTCATTTTTTAATATTTTATTTGAAAATGTAGAAAAAACATTATGACAAACCTCCTGTTGTTTGTCCTATATCATGTTTGAGTCAGTCCCCAGATATCGCTAAGCGGGTGAAGTTATGATTAATTTAATCTAATTATGATCTTATAATATCTCCCGAAATATTACGTTCCTTTTTATACCGATGCTGGTTAGTTTAGATGATGAGGTGTATGATATCTAAGATACATGTTATCATGTTTAAGAAAGGTGCGTTTCAGAACATGTGGAAACTGCGTTCGTTTTGTCTCGATCAAGTATATCCGCATGGCAATGGTGAAACTGAGGATAGCCATCTCTTTGAAAAACTAACACACGATCATAAGTGCAAGACTGATATGCGAGCATATTGTCCTTTCTTTTGCCACAGACGACTTACTGGTTTGGGGTCAGAAGCGGAGAGCGTTATTCAGTATAATATAAATTTCCTTAGTTCTATATCCTGCTTGAATTTGTACTGGCCCCGTTCTAGCGGGCTAATGTTTATTTCTAACCCTGAGCGTGACAATGGATTTCTAGAGAAAGAATGAGTTCGTCTTTGGTGATGGACTGTTTGGCATGTTTGCGAGTTTATCATGTTTATATGATACTGACAGTTTGTAGCACTGAACAAACATGACGTAGACGTTATTACGTCATATCTATGGCCACCGCGCGGACGTAGTAGAAGACACCCAAGACCCATATGAAGGAAAATGCTTCGGATTTGTTATAGTGTTGTGTTTGTTTACCATTTTATTTTTGTATTATTGTTTTCTTTAACTAACATTTACTGCACACATGTGTTGTATCTACCTCGCCCTCATACTGAAGTTTCCGGTGGTGAACTATGTTTTATGAAAAGCAATATTGGAAACAAATAATATTCAGTTTTTCAGTGTGATTACGAAAATGTTTGGAAAATAAACAAAACACGCCTACTGAAAACATTTCTTTCAAAGATTATATGTCTCTATATGACTACGTTAATGCGGTTTTTTAATGGGATTATGATTCTGGTCCCTTTTCCGACTAGCATTTATAATATAATTGGTGCGTTGAGTTCCCTTAATCAATGCAACGTACGTCTCAAATGCACAAACAAATGGTTGCCTGAAATCCATATGTAACTCCCACTACTACAGTATTGAGATAATGGCTGTTGAAGTTTTGAATTGTTGTCATTGAAACGAATAGTCTTAATCTAAGTCTCAGAATGAACTACACATAGATTTTAGTGGTGGTTGTGCACATGCAATGTGTTGGTTTTTTTTAATGAAAACACATTTCTGCACCAGGATATTCAAGACACCACTAGCCTAACACGTACACGTAATAAATTGACAACTCGATCCATATTAAAACATCGATTCGGAACAAATTTCACAAACATTCAAACCAGTGATCCTGACTTTTCGGGTTTTCACATGTGTTTTAAGCAGATATTGCAAATGACTGAAATCTTAAACCTTAATTTCTAGGTAAAATAACCATTTAAGGGGAACAGCTGGCCTTATAGTCATAATTAAGTTCGTGACAATAATGTCAGCTACCGCTACAACACCAGATGACAACAATGAGTCTGAATTATTTTCAAGGCAAACACGTTGCAACAATGTAATGTTTGTGGCAAGCAATTTCTTCCTTTTTCTCAACACTGGAGCATAGATATCTAGATTCTAATAAGATTTCATATTTTTCACGAATTATCTTTTCCCAAAAAAACATCGACGTAATAATGATAACAAAGTACAAAACACGAATATACTGGTAGCGATATCATCTCTTAATGATTAATTTCCATTAAAGCGAGATGTGGTTATCAGCTGCCTCCACAAAATACAATGTTTTGATATTATATAGGCGCTTCTCGCACCTGTTATTAAGCAAAGGTTGTAACTAAATCCCCAAACCGAATTATGACTCATCTTTTGTAATGATAGTAATAAATATATTTGTATACGGGAACTACTAAAATGGCACTACAACATAATTATTAAAGCATACAAAGTACATTTATGATGTCATTCTCTTTAGTATAAAATTCAAATATGCGTGTATTCCGTTTTAAATACCCAGTCTGACTTTCAACTACATTCTTCTGCAGCGGGTGCTTTGACAAGTTGTTGCATGTACTGTTAACTGTTTTGACTGTTGAAAATGGGATACCTCATCTGACAATAGATCAAACTTACCGGTAAACTCATTTTGTTTGTCATTTACCCAAACATCATTCAACAGAAACAAACATTTAGACTATAAGCATTGCTGATCAGAGACGACAGTTGACACTGACGGAAACATCTCTGGCTCTGTTCTTGACTGCGAGATTGTGCTTCAGGTTTTGGATATTTGTTTATGAATGTTCAAGCAGTTATCGCCGACCGAAACTTCACACAAATGTAAAACAATAAGTTTGTAAAGTCTTAGTTTGTATTTTAAAAGAGGTTTTCCATCGTGCATTAGACAAAGTTAATATACTAAATATATAGCGGTGTATCAATGTATGTGTTCTGCTAGCTCAGTGTAGACACAGAATATGATATGTCAAACGGAGACGGTATCATAATATGTCTTCTTACACTGAGTATTATGAGGGTAAAAGTTGACTCAGTATATTCAGCATCGTTTCACTGAATATATATTATGATGTCATGTATAATGGTTCAGTGTGAGAAGTACAATTGTCAAGTGCAATGATTCACTGAATGTAGCCTAGAGCCGCGTTTGGGTTCTACAGTCAAGATATGACCCTACACACAGGCCATGTAACTAATAATATATTAACAAACAAACTCGGCCTCATCTACGATTTTTTGGCTAGTTTTTTCACTGTTATTAGATACATGGTCCTGTGCCCTACATCAAGTCTTGACTAGGACTCCATCGAGGCTCACGGCTACATTGAAAGGTACTGGCCACCGCCAGTTATCACATTTATTTTATTGTTATTTCTGAAATATCCTCTGTATAAAGTTGACTGTACCAATAACTTTGAATTTTGTGAAAGTATGAGCAAATGTGACAACTGTCGACTAACTGTACCAGTTTGTATCATTGTCTAAGCAGCATGTGCCATGTGATCACACAAACCTATTCAGTTACATTTTTAGCTGTCTCTGGTATAACATTCAAATGTTTTATTCTTTAAAATTATTCCAGAAGACATAAACTTATATACCTGACAGCCTGAAATGTTTATGTATGACAGATATATTTTTTCAGAAATAAATTGCCCATAATTAAGGATGCATATAACACATAAGTGTGTATTATACGCGAAAAAAACAAGTCTTGTGTACATTGATCAATCGCAAGTGGTGCTAATTGGGATTGTTCACTAGCCAATATATTAGCAAATATCGCCGTGGGCGCTTCTAAGAGCAGGGCGCTTATTACGTCACATACAGTATGTGCTATGGATTTATTCAAGTTATGAAAATTTGGTCCAGGGACAATTGCTCTGGTTTCAATACTCTTAGTTTTAACAACATGAACAAAGGAATTATTACTCTGTAATCATAATTTCGCCTAGGTGCATCTTGTGCTAGTACAACATTTATTTGAACTTAGTGTGTATTTCATATCAATTCTTCGGCCTTCAATAGTATTGATGCATATACAAATAATAACAGTATTTTTTTTTATTGTAGTGATTAAGTTACAGTTGGAGCAAAGATGGCTGACAAACCAAAGGTAAAACGTCGGAAACAGAAACTACTCAGTTCCAAAGATGGAGAAGAGGAGGGTCTGGTCAATGCAGGAATTGTGAGTACTTTTGTCAAATCTTTGTTTTATCACTTGAAACACGAATTCACCTGTTTTGAGTTCAAATATTATTGTTATATAACTTTGAAGTATCTCCGATCCAATTAATTGTTTGATTCCTGAAGAAAAATACTAGGGTAAGCATGGTAAGGAGATAGGAAAGGGAAATGAATTTTTTCTTTCAAGCCCTGTACAGAGCTAATAGATAAGCAGCATATTTGCATAAAATCCCCCCCCACCCCCAAAAAAATATTCAAACCCCAATTACTTTCAATTTACTTGCGTACAGAAACGCATGCATTAAATGAAAAACTAAAATGAATAATAACAGCTAGAGTAAATACCCTATGAAGCTTTTTCAGCAAGCGTACAAAGGAGCTAATTTCCGAAATACAATTACGAGCTAATTTACCATGTTTACTTTCAGAGTTAAGCCTATATATTTAGAACATTATTTCATTTTTTTTAAATTATGAAATGTTCACTAAGTTTGGGAAAAACCCAATAGAGTGATGAATAGATGAGTGAAAAAATATTGATTCCCCAATGAAAAATGTAATAACCCAATTAAAGTAAAAACTCAATTGCTCAAAAAGTTATCTGGAGCTCTGCCTGTAGTGACATTAAGAATTCTAAATTAGTGACAAATGATGATTTCTTGTTGCTGTAGGACTCCGACACAGAGGCAGCGTACCAGGCCTTCTCCCAGAGGGAGGGGGAGTCGTCAGCTGCTGAACTCAGTGTATGTTATCATCATAATAATTATTGTTCTTACTAGTACATGGTCACATTGGTGGCACGTGGTCCTGTGCACAGCACACAGGTCACTATCACGAAGAATAGTGATGGGTGTCTTCGTAGAATTTCTCGGGCTTCGGTCCTGCCACACACTGAAACACATGTAACATGTGGTCTGTCCTTAGGCAAATGACTGTCCGAAATATGCCTCTGTACACCTTGCAGTGAATGGGTACCAGATAGGATGAGATTGTAATGTGACCATTGACCAATGTTGACCTAATACCGCCTCACAAGCAGCATGGGTTGTATACTCCCTAGGGAGCTGAGAATGAAATTCAAGTGTGCACTGATACATTGACCAGGTTAATACTAATGTATGGCTATGAGAATTCACTGAGTGGAATTCAGTGCATTATGAACAGACTTATCATTAAACCCTCATCTATCATGTATGTGAAAGAAATTCCCAAATCCATAAACAAAGGTCAGCCAGGTGATTCCTGAAAGCCTGGTTTTGATTATGTGGATCTGTAAAAGGTGTTATCAGAGTATGTTATATCCTTGTAGTTGTACAGTGTTCGAAATTAAGCCAGAAAGTCAAGGGGTCTTTGTCATAAGCCCTGCAGCTCTGGATTCAAATAATATAGGAGAAAACTTTTTGGACTTCAGGACCCCTCTTATTTTCCAACACGGTACCTTGGTCAATATTGTAAATGATTATAGTCAAGAGTAAAATACTTTGTAGTATCAGTTAGCCAAATATTTCTTCTAAATGGCCAGGGGGCACGGGTGGCCCAGTCGTCTAAGGCGCCGCAATTTGCTGTGCAGAGTTGCGTCCCTTGGGCACGCCAGAAACCTATGATTGTGGGTTGGAATCCCGGTTCACCCCGATTATGTTTCTAGGTTTGTCAGCACCATACCCATGCTCTTGGGTTTCACCGAAGTGGTAAACGTCTGAGACCTGCATCACTTCGGGCTTTCCTCCCACATTAAGCTGACACGCCGTGATATGACTGGAATACTGTTTAAAGCGGCGTTAAACACAACACACTCACTCACTCACTCTAGATGGCCAACATATTCAAAATAGGTGAGCGAAGATATTGTGTGTGTACGTATGTTATGATACTGACTGAAGTGTATTGGTGGACTGTAGGCTAGAGAGGAAGTGGAGCAGGCCCATTCCCTGGTGAAGGATGTGAAGACACGGCACAAACGGCGGCAGAGGGAGGTAACATCATGAGGTCTATGTGACCAATAAATTCACAATATTATGTCTGTATTTAAACATTAAACTGTCATTAAGATCAGATCTATGTTCTCTCTACAGCTAAACAAAGAGGACATCCCATTATGGGTCATGTCAGAACGACCTTTTTGAACTTTGACTGACCAATGAAATGACTAACAAGAAGTTGATATTAGCCAATCAGAAAGCATCTTCGTCGAGCTATGATTCAAACTGGCAACTACGCTTTGAAAAATAGTTTCACAGAGATCTCAATTCAAAAATTGAAAACTGAACATACTGCAATGTTTAATAGATGGCCTAGATTGTATTTCAGTACTTTACACATGCAATGCAAAATCTCTTTCATTCAAATGTTTATCCAACTGAAGCAACAGATGGACAATTTATTTGATGAATAATGGACTGTTGATTAGAAAACTCTATGTTAAACATTTGGAGGTTCATGATTAGAAAACACATTCTGACTGTCACTTTCCTGACCTGGTAAGCGACACTCTGATTGGTCAGATGAAAGTTCATTCAGACGTAATGGGATGTCTTCAGATCTGATTTGAATGAGATTGGTAATTTAACATGAATTGAGGTAAAAAAAAAAACTTTTTAAAATTCTTCTTACGACTCATAACTGATTAGGTGAGTTTAATATTGCTGAAGAGTGCCATACTGCATTAAACATTTTGATACAATTCTAGTTGTCCCAACTGGTGACACCTAAAGATGATGTGAGCGGGGAGCTGAAGACGATGAAGATGAAGAGTCGCAAGAAGATTGAGGAGGAGACGGCCAGGGAGGAGGAGCTCGCTGCAGCCATTGCCGCTGCCGAGGCAGAGGAGTCCGCAAGGGAGGCTGAGGCGCCCCAGCCGCTGGAGACAGAAGATGGGACAATCCCCATGCCAGCAGAAGAGGAGGCGACAGAGACAATCAAACCAGAGGAAGAGACCATGCCTACAGGGGAAGGTAAGTGTGGTCATTTGACTGCCTGTTGATGTGGTCATTATTAGCAATAGGGGAGGGGTCGGAGGAAGAGACCACGCCTACAGGGGAAGGTGGGTGTGGTCACTTGACTGCCTGTTGGTGTGGTAAGTTTAGAAGCAATAGGGGAGGGGTCGGAGGAAGAGACCACGCCTACAGGGGAAGGTGGGTGTGGTCACTTAAATGACTGTGGGTGTGGTCAGTTTATTAGCAATGTCAAGTTAACACACAACGTGTCACATTTTGATAAGCAACCTTTTACCATCATGAAGTGTTAGCATGTTTGTGTTGTTGTGACAGTCTCCATGCCGGACACCACTATGGAGACAGCACCACCAGACACAGGCGAGATCACCATGGCTACAGTTACAACAGAGTCGACGGAGACAACAACAAAAGCTCCACGAGGATCATCTCTCCGAGCCAAGATGAAGAAGGTTCTTGAGAAAGCTAGGGTGAGAGGAAGCGTTTTTTGTTCAGAAGCAAACTATATGGATGGGGTGGTCAGCCTCGGTGACACTGTACCCAGATGAAGTGGATTAGTGCTCATAATATCAATCACTGAATTGTCTGGTCCAGATTTGATAATTAACATACCGCCTTTATTTGTTGGAATATTACTGGGTGCAGATTTTTCAACAAACAAACATTTGTTTTTTTACTTAATTTTGTTTGTTGCAGGAACAAGCTGAAGATGAGATGAGAGAGGAGGCTAGAGAGGAGCGTGCCAGACAGCGAGACATCAGGCAGGAGAAGGCGAGGACACGGTTCGACACAGAGGTGAGTCAGACAGCGGTACATCGGGCAGGAGAAGGCGAGGACACGGTTCAACACAGAGATGAGTCACACAGCAGGACATCAGGCAGGAGAAGGCGAGGACACGGTCGACACAGAGGTGAGTCACACAGCAGGACATCAGGCAAGAGAAGGCGAGGACACGGTTCAACACAGAGGTGAGTCAGACAGCGGTACATCAGGCAGGAGAAGGCGAGGACACGGTTCGACACAGAGGTCTGTCAGACAGCGGTACATCAGGCAGGAGAAGGCGAGGACACGGTTTGACACAGAGGTCTGTCAGACAGCGGTACATCAGGCAGGAGAAGGCGAGGACACGGTTGGACACAGAGGTGAGTCACACAGCAGGACATCAGGCAGGAGAAGGTGAGGACACGGTTCAACACAGAGGTGAGTCAGACAGCGGTACATCAGGCAGGAGAAGGCGAGGACACGGTTCGACACAGAGGTGAGTCACACAGCAGGACATCAGGCAGGAGAAGGTGAGGACACGGTTCAACACAGGTGAGTCAGACAGCGGTACATCAGGCAGGAGAAGGCGAGGACACGGTTCGACACAGAGGTGAGTCACACAGCAGGACATCAGGCAAGAGAAGGCAAGGACACGGTTCGACACAGAGGTGAGTCAGACAGCGGTACATCAGGCAGGAGAAGACGAGGACACGGTTCAACACAGAGGTGAGTCAGGCAGCGAGACATCAGCCAAGAGAAGGCGAGGACACGGTTTGACACAGAGGTGAGTCACACAGCGGTACATCGGGCAAGAGAAGGTGAGGACACGGTTCAACACAGAGGTGAGTCACACAGCGGTACATCGGGCAAGAGAAGGCAAGGACACGGTTCGACACAGAGGTGAGTCACACAGCAGGACATCAGGCAAGAGAAGGCAAGGACACGGTTCGACACAGAGGTGAGTCACACAGCAGGACATCAGGCAGGAGAAGGCGAGGACACGGTTCGACACAGGAGAGTCAGACAGCGAGACATCAGGCAGGAGAAGGCGAGGACACGGTTCGACACAGAGGTGAGTCACACAGCAGGACATCAGGCAGGAGAAGACGAGGACACGGTTCAACACAGAGGTGAGCCAGACAGCGGTACATCAGGCAGGAGAAGGCGAGGACACGGTTCGACACAGAGGTGAGTCACACAGCAGGACATCAGGCAGGAGAAGGTGAGGACACGGTTCAACACAGAGGTGAGCCAGACAGCGGTACATCAGGCAGGAGAAGGCGAGGACACGGTTCGACACAGAGGTGAGTCACACAGCAGGACATCAGGCAGGAGAAGACGAGGACACGGTTCAACACAGAGGTGAGCCAGACAGCGAGACATCAGGCAGGAGAAGGTGAGGACACGGTTCAACACAGAGGTGAGTCAGACAGCAGGACATCAGGCAAGAGAAGGCGAGGACACGGTTCAACACAGAGGTGAGTCACACAGCAGGACATCAGGCAGGAGAAGGTGAGGACATGGTTTGACACAGAGGTGAGTCACACAGCGAGACATCAGCCAAGAGAAGACAAGGACACGGTTTGACACAGAGGTGAGTCAGACAGTGGGACATCAGGCAGGACATGGTGAGGACATGGTTTGACACAGTCACACAGCAGGACATAGGCAGGAGAAGCCTCAAAAATGTTTTACCTTCACTTCTGGAGCTCTCGTAAATATAATCCTGCACATGTTTTTCAGATCACTGAGGAGGAAATGGAAGAAAAACTTCAAGCTCAGAAACTGAAGTTGCGCTGGAAGAAGAAAGGGCCAAAGTCTGATAAGGTAAGACGCATGTATTTACCATGTTTCCCATTGACAGCCAGTCTTTCTCTATTCATTTTCCCAAAGTGTTTTACAAAAACACAACTTGAAAGATATGTTATTGCCTTTGTATAATATACTTTGACAAAAGTGTAGGGGATGTTAAAAATCATCAAAACAATGTCTTCTGATCTATTTGGTATTGGAAAATGGAAATGATTTGATCCTATCTGCAGGAGAGTAGGCGATCATATTTTAATGGACGTGATGAGATGGTGACACACTAGGTCGTGAAAGTGGTCGGAATATCAAATTCCAAATTTACATTTTGCAGCCAACATCACTAATGTGTTAAATAAGTGTCTTTGAGGTGTCCGAGGTCACATGTTTCATGACTGTCACAATGTTGTGTTTGGGAGGTGCTTTTTTTTTTCGGACATGTTATTGCCATATGAATCACTTACTTTCATAGCCAGACATTGATGTATTTTCACCTCAAAACAAATTATCTTCTACTTTCTTTGTATTGTATAATTCTTTTAACATGTTTACAAGAATTATTTTGTATACTTTTTCAAGCAGATAATGTGTGATGTGATACGTTACAGGAAATGGGAATGCCAACTGCAGAAGAGGCGTTCGACTTCTTCACTCGGGAGTATGAACCTGAACCGGAAGTGGAGGAGAAGAAAGAAGGAGAAACAAAACCCGAGGAGAAGAAGGAGGAGACGGAGCCAAAGGAAGGGACAAGCGAGGAGAAGGAGGAGGGAGAAGGAGAGGTGGGGACAGTCATTCCTCTAGATATTGGAATGTTTTCTAAAATAGGTTTGCTTTAAGTGAGATTATGTTAAAGAATGGGCAAAATCAAAGTCACCCATTGATTTCTAGGATGGTTAAACCTTGACTTAAACCAGAGGGCTGAAGTTGATGTTGTTGGGTCCTGAGATGTAGTTTCATTTATTAGTTTCACACAGAGAAGAGCCTTAGAAAGTAGGAGAAAACAATGAAAGATAATTGTTTCCCTTTTTTTTCAGGAAGGAGATAAAAAGAAAGATGACAAACCAGAAGGTAACTTTTGCAAAACTTTGCATACCCAACTGTCTCTAGACATCAAAGTACTAGAATTGGGATTTGGGCACACTTGGGCCAAGAAGAATCCTTTTTTATCCCACATGTCATATTGTCTTTATTGGCAGATATATCACACTAGGAAGCACTGTAAGCACCGTGTTTGTTGATTCTTGGTTTGTCAGCACCATCTGAATCTAGTAATTCTGGTTTACCATAGTACCATACAGGCCTGCACTTTCTCTCCGATCAAAAGATCAACTTCAGCTATTGGTGCCAAAGTCACGTACCGACACACATGGTGACAGGTCATTTCAACATGCTGGCTCATTGCTATGGAACAGTCTGCCACAATAAATCCGAGAAACAGAAAATCTGACAAACTTTAGAAAGACAAATTTAAAACCTGTCTCTTCAAGACAGCCTTAGACTAGATCAATGAGGTTCTAAGCACATTTGAGCAGTTGTTACTTGGAAAATTTGTAAGAATTTATCAACACGCATTGCGATGGGCTTTCCTCCTACATTTACTCGACACACCATTGGTTTTTGGTGAGTAAGGGTTATTAACATCCATGTCACTCATTCAGTGGGAGCAAGGGTTGCTGTGTCATCATGGTCATTTGAGACACCAACTTCACTGTGCAGAGTTGCTTCCCTTAGTCACGCCAGGATCATATTGTGTGTTCAAATTCTAGATGGGTCCAGATCTCTTGGTTTGTTAACACCATTCCCATGTTCCAGGGTTTACCAAAGTGATCAACATCAAAGACATGCATCCATTTGGGCTTTCCTCCCACATTAAGCTGACACTGCATGATGTGAATGAATAGGGGTTGGGTTCAAAACAAAATAGAAAATAATTCACTCGCTCACCTGATCCAAGGAGGTTGAGTGTGTCAGTGAGTGCTCTGTTGAGTGCTCTGTGCTCAGTGAGCAAGAGTGTATCCTGAGCTTCACCAGAATTTGTAAGATATCATATGTTATGATGTGATATATCTGTTATACTGTTATATATCTGTTATACTGTAATATTTATATCTTTTATGATGTTATATATCCATTGTGTTAAGCATACATTTACTGTTATGTATATTATATACCATATGTCATTGTGATGGTATATATCTGTTATATTGTCATATAATTTGTGATGTCATATCTGTTATTTTGTTGTACATATCTGTTATACTGTTATATATTCATTATGGTGTTATATATCTGTTATACTGTTACATATTCATTATGGTGTAATATATCTGTTATACTGTTAGGTATTCATTATGGTGTTATATATCTGTTATACTGTTGTATATTCCTTATGGTGTAATATATCTGTTATACTGTTATATATCTGTAATATGGTTATGCATCTGTTTGAGGATGTTTCTGATCTCTGCACAGATGAGAAGCCCCTTCTAGAAGACTTTGGTGTGGAGGGAGACGAAGGAGGGTATGGTCAGACCACTGTGGGCCGAGCCGAAGTTACTGCCCCTGATAAGCTGCGAGAGAAAGAAGAGAAATTATTATACATCCCGTCACTCATCAGCCGTAAGTTTGTTTGTTTGTTTGTTGTTTAACAATGCATAATTGTCAACATACTTCAAAAATCAAAATAAGTTGATCATTTTACCATCATGATTTGGGGAGGTCGGGTAGCCTACTGGTTAAAGTGTTCGCATGTCACACCGGAGACCCAGGTTCGATTCCCGACATGGGTACAAAGTTTGAAGCTCATTTCTGGTTTCCCCTGTCGTGATATTGCTGGAATACTGCTAAAAGCAGCATAAAACCATACTCACTCACCACAAAGTTTTTCGAAGTAGATACCTTACGACCTGAAGTAACCATGGTAACATGTAACCTGTATACTTCACATTGGGACCATGGAATTCCCCTTTTGCACAAGGCACCAGTGTTTTTTAACTGTACAACACTTAACGGAAAGCAAACATATTTTTCAACTAAACATAGTGTGCGCAAAGCCCACACTCGAGCTGATTGTAAATTCAGTTCAAGGTGAGACGAGAGAGGGTACGGTCTTCTCGACCACCTTCCTGTATAGAATTAATGTGTCTTTTAGGCTTAAATAAATAAAAGAATTGGTTCTCAGGCAATGGCTATTGAAAATATAGAGTAAAATAATAAAAATGAAACATGCAGCAGACTTTATGATGATGATGATGATGCTGGTGCCTGAGGACCAAGACTTCTTTTTTTTTGCCTTACGCATGAGTTGTGACCATAGCAGCAACAAAATTGCAAACGAAGTTGACAAAAATATGCAGGAGAAGTTTGATGTATGGGGCCATCTTAATTCAAATTACAGATGAAAAATACATGCAATTTATTGTGGCATGTATTGCAGTACATGAATCATTATTGCAATAAATTATAATACGAAAGTCAGGCCAGTACCCTTCACTGATAATGCCTGCCTTGTATTAGGAAAGCAAACATATTTTTCAACTAAACATAGTGTATCCAATTGTTTTGGTGCGCAAAGCCCACACTCGAGCTGATTGTAAATCCAGTTCAAGGTGAGACGAAGGAGGGTACAAAATAAAAACTAAACGTGCGGCGGACTTTATGATGATACGGGCGGTGCCTGAGAACCCAAGACTATTACTTTTATAGCCTTACACATGAGTTGTTTACATAGCAGCCACAAAATGGCAAAGTTGACAAAAATGTGCAGGGGAAGTTTGATGTATGGGGCCATATTTCTTCAAGTTCATAACAAATTACAGATGAAAAAATGCAGGCTTGGAATGTATGCTTGATGGCTTCCTGTAATGTGCATCTTGTTGTATCAGTGCCCACATCTGAGAAGGTAGGGCAGGACCTGGCCCCCCGGTTCTTGGAGGAGGAGGGTCTGTATGTCGGCACACGACCCCTCATCCCCACCCGCAACCAAAACAAGATGGAGAACAGGCTGCTGCACGAGCCAGACAAGGTACCCAATCTATTTTTAATTTTACTTTCATTGAAATTAATATAATAACGATAATTTCATTGAGCCCAAATAAAAATTCAGACTTAATCTGTTTCCTGTGTGAATTTTGACCTTAATGGTTTTATTCCTTGAAGATATGTCATGATGCGTTGTTATGTAATATATCGCTGTTGAATGAGGCAGTTTTTAGGAAAGTGTCATCTGCAGATCTTGATGTGTTGTAGGGAAGACGTTGGTTTGGTGAAGACGGACAGATCATAGCATTGCCGGACCCGCTGAGGTCTACCCCCTCACGGCCAATCGTACCCGAGGAGGTGGAGCCATACCTGGAAACGGTGTTTCGGAAGGTGAGGAACAGCTTCATAGTCTACTCGTTTCATTGCCCTCTTGTTGTTGACAAATATGTGACATTTTCGCGTCGCTTTGTCATATATCTAAATAAAAATAATATTGCAGCAGCAAGTATATATCACAAGACTCAAGTAATTAGAAGGCATGCTCAAAGTCTTGACATTATTACAGTAAACTATGTTTATAAAGAATACTCTTATAACAAACTAACAGATGTAAAGAACTGTTTTTCGGTCCCGTCCATTGCTGTATATATGTTGATATATGTTTGTAATGAACTAAAATTAATGGTCCCTTTGAATTCATTATGACCGTAGTTTACTGTATTTGAAAAAATGGATGAGTGTGCATTCAAATTTTATTCTCAGCTCCTTTGGGAGTATTTAACCTAAGCAGACTCTGCCGAGTACCCAGTTGCTGCTGAGTGGGTGTGGGGCAGGACGAGTGGTCTAGAAACTGGAGTCAAGCTTGCCATGTGTGGTCAACCTTGGAACATGTGCTTGCTATGTTTTAGAGTGAGTGAGTGAGTGAGTGTGTATGGTTATACGCCACTTTTAGCAATATTCCAGCAATATCACGGCGGGGGACACCAGAAATGGGCTTCACACATTGTACCCATGTCAGGAATCGAACCCGGGTCTTCTGCGTGACGAGCGAACGCTTTAACCACTAGGCTACCCGACCGCCCCCTATGTTCCAGAACACGTAGACAGTACAATGTGCATGTATTTAAGTTTAACTGATCATTTGATTTCCTATGACTGAGGTTTAAAGTAGCCTTATACCATACAGGCGATCATGCGCGAGTTTGACTGCCGCTACATAGATGGGGCTATTGACGGCTCAGGGCGGTACCAGCTTGACGTCGACATCAACTCCATCAGCTTCACTCATCATCATCTGTTCAGCAAGGAACATGTCCTGTCTCAACGACTGACAGAGCTCAACCGGCTGTATCTTGTCAGAAAGAAAAAAAATATCACAGAATTCCTCATCGAGAAGGTTTGAATAATCATTTGTTAATGCTTATGTGTATTTCTTGAAAATTTGTAACCATCAAGTTGTATAGTTAAGCATATTTTACGACTAAGCTATGATAATATACGAGATATATATTGAGACACTTCGTATGTGCCGTATTCTGTGATTATTGATTTCAGTTAGAGCAATAAATCATTAATGTTTATATTATACTGTCAAAAAATACAAGAACTGAAATGTTAGTCCAACACAGAGTAATGGAAATTGACCCCTCAGAAGGGCAGAGGTCATCCTGACTGATTTATATGTATTGGCAGTTGGTGCAGTAGCTGGTGTCATTTTGTCAGATGTTTCATGACCAACATTTACCATTCTCACTTAAACCATCTTCTAGAGGCAAGGGAGTTAACTGACTATAAAAGTCCACTTTCCACCCTTGCCGAACTAGGCTGGAATTATGGAGTTATTTTGGGGTGAATTAAGGAGTCTATGCATAGTCCAGTCAAAATCAACAAACAAGAACAAAATCAACATCCGGTTCGTAAACTGTCGTGCAGGTTTCGGTTGATTGCAGGATTTGCAACATAGCATCAACAGATATTTTCCCAATGTTTTAATGTTTTTAGTCAAGGTGCTCACGTGACTTGATGGACTTCATGAAGTAAGACCCGTTTTATTACAATATGGATTTTGATTATCGATCAGATTGGCTTCACTGGGCACCACCATTTTGTTTGAAGCAAATGCAAGTGATATCAGAGGTGGAACCTGATTGGTCAATAGGAGGAACATAAAGTGATATAACTCGTAATAGTCACTGGTGGGGCTTTGATCGAACCCAGACTTCCGGCCTAGTTCGGCAAGGGTGGAAACTGGACTTTTACAGTCAGTTAACTCCCCTGCCGTGGGAAGATGACTTAGACTAGTTTACCCGTGATCATGTAGATAACCATACAAGAATATGATCAAAGTTCTTTCTATAAAATCGGTTATAATTGACATTTCATTTTTATAGCATTGATATACTAAAACTCCTTTCCCTTTTTACACATGTTTAATTGGAAAACCCACTGAATACATCTGGGTCCTTTTGTGTACTTTCAGCTGAGAGCTCTGAAGAACTCGGCCCTCCATTTGAAGGATCATATCTTGTCACACAAGGTTTGTACGACATGATGTGGATGTGTTGATAGACATTCAGTTTTGTATGATTCATAATATATATTTCAAACCTTGTATCAGGATAATGTTCTCTGACTCAAATTAGTCATGTGATTTAGCCGCTAGAGCCAGTCACTAGATTGTGAGTGACTACACTGGTTTTCTGACCCGGTGACAATCGCGGCATCAAGTAATCAAGTCAAACTAATGTTTGATAGCAATGTAATGATCCACCTTTTCTATTCAAAAGACAAGTATAAGAAATAAGTTTGACTGGCCTGTAAATATTCCAATCTGGATCATTCAAAAAACAGTGGTTGATATTGTGAACAACAATCTATTTTGTTAAGTGTCTGTCAGTCATTGAGCGGCTCATTCTGTGCCGTGAAGATCCCGGGTAGAATAAGTCTTTAGCAACCCATGCCTGACGTAAGAGGCGATATGCTTGTCGTAAGAGGCGACTAACAGAATTGGATGGTAAGGCTTGCTGATTTTGTTGATGTATATCATTGCATCCCAATTGCATAGACTAATGCTCACGATGTCAATCACTGGATTGTCTGGTCTGGCCATCATAAAGCTGGAATATTGCTGAGTGCGGCGTTAAACAACAAACAAACAAACAAACCTTCACAGAGAGCTTTGACACTGGTCATGTTGTCTTCAAATTCTGGTCATATAGTATCGGTTCCTGATCTGGATTCCTGTTGCCTAAAATAACATTGTTTCAATAGGGAGAGATGAGTGTAGCGGACAGAGCAAACTACGAGAGGAGGCTGGTGGACTACAAGTATGAAATAAGGTTAGTTCACTTCCGTACAGTCCACCCTCATTAATCTAATCATGGGACAAAGGTGTCTCTATATGTAGTTGGCCACTTATCCCAAAAGACTGTTTCCTGTTTTTGTGTGGAACGCTATGCTATACTTCTAACATGACATTATTACAGCCACAGAGTGAAATTTCAACACAACAGGAACATAGTAATGGTACATTTTTAATAAAGATTTCAATAATTTATCCATAAATCATTAATACATCAAACGTTTGTTACAATAAACTAAAACACCCTCTTCAGTTAACTGATCAATTTGCTGATATATATAACTAAGACCAAGAGAGTACGAACAAGTCACAGTTAATGGAGAGGGGAGGGATACTTTCTTGGAAAACATGCACATCTTCATGATCTTACTTGTCCTGCTTGTGGAGTGAGAAAAGTAGAATGTGGTCATATTTCATTGTCAAAATGTCGAGCTACATCAGCCTTTGTAAGGTTTCCACTATAATCACTAAATGAAAGCTCCTCTCCTTGACTGTTTTGTTGCTATCTATCTGATAAGATTCAAATATAAAGTCATGGCTGTGTTGCAAGAGATTATCCACAAGAATAATCTTTACAAGTTAGCTCATATATCAGAAAATATTATTTTCTGTCAAAATTGTTCTGGATATTGTTAATGTCAACTTAAATTTAGAATTCGTATGAGAAATATGTTCATTATGTTCGTCTGTATTTATGTCCTGACAAGTATTAAGCTTGGATAGTATTACTGTACATACACTTGTCACTTTCCTTAATCTCAGACAAACCCGTGTGATGCGGGACCGCGAGGAGCTTACCGACCGGCAGCTTCTGAAGAGCATCATCAACACTTGGAAGGAGGTGAAGAAACAGAGAGAGTTCCAGAAGTTTACATCCACCACTGTTAAGCTGCAGGTCCGCAGGTAAGGGGGAACAATGCCGGTGTCGTCACTGAGGCGAGGGATGCCATCCACCACTGTTAAGCTACAGGTCCGCAGGTAAGGGGGAACAATGCCGGTGTCGTCACTGAGGCGAGGGATGCCATCCACCACTGTTAAGCTACAGGTCCGCACTGAGGCGAGGGATGCCGTCCACCACTGTTAAGCTACAGGTCAGCAGGTAAGGGGGAACAATGCCGGTGTCGTCACTGAGGCGAGGGATGCCGTCCACCACTGTTAAGCTACAGGTCAGCAGGTAAGGGGGACAATGCCGGTGTCGTCACTGAGGCGAGGGATGCCGTCCACCACTGTTAAGCTACAGGTCAGCAGGTAAGGGGGAACAATGCCGGTGTCGTCACTGAGGGTGGGTGGGATGCCGTCCACTTCTGTTAAGCTACAGGTCCCCAAGTAAGGGGGAACAATGCCGGTGTCGTCACTGAGGCGAGTGATGCCGTCCACCACTGTTAAGCTGCAGGTCCGCAGGTAAGGGGGAACAATGCCGGTGTCGTCACTGAGGCGAGAGATGCCGTCCACCAATGTTAAGCTACAGGTCCGCAGGTAAGGGGGAACAATGCCGGTGTCGTCACTGAGGCGAGTGATGCCGTCCACCACTGTTAAGCTACAGGTCAGCAGGTAAGGGGGACAATGCCGGTGTCGTCACTGAGGCGAGGGATGTCGTGATATAATCATGCATGGTCAGTCATCCTGCATGTCCTGCATTGAGTGTTCTCAAAGTAAAGATTCCAAACTCGAAAATGGAAAAGATGAGGTTACCAAGTCAGTATATACTCTTTGGTTAACAGCTTGAGAATGAAGTCCCAGTCCTTTTAATGTTTTCTAGGGATTTGTGTTGTGTTGTTAACAGGAGCCTGAAAAACTTCAGGACCAGTCCCTTTGACGTTACCTTGTGTTATAGAGAGGAAATGGAGAAAGTGAGGGAACAGTCCCTGCAATGTTACCTGTGTAAAAGAGAGGAGATGGACAAAGTACATGACCAGTCCCTGTAATGTTACCCTGTGTTATAGAGAGGAGGTTGAGAAAGTGTGGGACCTGTCCCTTTAATGATACCCTGTGTTATAGAGAGGAGGTTGAGAAAGTACATGACCAGTCCCTGTAATGTTACCCTGTGTTATAGAGAGGAGGTTGAGAAAGTGTGGGACCTGTCCCTTTAATGATACCCTGTGTTATAGAGAGGAGATGGACAAAGTACATGACCAGTCCCTGTAATGTTACCCTGTGTTATAGAGAGGAGGTTGAGAAAGTGTGGGACCTGTCCCTTTAATGATACCCGGTGTTAAAGAGTAGAGATGGACAAAGTCTCGGACCAGTCCCTGTAATGTTACCCTGTGTTATAGAGAGGAGATGGACAAAGTGCAGGACCAGTCCCTGTAATGTTACCCGGTGTTAAAGAGTAGAGATGGACAAAGTCTCGGACCAGTCCCTGTAATGTTACCCTGTGTTATAGAGAGGAGATGGACAAAGTCTCGGACCAGTCCCTGTAATGTTACCCTGTGTTATAGAGTAGAGATGGACAAAGTGCAGGACCAGTCCCTGTAATATTACCCTGTGTTATAGAGTAGAGATGGACAAAGTCTCGGACCAGTCCCTGTAATGTTACCCTGTGTTATAGAGTAGAGATGGACAAAGTGCAGGACCAGTCCCTGTAATATTACCCTGTGTTAAAGAGTAGAGATGGACAAAGTGCAGGACCAGTCCCTGTAATGTTACCCTGTGTTATAGAGAGGAGGTTGAGAAAGTGCAGGACCAGTCCCTGTAATGTTACCCTGTGTTAAAGAGTAGAGATGGACAAAGTGCAGGACCAGTCCCTGTAATATTACCCTGTGTTATAGAGAGGAGATGGACAAAGTGCAGGACCAGTCCCTGTAATGTTACCCTGTGTTATAGAGTAGAGATGGACAAAGTGCAGGACCAGTCCCTGTAATGTTACCCTGTGTTAAAGAGTAGAGATGGACAAAGTGCAGGACCAGTCCCTGTAATGTTACCCTGTGTTATAGAGTAGAGATGGACAAAGTGCAGGACCAGTCCCTGTAATGTTACCCTGTGTTAAAGAGTAGAGATGGACAAAGTGCAGGACCAGTCCCTGTAATGTTACCCTGTGTTAAAGAGTAGAGATGGACAAAGTGCAGGACCAGTCCCTGTAATGTTACCCTGTGTTAAAGAGTAGAGATGGACAAAGTGCAGGACCAGTCCCTGTAATGTTACCCTGTGTTAAAGAGTAGAGATGGACAAAGTGCAGGACCAGTCCCTGTAATGTTACCCTGTGTTATAGAGTAGAGATGGACAAAGTGCAGGACCAGTCCCTGTAATGTTACCCTGTGTTAAAGAGTAGAGATGGACAAAGTGCAGGACCAGTCCCTGTAATGTTACCCTGTGTTAAAGAGTAGAGATGGACAAAGTGCAGGACCAGTCCCTGTAATGTTACCCGGTGTAAAAGAGTAGAGATGGACAAAGTGCAGGACCAGTCCCTGTAATGTTACCCTGTGTTATAGAGAGGAGATGGACAAAGTGCAGGACCAGTTCCTGTAATGTTACCCTGTGTTAAAGAGTAGAGATGGACAAAGTGCAGGACCAGTCCCTGTAATGTTACCCTGTGTTAAAGAGTAGAGATGGACAAAGTGCAGGACCAGTCCCTGTAATGTTACCCTGTGTTATAGAGTAGAGATGGACAAAGTGCAGGACCAGTCCCTGTAATGTTACCCTGTGTTAAAGAGTAGAGATGGACAAAGTGCAGGACCAGTCCCTGTAATGTTACCCTGTGTTAAAGAGTAGAGATGGACAAAGTGCAGGACCAGTCCCTGTAATGTTACCCTGTGTTATAGAGTAGAGATGGACAAAGTGCAGGACCAGTCCCTGTAATGTTACCCGGTGTTAAAGAGTAGAGATGGACAAAGTGCAGGACCAGTCCCTGTAATGTTACCCGGTGTTAAAGAGTAGAGATGGACAAAGTGCAGGACCAGTCCCTGTAATGTTACCCTGTGTTATAGAGAGGAGATGGACAAAGTGCAGGACCAGTCCCTGTAATGTTACCCTGTGTTATAGAGAGGAGATGGACAAAGTGCAGGACCAGTCCCTGTAATATTACCCTGTGTTATAGAGAGGAGATGGACAAAGTGCAGGACCAGTCCCTGTAATGTAACCCTGTGTTATAGAGAGGAGATGGACAAAGTGCAGGACCAGTCCCTGTAATGTTACCCTGTGTTATAGAGAGGAGATGGACAAAGTGCAGGACCAGTCCCTGTAATGTTACCCTGTGTTATAGAGAGGAGATGGACAAAGTGCAGGACCAGTCCCTGTAATGTTACCCTGTGTTATAGAGAGGAGATGGACAAAGTGCAGGACCAGTCCCTGTAATGTTACCCTGTGTTATAGAGAGGAGATGGACAAAGTGCAGGACCAGTCCCTGTAATGTTACCCTGTGTTATAGAGAGGGGATGGACAAAGTGCAGGACCAGTCCCTGTAATGTTACCCTGTGTTATAGAGAGGAGATGGACAAAGTCCGGGACCAGGAGGTGTGGAAGCTGGAGATGGAGGAGGAGTTGGAGGAGACGCGGGAGGAACATGAGGAGGAATACAACCGCAAGATGGCCATCTTCCGGGAACAGAACCTGCTATGGGAGAAACAGCAGGCTGACAAGGTTTGAAAATGTCTGCTTATGAAATGATACCTGAGGTATTCAAAAGTTTTGTAAATATTTCTTACATTCAATATTCAGAGATTTTTCGTTTGGATGTTGGTGCTTGAAAAATAATCACATCTGACATTGCCTAGGAATTAAGTTCTATTTGCAGGTTGTCTCAGTCAATTCATTATCCCCCTACAAAGTGTTTTGCAGGGGGTATTAAAATGGATACTACAATATTTCTTCAGCAAACTTTGTGCATAGATAGTCTAGTGGTGAACTGGTAGCTTTTGATAGTTTGGAACTTTGAGGAAAAAAGTATTCTCATTTCCATGTCAACAACTTTGACTTCAACTGAAAATTGCTGCAGTGCTTGTTTCTGGAGCCGATCTTGAAACTGTACAATATTTCTTCAACAAACTTGGCATATACATTGGCCTTATGGAGAACTGGTGCTTTTTGATAGTTTGGGATATTTTTAAAATTAATTTTTCAAGTTTCCATAGTAACGACTTTGACTTCGATTGAAAAAGGGGGTTGTGCTCATATCCAGAGAGATACGCCTAGTGGTGAACTGGTGCCTTTTGATGGTTTGGGAATTTTTTGGGGAAAAGTAACCTTCCATGGCAACAAGTTTCATATGTTTATCCACAACAAGTATTTGCCATTGCTGGGGGATATTGATGACTTCATTATCATTCTCCAACTGACTTCAATGGTCTCCATGCTTTCGCCACCCTTTGATCATGTGACAAGTGCAAATGTATATTTGCTGTCATGTTCATGTTTCTACAGAGAGAAGCGGAGAAAAAATTGAAGAAGGGACGTAGAGCATCAAAGGCATCGAAGGCATCTCGACAGAGTGGCAACGCTTCAGGCACAGAGGAGCAGACTGAGGTATGACACATCGATGTCCTGCTAATGGCATGATTCCGTCAGTTCTAGTTCTCGTGATACAAATGAATAACAGGTTAGAAGGTTGGCTACTCGTCTGGTCACTCTGTCATCATGCAGAAGATGCATGTTCACTGCTCCACATTGATGAAATATTTAGCCTCTTTTCGACCAGTGCAGTGACACTTCTGATGCTTTGATTCCTCTAATGCTGACAACTGAGTGGATATGCTTGTAGGAGTCTCTAAAGGCTGCCCAGGAGATCGTAGATGCGGAAGAGCTGCCGAAGCCTGAGATGCCGGAGAAGTTTGAAGGGCAAGCCATCAAAGAGGCAATCAGGGTCAAGGCCATGCAGAACAGGAGACGACCAGGTCAGTGAATACTGGAGGATCAGTAGCCCATGCTGATTCCCCCACCCCCTAACACTCCTTATATTCAATATTATCTTATCCCAGGGGGATTCTGGGTTAGTAGTAGCCCCCAGCAGCCTATGGTGGTTGTAAACTCAGGTGGATAGGATCGGTGGCTTGGTTCAGTGAGTGTCATTGTACCCAGGCAGCGTAGATTGTAGCTCACAATTTTCAACAATCCCTTTCAGTTTATTATAACCGTGTTTTGCTGTAAACTTATTTGTATTTGTTCAGTTGACCTTGACCCAAACTACATACTTTCATTAATGAGTTTCCAAATCATCTGAACTGCCCTTTTTTCTATGTAAAGTTGTCTCCCTTGGACATTAAACTTCAAGGATCTGCTTCACATGGATTAAATCTAATGATTAGACCTGATTATGATACTCGGTTTGTTAAGAATTAACTCTACTATTTTGGGGGTTTTATAAATAAATTTTTTAAACTTTTATTCCTCCATAAAACGCAAAAAAATTTAAGTCATTCATCTAAATAAATCTATCAACAGTAGAAACTCCAGAGACTGCTTATTTAATCATTAACCCTAAAACCTGTAGAAATCAGTGACATTATTTAGGGCAGTAATGCAACCCAAGTCATGAGCACCATCAGGAAATAGTACACTGCTAGTGGTAACTTCTTTTTGGTTTATGGAAACATAAATGCCAAAAAAGTTGCTTTGTTAGCCATAGCCAGTGAAATGCCTTGGAATCACTTGCATTCATTTTCTCTGCACCATACTTTCCTCAGATTTATAAACAATGCAATGCATTGTGCTTTCTTCCCACATTTAGCTGACATGGTTTGTCATTTTCATTGTGAAATGTACTTTATTTCTCTACAGGAGAGCCCAAGCTGTTCCCTGAACTGACAAACACAGCCAGCGTCACTCCATCAAACACCTGTCCCAGGTAAATCAGCATTTTTGTGTCAAGGATGATTCCTGTGTCTAAATTTAGATCGAGATTTAGTCTTGGGAAATAACAAGATGCGATGTAATCAGTTCATTCAGTATCAAAACCATTATGTTCACAGTTATGTACTGTTATAACGACACTCACAGGGACAACAAATTGATGTTCGTTATGACCGTAGTTCGTTATGAGCATATATACAGCAATTAGACGGGAGGAAAACATAAGTTTGTTATAAGCATGTTCTTTATCATGTAGTTTACTGTATTTCAAATGTTATTCTGTGTATAGGCAAGGTTACCGAAGAGGAGCTCATCTTAGGCCCTGCCTTTGCAGCTTTCTCCATCTCAGCTTTCTTACTATGTAACTTAGTACACTGCACTTACACTGCCAGATGAATGTACATGCTAGGATACGTTCACTTGATTACTTCAAGACCAGTATGAACACTGTTGAAATATTATGTTATATTTTCCAGGGGTGAACAGCAGCGGCGTGATGAGATATCCAGGATTAAGTTGTTTGTCAAGGTGTTGTTCAACCACAAGGAAGTATCGAGGACGGGCAATAGGTAATCATTGTCTCCTCTCTGAACTATCACAACTACCTGAAAATTATTGTTCAAGCAGTGCTTGGGACGGTCAGGTAGCCTAGTGGTTAAAGCGTTCGCTCGTCACGTCGAAGACCCGGGTTCGATTCCCGACATGGGTACAATGTGTGAAGCCCATTTCTGGTGTCCCCCGCTGTGATATTGCTGGAATATTGCTAAAAGCGGCGTAAAACCATACTCACTCAAGCAGTGCTTGAAATAAGCACCTGCCGTAAGCCCGTGGCAGGTAGATCTTGTATTAATTATGTGTCCTTGTGGCCTGCAGTTTACGTGTTAATTTGTGTGACACAATAAGCTGCAGTTGTTTCACTGAAGAGTATTTGGGGCCTGATGCTTCGAATGTCTGTGGGTCCTGATTGGAGCCTGTCAGTTTTGTTTTTATTTCACATACTGTTCTTCAAGTACTCTCAGTGTATGACCATTTAGAATATTTATGATTTATCTGGTGACGAAGCCTTTTGCTTAATATTCCAGTATTAATGTCAACAAAAACATGTTGTGTTTTTTAGGTGTTTCATTTATTGTTGCTTCTGTGATACTTGATTTTGCCAGTCTTTTTAGTACAAAAATGTTATTGTCTTGTAATGTTGCTTTTTCTTTCCAAACCAGGCCTCTCTCACAAGATTTCCATGTCAACTTTGGTCAGATTTATAATCTGAAGATTGTACAGTGGCCAGAGAGTGTCACGTTTCAGGTAATGACTGTTGATTGTTCCCCTGTAGGGGTTCCAGGGAAGTCCCTATTACCGTATTCGACGTAATAAGCGCCCACGGCGATATTTGCTAATATATTGGCTAGTGAACAATACCATTTAGCACCTTTTCCGATTGATCAATGTACACAACACTTATTTATTCGTGTGTAATACGCACTCGTGTGTTACATGCACCCTTAATTATGGGCAGTTAAATTCTGGAAAAATGTATCTCTCGTATATAAACATTTCAGGCTGTCAGCATAAACCACAAAATCTATCTTTCAACTCTCTTTTTTTCACCAAAATAATATTCTAATAAGAGCCCCTATTTCTAATTTTGAGAGCGCCCTGGGCGCTTATTATGTCGAATACAGTACCCCAATGCTTGTCACCCAGTTGGACATATCAGAGTCCCAAGTACCACTTGCTATGGGGATCCAGTATCCTTTGTCATAAGACCAGCGGATAGAACATCTGCCTGGAGAGCGGAAGGTCCGGGGATCAATCCCAGGCCACGTCATACAAAAAGACGTTATAAGATGGTACTTGTTGTTACCCTGCCTGGCACTCGGCATTAAGGGGCTAAGACACAGACTGGTCACCTCTCAGTCAGTATGCTGTGTCTGAGTGGGGTATTCATGTTAGACTGCGGCATGGTATCTCAGTGGTCTACTACTATGAAATAGGCATTAGTCTGGACTGGTACAAGCAGCCACGCACACGCACGCACGCACACGCACACACGCATGCACATCGCTAGATAAGTGTAATAATCTAGAGCTCACCATTAGCTCACCATTGTTTGTTACTAAAGATTCTTAATCATCAATTATTATGATTGGTTTTACATAAAGAAATGCTCCACGTTTTATACATTTATTTAGTTGATCACTGACAGAAGAGTACACCATCAAATGCTGTAAAAACGTGATGCTGTAAACTGATATCCATGTTCATAGTGTGTGGTGGAAATACAGGTCAGAAATGTTTCTTCTTCCTAGATATTTGAAAGTCAAGGTCTGAGCAGCACAATGTTAGCGGAGTTGTATTCTGCCATCCCAGAGGCCTCCGTCACTTCACAGAATGTGCAGCTGGAGGAGATAGAGTTTAGTTCCGACCAGAGGATCCACTACAGCCATGAGGGCGTCGGCAGCGGTGAGTAGTGTACACTGGAGGAGATAGAGTTTAGTTCCGACCAGAGGGTCCACTACAGTCATGAGGGCGTCGGCAGCGGTGAGTAGTGTACACTGGAGGAGATAGAGTTTAGTTCCGACCAGAGGGTCCACTACAGTCATGAGGGCGTCGGCAGCGGTGAGTAGTGTACACTGGAGGAGATAGAGTTTAGTTCCGACCAGAGGGTCCACTACAGTCATGAGGGCGTCGGCAGCGGTGAGTAGTGTACACTGGAGGAGATAGAGTTTAGTTCCGACCAGAGGGTCCACTACAGTCATGAGGGCGTCGGCAGCGGTGAGTAGTGTACACTGGAGGAGATAGAGTTTAGTTCCGACCAGAGGGTCCACTACAGTCATGAGGGCGTCGGCAGCGGTGAGTAGTGTACACTGGAGGAGATAGAGTTTAGTTCCGACCAGAGGGTCCACTACAGTCATGAGGGCGTCGGCAGCGGTGAGTAGTGTACACTGGAGGAGATAGAGTTAAGTTCCGACCAAAGGGTCCACTACAGTCATGAGGGCGTCGGCAGCGGTGAGTAGTGTACACTGGAGGAGATAGAGTTTAGTTCCGACCAGAGGGTCCACTACAGTCATGAGGGCGTCGGCAGCGGTGAGTAGTGTACACTGGAGGAGATAGAGTTTAGTTCCGACCAGAGGGTCCACTACAGTCATGAGGGCGTCGGCAGCGGTGAGTAGTGTACACTGGAGGAGAAAGAGTTTAGTTCCGACCAGAGGGTCCACTACAGTCATGAGGGCGTCGGCAGCGGTGAGTAGTGTACACTGGAGGAGAAAGAGTTTAGTTTCTGTGTATAGCTTACAGGTAAAAAATCAGGTGAAGTTTCTACTTTTACAGTGGATGGGTACTCTCTAGGATGAGATAGTAATGTGACTGTTAACCTTTTAGCGTCTCACAGGCAGCTTTGGTTGTATACTCCCCAGGGAGCTGAGATTGAAAATCAAGTGCACACTGATCCATTGACTGGGGAAATAATGTAGCGCCATTAACATTCACTTGGTGAATGGAATATGGCCTGTTGTACATAGACTTACCCATAACATGCTTTCCAATATTGGGGCATGTGCATTTTTGTGTTTCTCAATGCTGATTTGTCAGTTGTATGACGTCACGTTTATTGTTAAGTACAATACGATATGACATCATCCATTGTCCATGATGTCACGTTCATTGTTAAGTACAATACGATATGACATCACCAATTGTCCATGATGTCACATTCATTGTTAAGTACAGTACGATATGACATCATCCATTGTCCATGACGTCATGTTCATTGTTACCGTATATGACCGCGTATAAGCCGAATTTTGAGGACCAAAAAAAAGATTCTGTAGAAAGGGGTCGGCTTATCCACGGGATACACTTTCATGATAGTATTTTTCAGATCGTAATCTGTCAGAAACATCGCCTGAATGACGGTCCGATAGATCACAACTTCCCGAAAGTTTGGAAGTTGCCACGACTAGAGCCATTATTGTTATAAATTATCAATAAAGTTATTATTATACACCAATGTTGTCATTATTAAAAAAATGTTATACATGTTACTACTTCCGATAATACGTTTTCAATTGAATGTTCAAAGTTTATCGTTCTTCGTAAACTCCACAATTTTTACATGTAACAATATATGTAATTCACAGCTATAATATATAATCCCCAGATGAAATCGCCAATAGCTATTACGTACGTTTTGCAAAGTTCATAAATTGATAATGAACAAGTGTCTACCTTTATTGAAAGAGGCAAATAAACAACTGTATCGGCGAGTTATTCCGTTCGCCATTTGCAAAAACATGTGATCAGCTGTTTCCTGTGACGTCACAAACGGTGATCACTGTGATTGCTTCCTGTTGTTTAAAAAGCAACACGGTACACAAGGAAATGAGCATTGATAATAACGGGCCGATTGGTATTGTCATGTTGTTTACACAAACATTTTCAAGTTGTGGGTGCTTAGCGATCGTGTTGGGAGTAGGGGCTTAATTCCTTTGTTTTCGAGAGATTAGTTTAATAAACTGGAGAAGCCTGTGAGTAAGTGATGGTCATTCAATGTGTTCATAGTATGATAGTTTATTTAATTCAATTGGATTAACATACAATAGTGGTGTAAAGGGGGTTATAAAAGTTAGTATATTTTTACTGACTGACATTCTCATCATGAGTTTGAAACGAATACGCCATACTTACGATGCTGAATTCAAACTCGCTCTAGCTGATATATTTTCTCACGGGTTCATAATTCTATATACACCGATTCACAAAATGGCGCTTGTTGTTGATGGCAACATATAACGATCATTATGAGTTTAAAAAAAACAACGAGAAACAGCTTCCCACATTATGAAAGTGGATGACTGGTTTGTTAAATCTTTATTAGAAATAATAATGACTTTTTCAATATAATTACAACGTTTTTCATCTTATATTTTTGAATATCTGCGAGTACCGGCACATGTCTTGCAGTCCGACTTCGCAGTGTTTTTTGCCTTTCAATTCCTGGTTCGGCTTATCTGCGGGTCATATCATTTTCTCTCGTATTTCAATGGTCAAGTTAGCACCTCGGCTTATCTACGGGGTCGGCTTATCCGCGGTCATATACGGTAAGTACAATACGATATGACATCACCAATTGTCCATGATGTCATGTTCATTGTTCGGTACAATACGATATGACATCACCAATTGTCCATGATGTCATGTTCACTGTTAAGTACAATACGATATGACATCACCCATTGTCCATGACGTCATGTTCATTGTTCAGTACAATACGATATGACATCACCAATTGTCCATGACGTCACGTTTATTGTTAAGTAAAATACGATATGACATCATCCATTGTCCATGACGTCACGTTTATTGTTAAGTAAAATACGATATGACATCACCCATTGTCCATGACGTCACGTTCATTGTTAAGTATAATACGATATGACATCACCCATTGTCCATGACGTCACATTCATTGTTAAGTACAATACGATAAGACACCATCCATTGTCCATGACGTCACGTTCATTGTTAAGTACAGTACGATATGACATCATCCATTGTCCATGACGTCACGTTCATTGTTAAGTACAGTACGATATGACATCTTCCATTGCTCATGACATCATGTTCATTGTTAAGTACAATACGATATGACATCATCCATTGTCCATGACGTCACGTTCATTGTTAAGTACAATACGATATGACATCATCCATTGTCCATGACGTCACGTTCATTGTTAAGTACAGTACGATATGACATCTTCCATTGCTCATGACATCATGTTCATTGTTAAGTACAATTTGATATGACATCAGCCATTGTCCATGACGTCACGTTCATTGTTAAGTACAATATAATATGACATCATCCATTGTCCATGACATCACAGCTTCATAACAATAGGCTAGATTCAAGGAAATTTCTCTGAAGGCTTAACATTTTATTGCTTTATTACTTTTAAACCGCCATTAGTCCTTACACACATGCACGGATGCACGCAACACACAAACACACACACACACACACACACACACACACACACACACACACACACACACACACACACACACACACACACACACATGCATGTCTCTATATAAATGCAATAATCTTGAACAAACAGATAATGTGTAGATCCTCATAGTTTGTTGTTTGTTCTCTAAAAGTTTAGGGGGCAATTGTGTACACTCTGATTTTGCATATGTGTCTGTCTATGTCCAGCTGTGCCATTCAGCTTCGTGGCGTCTGGGGACAACCTGATCACTCTGATGACGACCGGAATAATCAACACCTCCGTGGCATGGGCTGTGGACGACACGGGAGTACCTCTCATTCCACCATCTTCCAACCTCTCCACCAACAACATATTCAAGTAAGCAATATTTGTATGTTGTTAGACATTGAGACTACAGTTCAAATCCAAGATTGTTTCTTTGTTTGTCAGCACTATGTCCATATTCCCAAACATCACAGAACTACCTCACTGATCGATCGTCTCCAATTCTGCTGACATGCAGCAATGTGAAATAATAGTTAAAACAAAGTCTTTGTCCTATGTTTTTAGAGTGATATAAAGGACGAATATCATGTTCTTATGCTATGTCCGCAATTATTTTATTCAGTTATATAAATAAAAACCTGAGTATGATTAGGTTTATGAAATTACTTAAGTGATAAATTGTTTGATCTGTTTAATGTTTCCAAATATATCTATCCAAAGACATATATCCACTTACGTCTTTGATCTATCACACTTAATTGGAGTGACTATATAATTTAGTATGTTCTTGACTCATCTGCTCAGGATGGGGGTGATGTCTTGTCTCTCGGATATGAGCAATCTGTGTTTTTTTGCACACTATGCGTAACAGATTTAGAATTCCTCAAAAATAAACGCAAAAACCTTTTGAAGTCAATTCCTATGAAATATATTGTTGTGAAAGAAAGTAAATAAACTGAATTTGAGTGATGATATAATTTAGTTTGCTCTTGGGCCATCTGCGTGGGTTGGGGGGGTAATGTCTTGTTTTGTCTTATTCTGATATGCGCAATGTGTGTTTTTCTCACACTTAACCAATATTATTTAACCAATAAGGTTTAGAATCCAATAAACGAAAAAACATATTGAAGTTCATACTTATAACAACTTCAGACAATTAGTCGAAATCAGTGACATCGTTCGTCACAAAACAAAAAAGTGCCTTTTCTATTATCAGCCAATCAGCAAATGGTGTGGTCTAAACCCTTCGGTTTATGGAAACATAATGCAAAATAAGTTGGTTAGCCAATGAAATGCCACGGAATCATGTTCAATTCGTTTACAGTGCAATGAAGCAGATGGACCCTGTGTCGGCTATTGGTGCTACTGGCGTGGTCAACATGGAGAAGCTCGCCAAGTGGTTCGAGCAGTCTCGTCTGGACCCCAATGACCCCGCCAACGCTGACCTCGTCTACCTGCTGGGAGTGAGTAGGGAGGAACCACACATACTTTTTGAGAAACAACTTTGTTGAGATTGTGTATTTTGTGCTGTATTGTTTATCAGAAGAAATTATTAATTTTACTGAAGGTAGGAATTTTCAAGAAATAGATCGAGCAGAGTGTGTATTGGTATATTGTACGGGGCGGTCGGGTAGCCTAGTGGTTAAAGCGTTTGCTCGTCACGCAGAAGACCCGGGTACGATTCCCGACATGGGTACAATATGTGAAGCCCATTTCTGGTGTCCCCCGCCATGATATTGCTGGAATATTGCTAAAAGCGGCGTAAAACCATACTCACTCACTCACTCACTCACTCACTCACTCACTCACTCACTCACTCACTCACTCACTCACTCACTCACCCACTCACTTACCCACTCACTCACTCACTCACTCGCTCTCTCACTCATTCACTCACTCACTCGTTATATTGTACGATGTTTTGGTACAATGGAGCATAATCAGGAGTAATAAATCACAACAAAGGTATCTGAAAAGTTCTAAATATTTCCGTTTCCTAGATTCCAATTCAGGCAAATCCAGTCAACTGGATAAAAAAAATTGGAAATCTTGTGTAAAAAACTAACTGCAGATAATCTTCCCAAATTCCTGCAACATGGCTAACTCTCTGATCTGTCTATTCATTTCTCTGTAACTACAGAACCGCAGCGACCAGGGCG
This sequence comes from Haliotis cracherodii, assembly GCF_022045235.1. Lineage (NCBI taxonomy): Eukaryota > Metazoa > Mollusca > Gastropoda > Lepetellida > Haliotidae > Haliotis > Haliotis cracherodii. The sequence continues at coordinate 37,310,892 of NW_027266297.1, read as the reverse complement.
ACCTGCAGATGAGAGACTTCTTCCGTCTGGAGCAGCTTCAGGAGGAGTTTGACCTGACATCGGACGAGGACATGGAGGGCAACAAGCGGTTCCGTCTCTTGCAGTACCGAGACAGCGAGGTGCACGAGTTCCGCAACTTCAAGATGGTGCCGGTCTATGAGAGAGAGATTCCCAGAGATGCTTTCACCGTGAGTAACAAGACCTACTTTCAAGTCTGGATGTAAGGAAGTTCAAGGTGCAGTATTATCTCTGTGATATGGAGTAATGTCATGCTTGTGAACAATGGTAAACATCTCTGCTGGATGTGGGAGTTAGTGTTGATGGCTGCTGCAGTATTTCAGTTGTATCACAGTGTGTCATCCTACTGTAGGATATGGGCTGTAGATATTCACCACCTTGGTGATACACATGGCTGCAGTATTTCACCTGCATCACAGCGTGTCGTTCTACTGTAGGAGGAGGGCTGTAGATATTCACCACCTTGGTGATACACATGGCTGCAGTATTTCACCTGCATCACAGGGTGTCGTTCTACTGTAGGAGGAGGGCTGTAGATATTCACCACCTTGGTGATACACATGGCTGCAGTATTTCACCTGCATCACAGCGTGTCATCCTACTGTAGGATATGGGCTGTAGATATTCACCACCTTGGTGATACACATGGCTGCAGTATTTCACCTGCATCACAGCATGTCATCCTATTTCAGTTGGCTGCAGTAATTCAGTTGTGTCACAGGGTGTCGTTCTACTGTAGGAGGAGGGATGTAGATATTTACCACCTTGGTGATACACATGGCTGCAGTATTTCAGTTGTGTCACAGGGTGTCGTTCTACTGTAGGAGGAGGGCTGTAGATATTCACCACCTTGGTGATACACATGGCTGCAGTATTTCAGTTGTGTCACAGGGTGTCGTTCTACTGTAGGAGGAGGGCTGTAGATATTCACCACCTTGGTGATACACATGGCTGCAGTATTTCAGTTGTGTCACAGGGTGTCGTTCTACTGTAGGAGGAGGGCTGTAGATATTCACCACCTTGATGATACACATGGCTGCAGTATTTCAGTTGTGTCACAGGGTGTCGTTCTACTGTAGGAGGAGGGATGTAGATATTTACCACCTTGGTGATACACATGGCTGCAGTATTTCAGTTGTGTCACAGGGTGTCGTTCTACTGTAGGAGGAGGGCTGTAGATATTCACCACCTTGGTGATACACATGGCTGCAGTATTTCACCTGCATCACAGCGTGTCATCCTACTGTAGGATATTGGCTGTAGATATTCACCACCTTGGTGATACACATGGCTGCAGTATTTCACCTGCATCACAGCGTGTCATCCTACTGTAGGATATTGGCTGTAGATATTCACCACCTTGGTGATACACATGGCTGCAGTATTTCACCTGCATCACAGGGTGTCGTTCTACTGTAGGAGGAGGGCTGTAGATATTCACCACCTTGTTGTTACACATGGCTGCAGTATTTCACCTGCATCACAGGGTGTCATCCTACTGTAGGATATTGGCTGTAGATATTCACCACCTTGGTGATACACATGGCTGCAGTATTTCACCTGCATCACAGCGTGTCATCCTACTGTAGGATATTGGCTGTAGATATTCACCACCTTGGTGATACACATGGCTGCAGTATTTCACCTGCATCACAGGGTGTCGTTCTACTGTAGGAGGAGGGCTGTAGATATTCACCACCTTGGTGATACACATGGCTGCAGTATTTCACCTGCATCACAGCGTGTCATCCTACTGTAGGATATTGGCTGTAGATATTCACCACCTTGGTGATACACATGGCTGCAGTATTTCACCTGCATCACAGGGTGTCGTTCTACTGTAGGAGGAGGGCTGTAGATATTCACCACCTTGGTGATACACATGGCTGCAGTATTTCACCTGCATCACAGGGTGTCGTTCTACTGTAGGAGGAGGGCTGTAGATATTCACCACCTTGGTGATACACATGGCTGCAGTATTTCACCTGCATCACAGCGTGTCGTTCTACTGTAGGAGGAGGGCTGTAGATATTCACCACCTTGTTGTTACACATGGCTGCAGTATTTCACCTGCATCACAGCATGTCATCCTACTGCAGTATTTCAGTTGGCTGCAGTAATTCAGTTGTGTCACAGGGTGTCGTTCTACTGTAGGATATGGGCTGTAGATATTCACCACCTTGGTGATACACATGGCTGCAGTATTTCAGTTGTGTCACAGGGTGTTGTTCTACTGTAGGAGGAGGGCTGTAGATATTCACCACCTTGGTGATACACATGGCTGCAGTATTTCAGTTGTGTCACAGGGTGTCGTTCTACTGTAGGAGGAGGGCTGTAGATATTCACCACCTTGGTGATACACATGGCTGCAGTATTTCACCTGCATCACAGCGTGTCATCCTACTGTAGGATATTGGCTGTAGATATTCACCACCTTGGTGATACACATGGCTGCAGTATTTCACCTGCATCACAGGGTGTCGTTCTACTGTAGGAGGAGGGCTGTAGATATTCACCACCTTGGTGATACACATGGCTGCAGTATTTCACCTGCATCACAGGGTGTCGTTCTACTGTAGGAGGAGGGCTGTAGATATTCACCACCTTGGTGATACACATGGCTGCAGTATTTCACCTGCATCACAGCGTGTCGTTCTACTGTAGGAGGAGGGCTGTAGATATTCACCACCTTGTTGTTACACATGGCTGCAGTATTTCACCTGCATCACAGCATGTCATCCTACTGCAGTATTTCAGTTGGCTGCAGTAATTCAGTTGTGTCACAGGGTGTCGTTCTACTGTAGGATATGGGCTGTAGATATTCACCACCTTGGTGATACACATGGCTGCAGTATTTCAGTTGTGTCACAGGGTGTTGTTCTACTGTAGGAGGAGGGCTGTAGATATTCACCACCTTGGTGATACACATGGCTGCAGTATTTCAGTTGTGTCACAGGGTGTCGTTCTACTGTAGGAGGAGGGCTGTAGATATTCACCACCTTGGTGATACACATGGCTGCAGTATTTCACCTGCATCACAGCGTGTCATCCTACTGTAGGATATTGGCTGTAGATATTCACCACCTTGGTGATACACATGGCTGCAGTATTTCACCTGCATCACAGGGTGTCGTTCTACTGTAGGAGGAGGGCTGTAGATATTCACCACCTTGGTGATACACATGGCTGCAGTATTTCACCTGCATCACAGCGTGTCGTTCTACTGTAGGAGGAGGGCTGTAGATATTCACCACCTTGTTGTTACACATGGCTGCAGTATTTCACCTGCATCACAGCATGTCATCCTACTGCAGTATTTCAGTTGGCTGCAGTAATTCAGTTGTGTCACAGGGTGTCGTTCTACTGTAGGATATGGGCTGTAGATATTCACCACCTTGGTGATACACATGGCTGCAGTATTTCAGTTGTGTCACAGGGTGTTGTTCTACTGTAGGAGGAGGGCTGTAGATATTCACCACCTTGGTGATACACATGGCTGCAGTATTTCAGTTGTGTCACAGGGTGTCGTTCTACTGTAGGAGGAGGGCTGTAGATATTCACCACCTTGGTGATACACATGGCTGCAGTATTTCAGTTGTGTCACAGGGTGTCGTTCTACTGTAGGAGGAGGGCTGTAGATATTCACCACCTTGGTGATACACGTGGCTGCAGTATTTCAGTTGTATCTCAGGGTGTCATCCTACTGTAGGAGGAGGGCTGTAGATATTTACCACCTTGGTGATACACATGGCTGCAGTATTTCAGTTGTATCACAGTGTGTCATCCTACTGTAGGATATTGGCTGTAGATATTTACCACCTTGGTGATACACATATACACATGGCTGCAGTATTTCACCTGCATCACAGCGTGTGGTTCTACTGTAGGAGGAGGGCTGTAGATATTTACCACCTTGGTGATACACATGGCTGCAGTATTTCAGTTGTATCACAGTGTGTCATCCTACTGTAGGATATTGGCTGTAGATATTTACCACCTTGGTGATACACATATACACATGGCTGCAGTATTTCAGTTGTATCTCAGGGTGTCATCCTACTGTAGGAGGAGGGCTGTAGATATTTACCACCTTGGTGATACACATGGCTGCAGTATTTCAGTTGTATCACAGTGTGTCATCCTACTGTAGTATATTGGCTGTAGATATTCACCACCTTGGTTATACACATATACACATGGCTGCAGTATTTCAGTTGTATCTCAGGGTGTCATCCTACTGTAGGAGGAGGGCTGTAGATATTTACCTCCCTGGTGATACACATGGCTGCAGTATTTCAGTTGTATCTCAGTGTGTCATCCTACTGTAGGATATGGGCTGTAGATATTTACCTCCTTGGTGATACACATATACACATGGCTGCAGTATTTCAGTTGTATCACAGTGTGTCATCCTACTGTAGGAGGAGGGCTGTAGATATTTACCACCTTGGTGATACACATGGCTGCAGTATTTCAGTTGTATCACAGCGTGTCATCCTACTGTAGGAGGAGGGCTGTAGATATTTACCACCTTGGTGATACACATGGGAATCGTCCTGACGGACCAGGAGTCATATTCTAGGTTACTGGGATTCAAACTCATGACCAGCTGATTGTGTCAGCTAAGGGACTTAGTTAAAGTACCATCTTGGCCCCCTACCTCTGTACAGGAACTAGAACTGGACTTTTAATTGCTATGTGTTACAAGACTTACATCAGTGATTCCTGTTGCAAAAGAGGCTGTGTATGTTTCATCTTTAAGTGGCATCTTAGAAGCTGGAGTATCAATGATGATAGATTTGACTTAAGATTTCTCATGAAATGCACATGCTTTATGAAGGGACTGGCATCTCTACTGAATCATAGCATTGAAGGGGACCTGTGAAGATCCGGGGTAGAATAAGTCTTCAGCAACCCATGCTTGCCGTAAAAAGCGACTATGCTTGTCGTAAGAGGCGACTAAAAGGATTGCGTGGTCAGGCTCACTGACTTGGTTGATGCATGTCATCGTATCGCAATTGTGTGGATCGATGTTCAGGATATCAATCACTGGATTGCCTGGGCCAGACTCCATTATTTACAGACCGTTGTCATGTGGCTGGAATATTGCTGAATGCAGCGTTAGACAACAAACAAACAAAGCTTTGAAGGGATAAAGAAGTTGAAGTCCATGAGTCAACTCTGTCTTCATTGACTTCCCAGTTTGAATGTGTACAATGTAGTTAAATGTCCCAGCTGATAACTGTAAGGTCCTCGCAACTGATGTCGTGTCCTCCTTGTGTCCTGTAGGAGTACGAGAAGAAACAGAGGGAAGAGGACCGCAGTAAGAAGAAGGAGGACATCGAGTCACATCGAGCTGCCGTCAACAAGTTCATGCAGAGGGTAAGCAGGAGAAACAGCTCCCCTAACTGGGCTTCATCTAGACTTGCTCAATGGCTGATATTCTGCCCATGTCTACGGGAAATGTCAGTCAAACTAAAAGGTCATATTCATATTTATATTGGTAATTAATGTTATAGTTTTGTGGATGTGACTGTATGTCACTGGTAACAGAACCAATAAAACGACAGGGCTTCATTGTTGCTCTGAATGCAGTGTTGAAATATATTGTTAAGACATCTCATATTTAAATAAGGACTTGATGAACTTCTAGATTGATATAAAAAAAGGAAGAAAGTTCGAATTTGGCTGCCAAGGGCTCTTAGTTTGGAATCCTTGATAATTTCCTGTCTAAACAATCACAATACAATATATTATCATGTTGCACAGGAGAATTGCAGGTATCTCAACATTATTTAACATGGGGAACATAGTTTGGACAGTAAGTGTATCGATACAGAACAAATGTGGTATTGGACATTGATCATGCTTTCAACAAACGGAACCTGGAGTATCAGGTGACAGGGGAACTGTATCAAGCTCGCCTGTATTCCATTCTGTGCTGGGTGGAAGTAAGAACCTACTCACATCCCATCTATCATGTCTGTGAACGCTTCCGTGGTCTAATGGTAGAGCGTCCGCCCGGAGAGCGGAAGATCCGGGGTTCGATCCCCAGCCGCGACATACCAAAAAACAATAAAAGATGGTACTTGTTGTTATCCTGTCTGGCTCTCGGCATTAAGGGGCTAAAACAAGGACTGGTCGGCTCAGAGTCAGTATACTGTGTCTGAGTTGGGTATTCATGTTAAACTGCGGCATGGTATCTCAGTGTGCTAGTACTATAAATCGGCATCAGTCCGGACTAGTACAAGCAGCCACACACACACACAAACGTGCATACACGTCGCTATATAAGTGCAATAATCTTGGACGCAACGTAAAACCCCATTTCACATCACCTATCATGTCTGTGCAGGTTCGGGAGCAGGTGATGCAGAGGTTCCGTATGGCGGCACACTCCAAGAGACTGGAGGACATGGTGGTGGAGGACGTGGTGCCGAACATTGGGTGAGGATACCGTACACTCTGTCAGCACTGGCTGCCATACCAGCTGTGTCATGTCTTACAGAGGGGATATCTTCTTCTAGTCTTGTCTTGACATGGTAATAAGTGCCAACTATTCACACACACCGGAAAACAGGCTGGAGACTTTAGGTCCCTCCAAGGGCGGATCCAGCATTTTTATAAGGGAGGAGTTCAAAATATCAAAATCCTCTCTCGTTCAATGTTACTGCCTACAACATACAACATTTGGTTTCAAAAAGGGGGGCATCCGGACCCCCTGAACCCCACCTCTGAATCCTCGTATGCCCTCCTTGCAAAGGATTTTACCTTGAAAATGGATAATGTGTCTTGAAAAGGAATGGTTCATGAGCAGTTCATTTCCTGGGACAAGCAAATTGCTGAATTCTGTTAAAACTTGAAAGAAAACTATATTTGTACACAAGTATAATCACTCAATATAGTCAGATCTGCAGTTAGAGGGGCGGTCGGGTAGCCTAGTGGTTAAAGCGTTCGCTCGTCAGGCCAAACACCCGGCTTCGATTCACGACATGGACACATTGTGTGAAGCCCATTTCTGGTGTCCCCCGCCGTGATATTGCTGGAATATTGATAAAAGTGGCGTAAAACCATACTGACTCACTCACTCCTTAGAGTAGAATATGCCCATATCTGTAACAAGTTTATTGTTGGGGCTCAAAGCATACCATATTTCCATGCTAATGGCATGATGGTGTCAAATGGGACATGATTCTATTTAGCCAATCAGCATGGGGAAATATTTGTTACCATGGCCTTCATTTTCGGAGACTTGAAAAGACATTGAACTTTGTGACTGTAATACTGTCAGAGCCCTCATGCCGTGTTAGACAGGGAGACGTAATTTGCGTAATCATAAACTGCAAATAGTCTTCATCATTCAGTGTGTATTTCACATGAATCAAATTCATAGAACTCGAGTTTTCTGATGGTTCTTTTATCGTCACTTGTTAAAGAATCCAGGTATATGATTGGTCATTTGGTGTCTTGTTTAAACCTATAGCCGTCCTGTATTGATGACTTGATGTCATAATGTTTGATGTCATCACTTACTGCTCAAGTCACAATTGACATTGTTCGCACTTTGAGTAACTATGCTGAAAGTCTGATTGATAGATCTAATTTTCTCACACAAATATTTCACCAAAAATAAGGCTTGTAACTTGGTAACTTGTAATGATAGATTTGTACATGTTTCACTAGCGGGGTGTACAGGATTTTACAAGGTAAATGTTTGTGTTCACCCTCATTGTATGCAAGCCCATTCTGCTCACAAAACCCTATACACCCACTAGTGACACTTGGCACATCGAACTTGACATCTAGTTGTTTTAAAGAAAATAAATCCATCACTTGTTCTTGCTTTCAGCTCATTGTTTATAAGTTTATCCCGTATAACGGAGCCGAGGCGGCCATTGAAGCCAGTGAGGAAGGAGAGGAAGAAGGCAACAGCACAGGCGGTGTCGGGCGGGGAGGTGAACATCCTTATCAACATCATCAGGGCATCGTACATACCAATCAGGAAAACCAAGGGGTAGGCATTCGTAGAGTTACGAATCTATATGTGTGACTTAATGGGTACAATGTTTGCTATCATACCTCCATGTCAGAATGATGAGATCTGATTAGTCCACTTGATCTTAATAAAATACTTTGTATCCTGCCTTGGTGGGGAATATTTCTCAAGCTGGGAATAAATCTCTTATACCCCGCCATGAGCAAGTCAGGCTTCACATGGATTTCTCAGAGGCAGAAGAAATCCCTTATACCCCGCTTCAAAACAAAGAGCTGCACGCTTTTTCCAAGTCAGTGGAGGTCACATGACATAGCGCAAGCTAACCTCAGCTCATTCCAAGAGCTGTCTTCTATCAGTTTGGAGTTTGTTTGAATACTTTTACAATGTCATATTAAAACATGTTGGTAAGATAAATTTGTTGTAGCAGGATCACAAGGGGCACATGAGGTGGCGTCCACCGTTAGGTTTTATACCATGAGCCAGCATAAAACCCCTTTTACCCCTCGTGATCCTGCTACAGCTTAAACTGCGATTCATGATCAGTTATAGAAATTAGGGGCTTCCTGGGGACAATGAGTTTATGCGGTTGTGCTTTAGTATTTGACGCTTGGTACGGGGACATGGGCAGATGGCCCAGTCATCGAAGGTGCCACTATTGACTGTGTGTCCATTGGCCATGCGAGAATCTGATGATTGTGACTTGTAATACCCGTTGCCTTGATTGTGTTTGTCATCACCATAACCGTCCTAGTAAACGTCTAACATAAACGTCTAAGACATGCATCACTTTTGGCTTTCCTCCAGCATCAAACTGACATGCCATGATATAACTGTTCAAAGCGGTGTTAAACCAACTCACTCACTTCCTGACTCGAGGGACCTGCTTAACCTTTTATGTTCAACATTAGGGTTATGACAAGGTCACAAGATACACTTGACTTTGATTCTTAATGTTGGAGCTGGGCCTGTGTTCATGTACATACATCTTTGCTGTGTTGGTGCCAGGGAACTGTTGATGTTGTGTAGTCATGTGACTATCCATATATGGATGAACTGTGGAAGTGATGGGGACCCAAATACCCAAGTACCTATGGTACAGAGTTTAGATCTACAGTTGCAACCTTAAAATGACATATACTACTGAAAAGAAGTTAATGACAGATTAACTATGGTAATATGAAAGAATGTGGTTATGGCGGATTAACTATAGTAATATGAAAGAAAAGGGTTACGGTGGATTAACTATAGTAATAGGAAAGAAAAGGGTTACGGCAGATTAATTATAGTAATATGAAAGAAAAGGGTTACGGTGGATTAACTATAGTAATATGAAAGAAAAGGGTTACGGTGGATTAACTATAGGAATAGGAAAGAAAAGGGTTACGGTGGATTAACTATAGGAATAGGAAAGAAAAGGGTTACGGTGGATTAACTATAGGAATATGAAAGAAAAGGGTTACGGTGGATTAACTATAGTAATAGGAAAGAAAAGGGTTACGGTGGATTAACTATAGTAATAGGAAAGAAAAGGGTTACGGTGGATTAACTATAGTAATAGGAAAGAAAAGGGTTACGGTGGATTAACTATAGGAATAGGAAAGAAAAGGGTTACGGTGGATTAACTATAGGAATAGGAAAGAAAAGGGTTACGGTGGATTAACTATAGGAATAGGAAAGAAAAGGGTTACGGTGGATTAACTATAGTAATAGGAAAGAAAAGGGTTACGGCAGATTAACTATAGTAATAGGAAAGAAAAGGGTTACGGTGGATTAACTATAGGAATAGGAAAGAAAAGGGTTACGGCAGATTAACTATAGTAATAGGAAAGAAAAGGGTTACGGTGGATTAACTATAGTAATAGGAAAGAAAAGGGTGTTCTTTGACTTCTTTTGAGTAGTATATATCAAAGAGTAACATGTTTAATACTTAATGAAAGTGTTTGCCTTTGATGTGGCATTGTTGAATGCTTGCCCACATAGAGTGAAATACAGTTATCTCCCCTTACAGGCCTGCCACTGGTGCTGCCACATCAAGGGACCCGGAGAGAACTTTAGTCAAGAACATCACCGGAGAAGTAAGTTGTCCAGTTGTCCGAGACCTCGCATGATAAAGAAAGCAGACCATTCGACATTTTTCATGCTGCATAGTTTACACTGAACTGCTTAATAGGGGACTAGGATCGGGTGAGTTGGCAGACCTAACGTATTTGACTCAAGTTAGTCAAATCCCATTTGTAAGTCTGGTAAAGTAAATATTAGTACAGCCTAAGAGTACTAAGAGGACCAGTGTGAACCTTGTTTCACTAGTTGAGTGTTTTGTAGCTCGTCATGATTGAACAAGACCAAAATTTACTATGTTTACATTTTATGCAAGTTTTATTCAGTTCCAAATTGTAGCAAAATTGAAGCATTGAGAACTGGTAATAATCAGTAGGGACTGCCATCAATGGATTTTTACTGGTCAATGATTTTAGAACAAATTTCTAAGGCTGTACTAATATTCATGTTAACAGACTAATGGGATTTGAATTATTCCAATAATTATGTCAGACAGTGAAAATGGGCACGGTTTAAATCACAGAGTCTGTATTAAGCTATTACGTTTTGAGAATGATCAATTTGAAATCTGTTTCAGGTATGTCGCATTAAGAAGCTTAAGTTGTATTGAATTTGACACTGTAGCAAATATTGAAAAACGTAATATTATGAAATGTAAGAGAATGTTGATATGAATGGCATAGCATGTAATTGTGAAGGAATAACATTGCTATCTACTTGTGCTCCTTTCAGACGTTGGTCCGGCCGTATGTGGAGGTGATGTTTCAGAGGGAGACGGTCAGAAGCAGCATCGGAGATGGCCCCAACCCCAGCTTCAATGAGGAACTGTCCCTAGATCTCAAGTAATATACTCTCTGTGTGTAGCACCTGTATTTAGTAGACCCAGTGAAGTACATGGGTTTGTTGCTTTCATACTAGTGTGGCAATTTCATCACAGCCACATCTAATACTGCATAATTATTTCTTTGTGAGAGTATTAATGCAAGTTGCCTGTCTTTCATTTATCTTTTTACATCTAAAATACTTCACATACTGTATCATTCTTACAAAGAGTCTTTGGATTGGGATTGTTAATATGTTTGATATAAAAAGACACTCGACTGAGATGCTATGCATCATCCAAAGTCGTTCGACTTTTTCAGTTTGTAAACAATAATAATCAGTATCATAAGTACAGCTAACCAGCTTCAGTGGCAGAGATTAGTGAATTCATTTGATTGTGACATCATCATAACTGATGATGTCACAATGGTCTGCAAAGCATCATGATACTATTTCATTGTAGCAATGTCTCCTAGTATAGAAGATGTCGCTTGATCTCACCCAAGCAATATCTCCTGTGGAAGCCAGTTTGGGCAGATAAGTTTGTTGCAGTGTATCATGAATTTTGACTCCCACTGTTATGATGCCGATTCCCTGTCAGGTTGTTCTGGTACATTGCAGGAAATGATTGAGTACAATACTGATGACAGCATGGAGCAGGTCTAAGAATCACATGCTCCTCACAGCGATATTACGTTCCCGGAGCTCTCTATACTATCGCTGCCACCAGTCAAAACTCCCCACTGTGAATAGGTGGCCACAACCATGCTTGGAGTTGAACTCGCAACCGAATGACCGTTATGTTTACAAACAAGTGACGACTGTCGTGACGCCGAATACACTTATCGCTGCTAAATTACTTTCTTCGTTTGTCAATTTGAATTTCTGTTTCATTAAAACTATCGTGTTATTGATATAGTAAGAATGTAAGGGAGAAGTTGGTTGATTTTCCGTTAGTCTGCAATCTCGAACCAATCTGATTATCAAAACAACAAAGTGAATTCATCTGGAAAACATGGTCAGTCGTAAACCTTTTCAAATTGAAATATGATGGCATTCCCAGAGACATAAAAAAAGTATAAACGTTACTACATATGGGGTTGGAGGGCAAATTTCAAGATTCTTGAAATGGCCGCGCCCACACTGGTGGCAGCGATGTTACCGAGAGTGTAACGAAGGTGTCACGCGCTGGGAAGGAGCTTGTAAGAATCAGTGTTAGGGGAGACAACTCTGTGGCTCATGTCTGTGTTATGTTGTAGGGCTCCTAACGATGACTTCAGCACAAACAGCCTCCAGCAGATCACAGATTGCCTCTACCTCAACCTATTTGATGAAAACGTCGTTGACATCCTGGAGGTAGGACCATCTTGTTTTAGGAACAAAACTCACACACTCCTTCAAATCCACCCGAAAATCATGCCATCAAATATTTGTCCTGAATTTATCTTAAATTCTCTTTTAGGATGGATCTACCATTGCTGTTATGTTAGATTGAATCAAATGTCATGTGGCATCGTGCCATGTTAGGAGGTGAAGGATAAGGTTTTATATCTGCACCCGACATTAATAATTATGTAGAATTTTCATGTATGATACAAAGAATATTCTAAGAGGACAAATTTGGTATTTTCAAACATTCTTTGTCAACTCATGACCTCAAAATCAGCTGTACAGGTTTAGCTCTGGCTGTTTGTGAAATTAAAGACCCTCAATATTTATATAAGTATTACTATGATTACCTTGACTTTCAGGGGGCACAGGTGGCCCAGTCGTCTAAGGCGCTGCGATTCGCTGTGCAGAGTTGCGTCCCTTAGGCACGCCAGAAACCTATGATTGTGGGTTCGAATCCAGGTTCGCCCCGATTATGTTTCTAGGGTTTGTCAGCACCATACCTGTGCTTGTGGGTTTCGCCGAAGTGGTAAACATCTGAGACCTGCATAACTTCGGGCTTTCCTCCCACATTAAGATGTGATATGACTGGAATACTGTTAAAAGCGGCGTTAAACCCAACTCACTCTCTCACTCACCTTGACTTTCACAGATTCCGGGTTTGAATCGGTCTTCAGCAAACCATACTTGTCATTAGAGGCGACTAACAGGATCGGGTGGTCAGACTGGGTGACCTCGTTCATGTCATGTCGATGCTCATGATATCAATCACTGGATTGTCTGGTCCAGACTCGATTTCTTTACAGACCACCGTCAAATAGCTGGAATATTGCTGAGCACGGCGTTAAACAACAAACAAACAAAACAAGCCTTTGAGGAAGTGTTAAGGATGCCTTCTTGGTGTCTATCATAGTTAAGGTTATAACTCAAGATGGTCTCCATTGCAGACATATGCAATTGTAATATGCAAATTATTAATGTGTAAATATTTCCCCATTTAATTGTGCCCATGTCTTAGCTCACGTCCCTTACTCAAGAATTCCTCATAGGGATTCCAAGACAATGAAGAGGACTTTTGTTGAAAATCAGAAGATTTAGTAATATTGTGATTGCAGCCAAAATACAGGAACTTGGCAATGATGTAATAGAGGTAGTATTCTTAGAATTCTTAACAATGATAACCATTGTTCCTAGGATTGTGAGTTCGAATCCTGGTTCACCCCAGGTATGTTTCTAGGTTTGTCAGCACCATACCAGTGCTCATGGGATTCACAAAAGTGGTAAACTTCTGCGACCTGCATCACTCCCACATCAAGCTGACTTGCCTTGACATTTTACTGGAACATTGTTAAGAGCGGCGTTAAAACCAACTCACCCACTCAATCATGTCCCTGACTACAGAATACCCCATGGGCATTCCAAGGCAGTTCCTAGTACCTCAAGCTTGTATGATCATCTAATAAGGATGAGGTGGTTACAGTGTGGGACCTGTGTATTGTGCATCAATGATTCTGTCAACCACCTGTTTGCTCAGCCCAAAGTTGAGTCAGCACAGGCTGCAGTGAGTGGAATACTGCCAACTCCAGTGTGAAGCAGCATTCCTCCATGTATGTGTGCCAGTAGTTGTATGGAATGTCTGGCTGTGTTGCAGGATGACCGGCAGAGGGAGAGCAACATACACCAGAGAATAGAGAAGAAATGGTTGGGGTGCCTGACGATACCCTTCTCTACACTCTACCACAAAGGCAAAGTGAGTAGTCCCAGGGATTCAATATGTCTTGTCACTTTTCTAAATGTTTCTTGTTTTGTTTTGAAGAAGTATTCTGCTCCAAAGTCACTTGAATAGAATGAGACAGTAAAAATACAGTCATATCCCCATTTTAACAAACTCTAGGGAACTCTCCCTTGGGTATTCAGGTGCCAATAGGTTCCCTCTTATATAGGTTCCCTCTTATATAGGTTCCCTCTTGTATAGGTTCCCTCTTATATAGGTTCCCTCTTATATAGGTTCCCTCTTGTATAGGTTCCCTCTTATATAGGTTCCCTCTTGTATAGGTTATAGGTTCCCTCTTATATAGGTTCCCTCTTATATAGGTTCCCTCTTATATAGGTTCCCTCTTGTATAGGTTCCCTCTTATATAGGTTCCCTCTTGTATAGGTTATAGGTTCCCTCTTATATAGGTTCCCTCTTGTATAGGTTCCCTCTTGTATAGGTTCCCTCTTGTATAGGTTCCCTCTTCTATAGGTTCCCTCTTATATAGGTTCCCTCTTGTATAGGTTCCCTCTTCTATAGGTTCCCTCTTCTATAGGTTCCCTCTTGTATAGGTTCCCTCTTGTATAGGTTCCCTCTTATATAGGTTCCCTCTTCTATAGGTTCCCTCTTATATAGGTTCCCTCTTGTATAGGTTCCCTCTTATATAGGTTCCCTCTTGTATAGGTTCCCTCTTGTATAGGTTCCCTCTTGTATAGGTTCCCTCTTCTATAGGTTCCCTCTTATATAGGTTCCCTCTTGTATAGGTTCCCTCTTGTATAGGTTCCCTCTTGTATAGGTTCCCTCTTGTATAGGTTCCCTCTTGTATAGGTTCCCTCTTCTATAGGTTCCCTCTTCTATAGGTTCCCTCTTATATAGGTTCCCTCTTGTATAGGTTCCCTCTTCTATAGGTTCCCTCTTATATAGGTTCCCTCTTGTATAGGTTCCCTCTTATATAGGTTCCCTCTTCTATAGGTTCCCTCTTATATAGGTTCCCTCTTGTATAGGTTCCCTCTTATATAGGTTCCCTCTTCTATAGGTTCCCTCTTATATAGGTTCCCTCTTATATAGGTTCCCTCTTCTATAGGTTCCCTCTTGTATAGGTTATAGGTTCCCTCTTATATAGGTTCCCTCTTATATAGGTTCCCTCTTGTATAGGTTCCCTCTTGTATAGGTTCCCTCTTGTATAGGTTCCCTCTTGTATAGGTTCCCTCTTGTATAGGTTCCCTCTTGTATAGGTTCCCTCTTGTATAGGTTCCCTCTTCTATAGGTTATAGGTTCCCTCTTATATAGGTTCCCTCTTATATAGGTTCCCTCTTATATAGGTTCCCTCTTATATAGGTTCCCTCTTGTATAGGTTCCCTCTTGTATAGGTTCCCTCTTGTATAGGTTCCCTCTTGTATAGGTTCCCTCTTGTATAGGTTCCCTCTTGTATAGGTTCCCTCTTGTATAGGTTCCCTCTTGTATAGGTTCCCTCTTCTATAGGTTATAGGTTCCCTCTTATATAGGTTCCCTCTTATATAGGTTCCCTCTTATATAGGTTCCCTCTTATATAGGTTCCCTCTTGTATAGGTTCCCTCTTGTATAGGTTCCCTCTTGTATAGGTTCCCTCTTGTATAGGTTCCCTCTTCTATAGGTTATAGGTTCCCTCTTATATAGGTTCCCTCTTATATAGGTTCCCTCTTATATAGGTTCCCTCTTCTATAGGTTCCCTCTTGTATAGGTTATAGGTTCCCTCTTATATAGGTTCCCTCTTATATAGGTTCCCTCTTGTATAGGTTCCCTCTTGTATAGGTTCCCTCTTGTATAGGTTCCCTCTTGTATAGGTTCCCTCTTGTATAGGTTCCCTCTTATATAGGTTCCCTCTTATATAGGTTCCCTCTTGTATAGGTTCCCTCTTGTATAGGTTCCCTCTTGTATAGGTTCCCTCTTATATAGGTTCCCTCTTCTATAGGTTCCCTCTTATATAGGTTCCCTCTTATATAGGTTCCCTCTTATATAGGTTCCCTCTTGTATAGGTTCCCTCTTGTATAGGTTCCCTCTTGTATAGGTTCCCTCTTATATAGGTTCCCTCTTCTATAGGTTCCCTCTTATATAGGTTCCCTCTTATATAGGTTCCCTCTTGTATAGGTTCCCTCTTGTATAGGTTCCCTCTTGTATAGGTTCCCTCTTGTATAGGTTCCCTCTTGTATAGGTTCCCTCTTGTATAGGTTCCCTCTTGTATAGGTTCCCTCTTGTATAGGTTCCCTCTTATATAGGTTCCCTCTTATATAGGTTCCCTCTTCTATAGGTTCCCTCTTGTATAGGTTATAGGTTCCCTCTTATATAGGTTCCCTCTTATATAGGTTCCCTCTTGTATAGGTTCCCTCTTGTATAGGTTCCCTCTTGTATAGGTTCCCTCTTGTATAGGTTCCCTCTTATATAGGTTCCCTCTTGTATAGGTTCCCTCTTCTATAGGTTCCCTCTTGTATAGGTTCCCTCTTCTATAGGTTCCCTCTTGTATAGGTTCCCTCTTCTATAGGTTCCCTCTTATATAGGTTCCCTCTTGTATAGGTTCCCTCTTGTATAGGTTATAGGTTCCCTCTTATATAGGTTCCCTCTTATATAGGTTCCCTCTTGTATAGGTTCCCTCTTGTATAGGTTCCCTCTTGTATAGGTTCCCTCTTGTATAGGTTCCCTCTTATATAGGTTCCCTCTTATATAGGTTCCCTCTTCTATAGGTTCCCTCTTGTATAGGTTATAGGTTCCCTCTTATATAGGTTCCCTCTTATATAGGTTCCCTCTTGTATAGGTTCCCTCTTGTATAGGTTCCCTCTTGTATAGGTTCCCTCTTGTATAGGTTCCCTCTTATATAGGTTCCCTCTTGTATAGGTTCCCTCTTCTATAGGTTCCCTCTTGTATAGGTTCCCTCTTGTATAGGTTCCCTCTTCTATAGGTTCCCTCTTATATAGGTTCCCTCTTCTATAGGTTCCCTCTTGTATAGGTTATAGGTTCCCTCTTATATAGGTTCCCTCTTATATAGGTTCCCTCTTGTATAGGTTCCCTCTTGTATAGGTTCCCTCTTGTATAGGTTCCCTCTTCTATAGGTTCCCTCTTGTATAGGTTCCCTCTTATATAGGTTCCCTCTTCTATAGGTTCCCTCTTATATAGGTTCCCTCTTCTATAGGTTCCCTCTTGTATAGGTTCCCTCTTCTATAGGTTCCCTCTTATATAGGTTCCCTCTTGTATAGGTTCCCTCTTATATAGGTTCCCTCTTGTATAGGTTCCCTCTTATATAGGTTCCCTCTTCTATAGGTTCCCTCTTATATAGGTTCCCTCTTGTATAGGTTCCCTCTTATATAGGTTCCCTCTTGTATAGGTTCCCTCTTGTATAGGTTCCCTCTTATATAGGTTCCCTCTTGTATAGGTTCCCTCTTCTATAGGTTCCCTCTTGTATAGGTTCCCTCTTGTATAGGTTATAGGTTCCCTCTTATATAGGTTCCCTCTTATATAGGTTCCCTCTTGTATAGGTTCCCTCTTGTATAGGTTCCCTCTTATATAGGTTCCCTCTTGTATAGGTTCCCTCTTATATAGGTTCCCTCTTGTATAGGTTCCCTCTTATATAGGTTCCCTCTTCTATAGGTTCCCTCTTGTATAGGTTATAGGTTCCCTCTTATATAGGTTCCCTCTTATATAGGTTCCCTCTTGTATAGGTTCCCTCTTGTATAGGTTCCCTCTTGTATAGGTTCCCTCTTGTATAGGTTCCCTCTTGTATAGGTTATAGGTTCCCTCTTATATAGGTTCCCTCTTATATAGGTTCCCTCTTCTATAGGTTCCCTCTTGTATAGGTTATAGGTTCCCTCTTATATAGGTTCCCTCTTATATAGGTTCCCTCTTGTATAGGTTCCCTCTTATATAGGTTCCCTCTTGTATAGGTTCCCTCTTATATAGGTTCCCTCTTCTATAGGTTCCCTCTTATATAGGTTCCCTCTTGTATAGGTTCCCTCTTATATAGGTTCCCTCTTGTATAGGTTCCCTCTTGTATAGGTTCCCTCTTATATAGGTTCCCTCTTGTATAGGTTCCCTCTTCTATAGGTTCCCTCTTGTATAGGTTCCCTCTTCTATAGGTTCCCTCTTGTATAGGTTCCCTCTTGTATAGGTTATAGGTTCCCTCTTATATAGGTTCCCTCTTATATAGGTTCCCTCTTGTATAGGTTCCCTCTTGTATAGGTTCCCTCTTGTATAGGTTCCCTCTTGTATAGGTTCCCTCTTATATAGGTTCCCTCTTGTATAGGTTCCCTCTTCTATAGGTTCCCTCTTCTATAGGTTCCCTCTTGTATAGGTTATAGGTTCCCTCTTATATAGGTTCCCTCTTATATAGGTTCCCTCTTGTATAGGTTCCCTCTTGTATAGGTTCCCTCTTATATAGGTTCCCTCTTGTATAGGTTCCCTCTTATATAGGTTCCCTCTTGTATAGGTTCCCTCTTCTATAGGTTCCCTCTTGTATAGGTTCCCTCTTATATAGGTTCCCTCTTCTATAGGTTCCCTCTTATATAGGTTCCCTCTTGTATAGGTTCCCTCTTATATAGGTTCCCTCTTGTATAGGTTCCCTCTTGTATAGGTTCCCTCTTATATAGGTTCCCTCTTGTATAGGTTCCCTCTTCTATAGGTTCCCTCTTGTATAGGTTCCCTCTTCTATAGGTTCCCTCTTATATAGGTTCCCTCTTATATAGGTTCCCTCTTGTATAGGTTCCCTCTTGTATAGGTTCCCTCTTATATAGGTTCCCTCTTGTATAGGTTCCCTCTTCTATAGGTTCCCTCTTATATAGGTTCCCTCTTCTATAGGTTCCCTCTTATATAGGTTCCCTCTTATATAGGTTCCCTCTTGTATAGGTTCCCTCTTGTATAGGTTCCCTCTTGTATAGGTTCCCTCTTGTATAGGTTCCCTCTTATATAGGTTCCCTCTTGTATAGGTTCCCTCTTCTATAGGTTCCCTCTTCTATAGGTTCCCTCTTGTATAGGTTATAGGTTCCCTCTTATATAGGTTCCCTCTTATATAGGTTCCCTCTTGTATAGGTTCCCTCTTGTATAGGTTCCCTCTTATATAGGTTCCCTCTTGTATAGGTTCCCTCTTATATAGGTTCCCTCTTGTATAGGTTCCCTCTTATATAGGTTCCCTCTTCTATAGGTTCCCTCTTATATAGGTTCCCTCTTGTATAGGTTCCCTCTTATATAGGTTCCCTCTTGTATAGGTTCCCTCTTGTATAGGTTCCCTCTTATATAGGTTCCCTCTTGTATAGGTTCCCTCTTCTATAGGTTCCCTCTTGTATAGGTTCCCTCTTCTATAGGTTCCCTCTTATATAGGTTCCCTCTTGTATAGGTTCCCTCTTCTATAGGTTCCCTCTTGTATAGGTTCCCTCTTATATAGGTTCCCTCTTCTATAGGTTCCCTCTTATATAGGTTCCCTCTTCTATAGGTTCCCTCTTGTATAGGTTCCCTCTTATATAGGTTCCCTCTTATATAGGTTCCCTCTTGTATAGGTTCCCTCTTGTATAGGTTCCCTCTTGTATAGGTTCCCTCTTATATAGGTTCCCTCTTATATAGGTTCCCTCTTATATAGGTTCCCTCTTCTATAGGTTCCCTCTTATATAGGTTCCCTCTTCTATAGGTTCCCTCTTATATAGGTTCCCTCTTGTATAGGTTCCCTCTTATATAGGTTCCCTCTTGTATAGGTTCCCTCTTGTATAGGTTCCCTCTTATATAGGTTCCCTCTTGTATAGGTTCCCTCTTGTATAGGTTCCCTCTTGTATAGGTTCCCTCTTCTATAGGTTCCCTCTTATATAGGTTCCCTCTTGTATAGGTTCCCTCTTCTATAGGTTCCCTCTTGTATAGGTTCCCTCTTATATAGGTTCCCTCTTCTATAGGTTCCCTCTTATATAGGTTCCCTCTTCTATAGGTTCCCTCTTGTATAGGTTCCCTCTTATATAGGTTCCCTCTTCTATAGGTTCCCTCTTCTATAGGTTCCCTCTTATATAGGTTCCCTCTTGTATAGGTTCCCTCTTCTATAGGTTCCCTCTTATATAGGTTCCCTCTTCTATAGGTTCCCTCTTGTATAGGTTCCCTCTTGTATAGGTTCCCTCTTCTATAGGTTCCCTCTTCTATAGGTTCCCTCTTGTATAGGTTCCCTCTTCTATAGGTTCCCTCTTCTATAGGTTCCCTCTTATATAGGTTTGTATAGGTTCCCTCTTATATAGGTTTGTATAGGTTCCCTCTTATATAGGTTTGTATAGGTTCCCTCTTATAAAGGTTTGTATAGGTTCCCTCTTATATAGGTTTGTATAGGTTCCCTCTTATATAGGTTTGTATAGGTTCCCTCTTATATAGGTTTGTATAGGTTCCCTCTTATATAGGTTTGTATAGGTTCCCTCTTATATAGGTTATAGGTTCCCTCTTCTATAGGTTCCCTCTTATATAGGTTCCCTCTTGTATAGGTTCCCTCTTGTATAGGTTCCCTCTTCTATAGGTTCCCTCTTATATAGGTTTGTATAGGTTCCCTCTTATATAGGTTTGTATAGGTTCCCTCTTATATAGGTTTGTATAGGTTCCCTCTTATATAGGTTTGTATAGGTTCCCTCTTATATAGGTTTGTATAGGTTCCCTCTTATATAGGTTATAGGTTCCCTCTTGTATAGGTTCCCTCTTATATAGGTTCCCTCTTGTATAGGTTCCCTCTTCTATAGGTTCCCTCTTATATAGGTTCCCTCTTGTATAGGTTCCCTCTTCTATAGGTTCCCTCTTATATAGGTTCCCTCTTCTATAGGTTCCCTCTTGTATAGGTTCCCTCTTATATAGGTTCCCTCTTGTATAGGTTCCCTCTTCTATAGGTTCCCTCTTATATAGGTTCCCTCTTGTATAGGTTCCCTCTTCTATAGGTTCCCTCTTATATAGGTTCCCTCTTCTATAGGTTCCCTCTTCTATAGGTTCCCTCTTATATAGGTTCCCTCTTGTATAGGTTCCCTCTTCTATAGGTTCCCTCTTATATAGGTTCCCTCTTCTATAGGTTCCCTCTTCTATAGGTTCCCTCTTCTATAGGTTCCCTCTTGTATAGGTTCCCTCTTGTATAGGTTCCCTCTTATATAGGTTCCCTCTTCTATAGGTTCCCTCTTATATAGGTTCCCTCTTGTATAGGTTCCCTCTTATATAGGTTCCCTCTTCTATAGGTTCCCTCTTCTATAGGTTCCCTCTTGTATAGGTTCCCTCTTGTATAGGTTCCCTCTTATATAGGTTCCCTCTTGTATAGGTTCCCTCTTGTATAGGTTCCCTCTTGTATAGGTTCCCTCTTATATAGGTTCCCTCTTCTATAGGTTCCCTCTTATATAGGTTCCCTCTTGTATAGGTTCCCTCTTGTATAGGTTCCCTCTTGTATAGGTTCCCTCTTCTATAGGTTCCCTCTTGTATAGGTTCCCTCTTGTATAGGTTCCCTCTTGTATAGGTTCCCTCTTGTATAGGTTCCCTCTTGTATAGGTTCCCTCTTGTATAGGTTCCCTCTTATATAGGTTCCCTCTTATATAGGTTCCCTCTTGTATAGGTTCCCTCTTGTATAGGTTCCCTCTTGTATAGGTTCCCTCTTGTATAGGTTCCCTCTTGTATAGGTTCCCTCTTATATAGGTTCCCTCTTATATAGGTTCCCTCTTATATAGGTTCCCTCTTGTATAGGTTATAGGTTCCCTCTTATATAGGTTCCCTCTTGTATAGGTTCCCTCTTCTATAGGTTCCCTCTTGTATAGGTTCCCTCTTCTATAGGTTCCCTCTTGTATAGGTTCCCTCTTATATAGGTTCCCTCTTCTATAGGTTCCCTCTTGTATAGGTTATAGGTTCCCTCTTATATAGGTTCCCTCTTCTATAGGTTCCCTCTTGTATAGGTTCCCTCTTCTATAGGTTCCCTCTTATATAGGTTCCCTCTTGTATAGGTTCCCTCTTATATAGGTTCCCTCTTATATAGGTTCCCTCTTATATAGGTTCCCTCTTATATAGGTTCCCTCTTGTATAGGTTCCCTCTTGTATAGGTTCCCTCTTGTATAGGTTCCCTCTTGTATAGGTTCCCTCTTGTATAGGTTCCCTCTTGTATAGGTTCCCTCTTATATAGGTTCCCTCTTCTATAGGTTCCCTCTTGTATAGGTTCCCTCTTGTATAGGTTCCCTCTTCTATAGGTTCCCTCTTATATAGGTTCCCTCTTATATAGGTTCCCTCTTATATAGGTTCCCTCTTCTATAGGTTCCCTCTTATATAGGTTCCCTCTTATATAGGTTCCCTCTTCTCGTCACATGGGAATTAGGTGTTCAGGCTCTGACTCTGTTAAATGAGTGACATCGTACATGCTACCCCGTCGGGATTCTGGGTTAAAATAGGTCCGCAACAACCTATGCTGGGCATAATGGGTGACTTAATGGATGGGGTCGTCAGATTCGTTAACGTGGTTAAAGGCGTGTCGATTTACCCCGACGATATGGATTGTTGCTCCCAATATCAATCACTGGATCGTCTGGTTCAGACATGATTATGTTCAGGCCGTCATCATATAACTGGACTATTGTGAGGCGTTAAACAACAAACACACCACTTAGGTCTAGCCAGATAATGCTAATAACATTCATTCTTATAACATGGTGATTTTTTGTTCATTTCAGATTGATGGTACATTCCGTCTGAACACACCGCCTGTGTTGCTAGGTTACACGTACGACTTGTCTCAGGGTCGTGGACCTGACTCGGAGGTAGAGGAGAGCATCGGTCGGGGCGAGGGCAACACATACCTCAGTCTCTTCATCACCATAGAGCCACCTCTTAACCCCCCGGAACTCATGAAGGAAAAGGTGCTTTACTGAGATTTAGTTCTGTGGAAACTGATAAGGACAATGCATGATAAGGACCCTTTTGGACTCACTAGAATAGACAATTTTCAAAGATGGGTAACGTTTGAAAAGTTGCTGCGAAAGTAATTTGAAATGTTGACTGACAAATTGTTTGATTTCTTTCATCTCTTTTAAGAGCAGAACAAATGTAGAAATGTAGCTTAAGTATGTGAAAGGAGGATTCTTCATACTTCTCAATCTAAGACCTAAGAAAAGACCCAAGAGGAAATTATCACCACTCGATGCAGTATGCTGCATCATTTTCTTTCTAAGACTTAAAAAAAATAAAAGAATTGGTTCTCAGGAAAAGACTTTTGAAATAATAGTGAGGGTGGGTGTGTTTTTTTTAGTGGTTTTTTTTTTATGCTTGTTCAAACTACATGTATTATGTAACCAAATTAACAGCCGTCCATCAACCTGGGAAAGAGCCTCCCTACATAAACAAGCATACAGACTCCTATTGCCAGCATTACCATACCATAACACATGATACGCAGTAAAGCTGTGTGCATGTAAACTGTGTGCTTTTTTGGACCATATCATTTTTAGGTATTAGGATTATTTTGGTATTTATTTTTTCAATGGAAATAAAAATGAAAAGTGCTGCAGACTTTGTGATTATGCAGGCGGTGCCTGAGAACCAAGACCATTTTTTTGTTTTTTAACCTAATAACACTTTTTTAACATACAAGATTTCAATGCGATTATCTTAAGTTAAGAAATGTTCTTAAAATACACATTGTAGAACATGCCTTAACAAGATATGGAAATAGATATTCACTATATGCCGTAGTGAACCAGTGTGGCTATGAGAAGTGTTGACAACCGTTCTGTGGTCATGTGACAGTTTTCAACCAATGAGGATGAGAAGCTGATGGTGCATGGGGAGACGTGGCAGGAAGAGCTGAACAAGAAGTTCCCTCGGCGGCAGTACAAGACCACAGTGGTCGACGTCAACGGGAAGTCGGTGTTCATCACACGATACTTCAAGTCTCTCAAGCCACCAGATGATATCATGGGCAGGGAACTCGGTCCAGCGAAGACAGCGGTATGTTCTGGGGCTGACAGAGTAGTCTCCCTTGATGTGTAGCCTGGCAAACTGCATCCTTGGGTGTGACACCTCTACCCTCCCGGTATCATCACTGCCATCAGTGTGCAAGTAGCATTACAAGAATCTTGAAATTTTCCCTCTAACCCCAAATGTTGAGACATTTATGTTATTTTGGCAATGTTATTATTGTGAAATGTGAGAATCTTTATGACTGATTTACTATTTCCCAGAGAAATTTCTTTTTGTTTATTTTATCAAATTGATTCAAGATTGCAGACTAACAGAAAGGCACCCAACTTCCCCCTTACATTCTTACTATACCAATTACATGTTAGTTGAAATAAAATATACATATAACAAACAAAGACTGTATAGGGCGCTTCGTGACTGAGCTATCATTGTGAATGGGCTGTCTTTGTGAAAAGCTTGGTAACCAGGCACTGATTGAAAGTAGGTACGAAAGTCAGTGGGTTGTTGTCAGAACTAATAAGATTTAGGGGTCCCTAGATTCAAATACTAAGCAGCAAACCTCAAGAACCCCAGAACCAAAGTTAATTTCAAATACTGCCAGTGACTCAAATCATCTGTCTTGACTACCAGGGGTGGGAGGAGTCCAAATTTACTACCCTGCCTGGATACCCACTGTAGGCCACATGAGATGTCTCAAAATGTCCGAATGGGAACTTTTTTAGCATAGCCCTGGCAAAACGCGGTTAGATACCTGTATTAAACAATCTGGTCATGCATACACTGAAGTTGACTTAATTTATAACTTTATTCAACCATATGAAAAATCAGAAGGAATGGGTGCATAATCAGAAAGAAAAGCGAACATTAATGATTTGTAGTGTAACCATAGAGTTCTAGATAATTTTAGTCATTAGACAATATGTCACGTGACTAACCACGGGTCCGGGTAGTCCTGTGGGTACCCGGGTCCTACTCAGTACCCGAGTTACCCGTCCCAGTCATACTGACTACCTCTAGGGCTGGTACTAGGAGTAATAGAAGAGTCACTCAAATCTGTTGATTCTAGATCCGAATTCAGCCAATTCGAGTTATTTCTCTGACTATATTATTTAATTTAATGATATAATTCATCTGTAATTTTGCATAACAACCTGTATTTTTATACATTCATGGCCATTGAATTCCTTGCTCAGAATCAACTGCAATAACAGTCGCTCACGTCATCATAATGGTTTAATCAGAGATAAATCTGGAGGCCATGACTAGAAGATCTTGGCTTCTAAGGGCTGATGCATGTCATTGTATCCCAATTGCTCGGATCGATGCTCATGATGTCATTTTGGGGGTTGTCTGGTCGAGATTTGATTATTTACAGACCGCCATCATATAGCTGGAATATTGCTGAGTGTGGCGTTAAACAACAAACAAACAAATCTAAGGGACACACATCTACACAACTCCTTCTGGCGTCATGAACACAAGGTCAAGTGCTTATTGCTGAAACTGTATGAGCCTTGTATGTGAAGTGTTTTATCATGTACTCCAGGAGCTGACGGCCAGGTTCGTGTCTCTCATCCCCTCCGTGTCTGACGCAGTCGTCTTCCCAGGGTTGTGTGACATCTGGAGCACCTCAGACGTAAGTCTTAGTACCAACACTCGCATAGTAAATTGTCATCATGATGCAGCGTTAGAAATTGGCACTAGCCCTGTAGTCCTTGCCAAACTGCCCAATAGTTAAGGTATCATAAGGACTAGTAGAAATTGGCCCTTTTTGAGGGTTTTGCTATATGTAATCTTTATAATAAGGACTAGTTGACTAAAATTTGTTTGTTTTATAAGGCTATGATGACACTCATATCTCCAATAGTATGGCTTTCAGATAGTTGATCAGAAGGCATTGATCACTTAATAATGAGGCCATATGTCTTGCACCATATTTGTGGCATGCTAAAGGCGCTACACCATTATTGCCCCTGTCATTTGATCAGTGTGCACTCTATTTCTTTCTCAGCTCCATAGGCAGTATACAACCAAAGTTTCCTGTGAGGCGCTAGAAGGTTATCAGTCAAATTACCTTATCATCCTACCGGGTTCCCATACACTGTGGGTGAACAGAGGCATAATTCGGACAAAGTCATTTGCCGAAGGAGACGTGCTATGTGTGCTTCCGTGTGTGGCATATGTACCTCTAGATATGTGTCATCACAAAATGTGTGTAGGAATGACTTGCCACATTTCAGCATGTTCTTTTAACGTATACTCCTCAGGAAGCTGAGGGGACGGTTGGGTAGCCTTGTGGTTAAAGTGTTCGCTCATCATGCTAAAGACCTGGGTTCGATTCCTAACATGGGTACAATGTGTGAAGCCCATTTCTAGTGTTCCCTGCCATGATTGCTGGGATATTGTTGAAAGCGTAAAACCAAACTCACTCACTCACTCAGGAAGCTGAGAATACAATTTGGAATGCACACCTATCTGTTGAATGGAATACTAATGTCATGCACTTCATACCAAACAGGGTGAGGTGAGGTGAAATGGGGTTTAACGTCGCGTCCAACATTATTGCACTTATATAGCGACGTGCATGTACGTGTGTGTGTTTGTGTGGCTGCTTGTACTAGTCCGGACTGATGCCGATTTATCGTGCTAGCTCACTGAGATACCATGCTGAAGTTTAACATGAATACCCCACTCAGACACAGTATACTGACTCCAAGCCGACCAGTCCTTGTTTTAGCCCCTTAATGCCGAGCGCCAGACAGGGTAACAACAAGTACCATCTTTTAACGTCTTTTGGTATGACGTGGTCGGGGATCGAACCCCGGACCTTCCGCTCTCCGGGCGGACGCTCTACCACTAGACCACGGAGGCGGTTACCAAGCAGGGTCTTGAGCTTTATTAGTGGCCTACTATTATTCCCTGCTGCCAAGGAATGAGTGCTGTCTGTCCTTCTGTCCGTCTGTCATTCCGTCAATCACATGTTTCACAGGTAACGGATTAGGAATGGAAGTGTGGTTTTAGCTTTCTGGGATTTGTTATTTTTTTTGCCAATCAATGAACCATTTGTAATTCCTCACTCAATCAAGTGATCGACTGCTTTATTTTATGGTTTTTTTTAATGTTTTCTTTTGTATTTTTTACGCGTATAACTCATAGTAACGCGTATAACTCATAGTAACACCATCTTACTGAGATGGCTAAAGGTACCAGTCAGCTAGCAGCATATTAATTAATTATTTTTTTATGATGGGTAAGTGTCATTTGCTCCTTTGAAACAAGTCACAGGCAGCTGGTGTAGAACTTACTATTGGTGGGGAATATGGAGTATTTCATGTTTGTTGCCATTAGGATCAGGTCTTCATTTTCAGGCAGCTGGTGTAGAACTTACTATTGGCGGGGTATATGGAGTATTTCATGTTTGTTGCCATTAGGATAAGGCCTTCGTTTTCAGGCAGCTGGTGTATTTCATGTTTGATGCCATTAGGATAAGGCCTTCGTTTTCAGGCAGCTGGTGTAGAACTTACTATTGGCGGGGAATATGGAGTATTTCATGTTTGATGCCATTAGGATAAGGCCTTCGTTTTCAGGCAGCTGGTGTAGAACTTACTATTGGCAGGGAATATGGAGTATTTCATGTTTGATGCCATTAGGATAAGGTCTTCGTTTTCAGGCAGCTGAGTGATACGCAAACACGTCAACATCTATAAGACTTAAAAAATAAAAGAATAGGTTCTCAGGCAATGACTTTTGAAAATCAAATGCGGTCAGATGGTCTTTCTTTTGTTTGGTTTTTTTTTTTGCTTGTTCAAACTAGTACAGGTATATAACCAAATAGACAGTTGTGTACCATCAAAGGGCCTCCCTACATAAACAAGCATACAAACTCCTATTGCAGCCATGACCATAGATGCAAGATGCGCAGTAAAGAAGTGAACATGTGAAAGGAAGTAACTGCTTCCTATATTGGATCGCATTGTTTTTAAGTATTAGTATTTTAATGGAATTAAAAATGAAACGTGCAGCAGACTTTATGATGATACGAGCAGTGCCTGAAAACCAAGATTGTTATTTTTTTAGTCTGATTCATCTATATGTGTCGAGCACTGTGAAAGTTGGGTGTCTTCTTGACATTTCAGCAATTCCTGCAGATGTTGGCAGGAGATGAAGATGAACATGCTGTGCTGTTGACCAACTTTTTCCTGGGGCTTGGAAAGAAGGCATATCTTCTGATTGGTAAGTGGGTCACAGAGGCTCTCATTGAGTCGCTCTCACTGATACTGTCTTGCAATAGATGTACCAGATGATGAGAGGCTTGACTTGGTGACCTCAGCCATCAGTTCCAGCAGGGTCAGGATGTCTATCTCATAAGCACAGTAGTACTAAGGGTGTGAAAAGAAAAATAGCCTGCTCAAATCGCAATACACAGCGACATCAAGTGTGAGATAATGCCTAGAACTCCCAGGAAACTTATAGCTAAAGTGAGGCAACTTGTGTCTCAGCACTGTTAAAAATCATTTTAATCTGATCTGAGTATCTCTCGTAAACCTAGGGATTCATCAAACCAATTTCAAAATGTTAATATTCATCCCGCAGCAAACATAAAGAGCCCAAATTTGGAATTTTATAGTGCCTATTGTTAAGCTTTGGAAAGGAGATTTTTTATTCAACAGCTTTGAATACAATATAAAAATATCCCAAAAGCTCAGAAATTTTCAAATTTTGAACAAATAAAATTATTCCCTATTTGCCTCCTGTAAACACTTACAGACGTCTTATAATCCCGGGTGAGGCTTTGGACCACACTCAGTCACCACAGTAAAGGACAGTTTCTACTGATGGTGGGTGGTAATGTGATCTTTGTTTGTGACAGGCACAGCCATCCCTGAAGGGCCGACGGCCTACGTGCTGACAGAGGAAGAAAGTGACTTCTGGATATGGAACGCTGGGACGGGAGAACACTTCGTCTACCGCGACAACTACTGTCCCCTGCAGTCAGTCAGCTGTGTCATCAATGGAGAAAACGTGAGTGGGGTGGTGTTTTTATCTGGTACTGCATGATCAGAGGATGGAAGCAAGTCTGATGTCATATAGTGGGTAGACTTCTCGGCAAGCTAAAGTTAACAAATAATGTTTGGGTCTACAGATAAATATGCAGATGTAATAATTGGTGTAGGTACTAGTTTCTCTGTTTACAAACAAACATGGTGCTGGCCATGTCTGAAGGCGATAGGGACAAATTAATCATCGGGGGATCTGGACAAATTACTGAGATCATTGTCATCATTATGAAAATGATAGACGAAGATTTTGAGTATCTAACAGCCACGTAGTTGAAGCATGTGACAACTTTTTGCAACTTTGGAGATATAAATTGCAAAAACATTAAGCAAGGACACTAGTGGGATCACTTTCCATTTCTGTGCTTATTTACCTCCGCAGCTGGGGGTCCTTTTCATTTTGTTGGTGTGGACATTTGACTGTATTTCATACTGTTATGAAAAGACCAGGCAGATTTGAAACAGACGTGACCTCTCATAAACTAGAGTAGCTCTGTAAAATGGCAGTTATTCTGGTGGGCATTCTGATTGTTTGCTGCGAAAGGAAAGGTCTCCAGGACTCTATTGCTTGTCATAGAGGTGACCAAATTGGATTATGGTCAGCCTCGGTGACTTTGCTGAAAGATATGTGTAGGGAATTGTCATTTTGTATGCAGTTATGCCATTGTGTAACTGAAAAAAACAAGTTTCAGCTAAAACGATTAACTGTTGTCCCTGTCCGACTGACTTATCACTGACCTTTTGACATAATATTAATGTATATTAATGTATATTAATGTGCACATTACAGGGAAACTTGCAACTTCTAGTACCATATGTCAGAGATGAAAATAGGTTTTTCGCCTTTAAGAATGACATATGATAAAGATGTTATCCCACGTGTGTTTTAGGATTGTAAATATCCTTTATTAGGGATAATAGTTGTATGTAGCGAGCCTTGGTTGAACCATGAAACAATGCAAGTCTCTTTCTGTAGAGTATTGATGCTGGTGCCTTTTGAATGCTCGTGATGTTCAATTTCTATCAAGAATTCTGTTTAAATGTACTCAAAGATCATGTACAGTCATTCATGTTCATTTCATAATCCAGTTTGAACATTCTCTGAGACTACAGCTACATGTAAACGGATACTGATTTGTCCCACAGATCTGGGCCAACATCCACCAGTACGAGAAGCCAGCACAGCTCACCTTCAACCTCAGTGATACTGCAACGTGGCGTCCTTTCTTCGGGCGCGGATTCCCCAGCCCCGGTCTCAGTAGTATACAGGTATAGAGACGACTTACTTACGTCGTGTTTGTAGAGCTAGTAGGGAGTTTGGGGGTCGGAATAGGTCCCTTGTTCTTTGTGCAGGTTGTAACAGCCTGTCAGGAGTCTAGAACTACAGTCCAAGGTGGGTATCCCAAGGATGAAAATGGTTGCTCATGCTATCAACCACCCTGTGAGTGGAAGAGGTAGAAATAGGTCTCCAGCACTCCATTGCTTGTCATAGAGGTGACTAAATTGGATTGTGGTCAGCCTCGGTGACTTTGCTGAAAGCCTGTCCTAGTTTCTCCAAAGTGATTAATGTCCAAACTCTGCATTATTTTGGGATTTCCTCCAATATAAGTCCATAAGGCTGACACACTGTGATTTGTAACTGAAATTCTGTTCAGTGTGGTGTTAAATCCATCTAACTAGCTAACTCACTCACTCACCTAACAACCGAACAACTCCCCACCCACCCACCCACCCAGTCACTTACGACTGTGGTCTGGTGTTAGAGCGTCTGCCCATAGAGTGGAAGGTCGGGGGTTCAATCCAGTCACACCATACCTAAAGACGTTAAAAAGATGGTACTTGTTGTTACCTGTCTGGTTCTTGTCTCTCTCTCTCTCTCTCTCTGTCTCTCTCTCTCACACACACACACACACACCTGTATAAGGTGCAATAACCTTTAACGCAATGTTACATCCCATTTCACCTCACCTCACCTCACTTGCTTATATCCCACCTGTGTGTTAACAGCCAGAGGCGCTGGTGTATACGGGAACCAACAAGAACTATGTGATGGACCTCCAGGAGAAGATTGAACAGATGTTGAAGAACAAGATGATGGAGTGGAGAAGTCGCTACATCACTCGGTGGAACCGTCACTGTACACAGATCATGAGGAAACTCCTGCCAGTGTAAGTCTTGATTTTACCTGGAATATCAAATGTCACTTTCCTCCTTGATGAAGTGTGAGGAACCCATCCTTTCCTGATATTGTTTTTATATTATCAGTTTTATAGTGTAGCCTAGACTTATTCTTAATCAGTCAAAGTCAAGTCAAAGACGTTTATTGTATCAAAGGCCATCGGCCCATATACAAGTTCAGATAAATACAGTGGGTGAGAATTTACAGATTGGGAGATACAACAAAAATTATAAAAATATAACATTCATTTAACAGTAGGTGATAATCATGAGGACTTTCTAGGGTAAGGAAATTAAAATTCTGAATTTCCGCTCAACATGTTATTTCGTAGTTCCATTTCCAGTCCAGAAATTAATGTTTCTTGTTACATCCTATATCAGGTGATCGACACAGACGCCTTGAATGATGTGTATACAAAAAGACATTTATAAATATTGATATGCCTGCAGCCTCACATAAAAAAAATGAAATTGTGGCCTGATCAAGTTGTTTATCTCTACTTTCAGTCTGGAGGAGAACTGTGGCAAGTCTATCGGCCAGCAACACCTGGCAGAGCTGGAGAACTCTTTCAGCTCATATAAGGTGAGACATTGCTACCTGTCGGTACTGTCAGAAGATGGTTGTTAGGGGCTTGTAACTGTCTTCCTGGTGCATAAGGTGTGTTGAGATTGGTAGGGCAGGATGGGACCATGGCATTCACACACCTGTAGGTGATAGTCAAGATCTGTTATAATATCCATGCTTTGATGGGCAGCCTGTGTAAAGACTGATGTAATTGATGCCATCATGCCACATCTGCTAACCCACGAGCACGGGTATGGTGCTGACAAACCTAGAAACATAATCTGGACGAACCGGGATTCGAACCCACAATCATAGGTTTCTTGCGTGCCCAAGGGAGGCAACTCTGCACAGCGAATTGCAGCGCCTTAGACGACTGGGCCACCTGTGTCCCCTCAAACTTCAGGGGTTGTGGGGGTAGCCTAGTGGGTAAGCATTCCCGAAGACCCAGGTTCGATTCCCCTCACGGGTACTATTTCTGGTGTCCCCAAGATGTGATATTGCTAGAATATTGCTAAATGCAGAGTAAAACCTCTCTCTACCTCTCTCTCTCTCTCACTCACTCACTCGCTCGGGGGCACGGGTGGCCCAGTCGTCTAAGGCGCCACTATTCGATGTGCAGAGTTGCGTCCCTTGGGCACGCCAGAAACCTATGATTGTGGGTTCAAATCCCGGTTCGCCCCGATTATGTTTCTAGGTTTGTCAGCACCATACCCGTGCTCGTGGGTTTCACTTGCTCACTTTTGCATTCCATCTCCACTGTTTCCGACTTCTTTCAGGTGTCTGGCTTCCCCATGAACATGCCTTTTGTGGATCTGGAGACCATTGTTGAATCTGTGTTCTCCACTGGCGTCCATGCCCAGGAAACCAGCGAGGTAGAGTTCGCACTGGCAGTCTACGTCCACCCCTACTCCAACTCCGTCCTGTCCATATGGGTGTACGTCGCATCCCTCATACGCAACCGATAGTGCCATATGTTTCTCACCCATGTATATAGGAAACATTCCACGAACTGTGCCTAGACGGGAATACTGTTGTCAGGGGAGTACAAGGTACGACGCTGTTCCCGCTGGCAAGTCACCCAGGACTACTTGTGAAAACAGCTGGCTTTTAATTAGCATATATACATATATGAGAGAGATCTGTGAAGAAATATAGGTATGCAAGTTGAAAAGGATACATTGAGAAAACACACAGTGTTGTTCTAATATTACTGAAAATTAATCGCGAAAGGCTAAAAAGAATAAGTCTTGGTTCTCAGGCAGCGTCCGCATCATCATAAAGTCACCGCATGTTTCCTTTTTATTTCCATTTAAGAAAAAACACACGAACCCAGCAGTGAAATGCTGCAACACTTCAGAACACGATTTCCCTGATATTATTGTAAACAATATTTGGTTTCATACTGGCTTGAAGAACAAACAAAAAAACACTCCGCCCACCGCACTTTATTTTTCAAAAGCCATTGCCAGAGAACCATTCTTTTATTTTTTTAAGCCTAATGGTGATATATGTTGTGTATTTTACACCTATCTGGAGCTCTGAATATGGCTAAATATGAAACTGCATTGAAGAACTTTATGAAATGGTGACTTCAAGGGAGCTTACAATTTCACATTGCTACCAAAACTTTCAAGTCATTACCAAGTTTATATTTGATAACTGGTTTACTGAATTCTGACATGTCAGTTTGGTTTCAAACTTGGTCAACAATGAACTGTAAGCAACAGGTCTTTATGTAGAAAAAGGTCAGAAGTTTGTATTTTAATTGCAGGATTTTCTTAACATCAGCTCACATGAGCAGAAGAAACAGTGGAACGA
Organism: Haliotis cracherodii; assembly: GCF_022045235.1. Lineage (NCBI taxonomy): Eukaryota > Metazoa > Mollusca > Gastropoda > Lepetellida > Haliotidae > Haliotis > Haliotis cracherodii. The sequence continues at coordinate 37,277,329 of NW_027266297.1, read as the reverse complement.
GATAACCCTTTATAATCTGTTATTTCTGTTCTGGAATTATCTGGTACATGATCTTTCTCCATTTAAAAAATAGATAATGTTGAATAATATACAACATAATTTCAAAGGGTGAGTTACAAAAAGGCTTTTATTGTTTTTAAGACACATTCTGATATTGCTTCCGTAAGTATTATGTCAAAGATGGATGGATTATTATCAGTATGTCGAAACTACACAAGACCCTGAAGCAACAGTATTCCTGTTGGGGAACAATGTTTATCTACAGCATCCGTCCATTGCAAGATTCTTAGATGATCTATTTTGTAATATATTAAAACAAGCATGTCCACATATGCTTGAATTATTTATATAAAATATTGATAAACTACATGGACTTTGTTCTTGATGGCAACAGGAAACACCCAAAGTACAATCACCAAGTATTGTCACATGACCTGATTACTGTAGCACGTGGACGATGCGATACCTGGCTGATTTGTCACCAAACCGAAATAGCATAATCATTGTTCAAGCCGTCAGTCACACGTTTGCCTGACCCAGGATCCATGATTTACAGGCCACCATGACATGGCGGTAATATTCCAAAAGATTTGCTGGACTGTCATTAATCCATCTTATACACTTGTACAGTGAATACCGATACCATCAATGGGGTACTATAAAGATCTATTCCAGATGAATCAATAACTAAACAGTGTTGAATGTGAAGCACCAGTCGCCAAATGACAAAAGCAGCCAGAAAATAATATTTTTATCTTATCGTGCATTACATATTGTACATTGTTCTTACTCACGAAGACCTAACTGGAAATGAGAGACGATCTATCAGTACTGTCAGTAACTCTTTTGCCAAACATGACCCTCTGGAGTCGTGACATGTGCTTGTTGAATTTCATACGGTTCCAAGCGTAGCTGGTGTGTTTTGCATCCCTTTTATCTCAGTGGACGAGGTTATTCAGCATTTTCAACGCATGGAGGTGAAAAAGGTGGTGGTGTGTACCTTCAGTCCGGTGCTAGGATAGCTGACATTGTGCACGTGAACAACCAGACATAACGTTCCATACTTTAAGAAGTCCTAGGCTAATCGTTGGGTAGCCCAGGAGAACGACTGGACGCCACCTGTTCATTCCCACGTCGCTGACTTGTAAAGGAAATCTCCAGGGCAATGGGCAGTATGTAATGCATGATATTAAATATAAAATAAATATATAAAATAAACATAATACACTGATTATGGAATTTTGCTGAAAGACTGACCTTGCCCTTCATATTTCTTGTACAGTTTCTCAGTCCTGTCATAATGCTCCAGTTCACGAGACCTGTCATAGGCTCACAGGCATTTAAAGATGCCAGGTCATAATCCATACCTCAACATCTCCATGATCTGTTCAACCCTCTCTCTCTCACACTCACACTCAGGCATTTAAAGACGCCAGGTCATAATCCATAACTCAATATCTCCATGATCTGTTCAACCCTCTCTCTCTCTCTCTCACACTCACACAGTTCTTACTACTGCATGAGTAGATAGATGTCAGTCCAACAACCCGAGGTCACAAATTCAAGGCTGATGAGTGGTCACACACACACCCACACACCCAAAAAAGTTACTTTTTTTAGTGACATGTCACCTATGACAGATCGACCTCTGACAGGTTGTGGTGCTGAATTCTAAAAGTACTCCCATGTGAAGACATGGCCAAGATTCAGCACTACTGACAGAGACTAAAGCGGATGGAGATCCACACGATAACCAGATCAACAAACAAATCAATGCAAAATGGAAAATGTGTTTTATTTTTCACCATGACATAGTATATGTTCATTTGTAAAGTGCCAAGCAAAATACTCATTTTATACCACAGTATTGTATGAATTTCCACATACCTCCTCAACTACGTATTGTCTAGCTCATTGCATAACTCTCGTCTCCTTCTCCACATTGTACATTGGCTAAGTCCTGGTGAAACACATCACAAACACAAATCCTGGGTCGCTCTCACAGCTGGCATTGCAGGGACGCTGACAATGTTTCAAAGAGGGGGAACTGCCATGTCACAGTCTCTTCAAAACTTCAGTACATTCATAACATTCATCCACAAATACACATTTAATTTCACAGAACAGCACTGTATGGAGATATAAATCTGTTTTTCAAACAAATACACAGTGAAATTATCATTCAAAACTGTTCGTTAACATGCTGAAGAAAATATTGATCATTACTGTGGATCATCTTAATCCAATCCACGGACCCGCCAACAGTTGGGTCTGTGTCAATATATACAACTCAAAATAAGTTAAAGAACACCCATCTTTTTCATATGACTACAGTTGATCAGTCAAGTCATGACTATTGTCTAGGACTGGTGCTATGACCATATGAAAATATAACTCGGGTTTCGTTATCTTATTTCAAGTTGTATAGATACAAAGAACTTATGAACAAGTTAACAAAATGATAGGTACAGAATATATTCATATATCAATAACCTCAAGAACACATGGCCTTCATGTTAAAACTTTAACCCACATATCACTGACATCTGATATAACATCAGTATATATTCCAAATTATGTCCATTGACAGAAATTGCCATCCCCTGGATTCAACAGCTTGATGACATCCAAATACAAGAAAATAAAACTGTAAATATCAATTTTCAACATGTTTTAGTTATATCTTTGTCCTATCCAACATTACTTTGTGGTTTATGGCAGACTGACCTTGACCTTCGGCACCACCAAACTCTTACTCCAACATCAAAAAAGGAGATTATGTAGCACCATTCAAAAAGAGCCATGCCATTATTTTGGGATTTATGGATTTTCTTTGGCCAAAATCCAACCATAAATGTTGATCCTCATAACAATAATTAGTATTTGGTGCCAACAAGCAGGTAAGTGTGTTACTTACACAAAAAGCAACCCTTTGAAACAAACATCTTTGTCAATGCGACCCCTTGAAACAAATAACTTTGTCAATGTGTCCCTCATAACATAGCAAAATATAATCTTACTTTCAATTGAAAAAATATTGTTTAAACATGTGTTCACAGTAGTAAAACAGTCTTACAACACATAGCAGATTGGTTATTTTACAGTGCAGTTTATTACACGTATTGTGGTAATTGAAGAGAATGTGATACCGTGATACACAATAACATGGTACGCGTCAGGATATGAACATAACGATTCATTTATTCAGATACACACCACACCAAAGTAAATCTGTTTAATGATGATATGGTAGAGTTATTCTAAGACAATCCACATTAATATGTTTCATATATACAATGCTATTTCCCATTGAGCTTAATAATTCACCTACAAGAAAAGCTGGGATATTCAGCATTAGTTTCATATCGCAAGAAAGAGAAACATCTTCGTCGTGAGAATTAACTGATGTAGCATCAACCTTCAACATGTCCCAGCTCCGCATCTGACTAATGTTGTTAAACAAGCAGAACTGACACTAGCCCTACATCATATCAGTGCAACTGCAGATAAATAGGAGCCCTTGGTTACACATCACAACTTCAAATAATTTACAAAATGCATCAAAATATTATTCTTCCAACTTTTTACAGGCATGCATATTGAACATTTTCACCAGTTGGATATATAGTTTATCATATAACTTCAATATCCACCAGAAAGATTTCAGAGGAGTTCTTCGTCTCGGAAAAAGTCACACGATTACGTATCTACACTGTAGGCATATTCACAGGTACTGTCCATAGCTAGGACAAGCTTCCCGTACTACTTGGTTCTAATTATCACAAATTTCATCCAAAGAAGGTAAATGTTTTGGTTTTTTAAAACAAATTTGGCTTCTTTTTTTTTCAATCAAGTCATAAGAAAAGCTTGGCCCTCGCTAACCAACACCAAGCTACAAGAAGTGCAGTCCGTTAAGAAAATCTTAAACATTTTGTTCTAAACATCTACAATGATGATCATTCCTAAGAATAACCTTGTGTCCTACAGCAATAAGTTTAACACATAGCTTTATTTCCTCACACAGAAAGACACGGATAAAAAAAAAAAGTTTGTGTAAAGGAAAGTTATTGAAAATGTTTTTGCCTACCAGCACCACGTTGAAAAGAATTCCCCTGCATATAGTGTTAACTTCATGCGGATACTGTTGTCCAAACAACAGGTTATATTTAAAGGGAGAAGCAGGAAGTAGAATATTTCCTAATAATTGTCAGAGATTTTACTGTCTGTTCTAAACTAGCAAAAATTTATGTTATTGAAAGACAAGTGAGGAGTACTCAATGTAAAATGATTATGAAAATCAAGCAAGACGGTCATGCTGAAATAAAAACTCAAATTGTCATGGCCTAAAGTTTATCAAATACCCATCAGAAATGAGTGCATGCTTAAACAGCCTATATAGTCCCTAGCTACGTGGACATGAAAGGTTTCTGTTGTACAAACTGAGGCTCAAATCGACAATTAAAAAAAAAAAAGGGGGGGGGGGGGCAAGAGAGAAAGATAGATTTATAAAAAATTGGATCTTGCATATCTTGAAAAGGTTCACCAAAAAATTGTCTTAACATGGGAACAAGTCAGTGAGAGAGTTCAAAGAGCATGGCTTGATGTCGCCTATCATGGTATCTCAGATAAATGTGGGAGGAAAGCCTAAGAGATGCAGGTCTCAGACTTTTACCACTAGTGGCAACAAGGAAACCTCCTACAAAGCCTCAAATTCTACCAACCATCAGGCAAAGTGTCAGGCCCTGCAAGGTGGATTTAAGCATTATGTGACTTTAGCCACTAGTCCAAAGCCAGAGTCTAGTATAATTCTGTTCGGGCTAGTAAGCTCAGCTAATAATAGTCCATATAATAACACTAAACTCTAATGATGCTAAGAGCTATGTTCGGGCTAGTAGACTCAAGTTTTTAAAAACTTGTTACCGAAACTGTCTAAGTCATCCAACACTGCCTTGTCTGTCTGCTTCTCCCATGTTATAATGAATGTCGGTCAGTCTACCAATTGATGATTGACCATTGAACTGGTAACAACTAAACTTATCTTCATCTCCAATACAAATCTACCTTTCATTAGTTGGTTTGCAAAAGATTTGGCCTAAAATTCAAAGGAGGTGGTCATTAGATAACTTTAATAAATTTCCACTTCTAGATAAGTACTGCTAATAATGAGAGTGAGTGAGTGAGTGAGTATGGTTTTATGCTGCTTTTAGCAATATTCCAGCAATATCAAGAGGGACACCAGAAAATGGGCTTCACACATTGTATGCTAATTAGGAATCAAAAAGAAAGAAAGAAAAGTTTTAACATGACAAGATTTTCTGAAAAGATTTTTAAACATCTTGTTCACCATTTCTTTCAATCTGCGGTGACAAGTGTTATTTCCATTTCACCAATGTTGTAAAACAAAAGAACAGTCAAACGGCTTTCTTCTATTTTCCATTTCTTGTCTGTCGGGCTGGGGCATCAACTATTAAAAGCACCCGGCCTCAGGTGTCATATCATCAAACACAGCTCTAACGAGGACAGAATGACAAGAAAGACTAAAAAAAATATTTGTTGTTGAAGAAGGCATAATAGAAAATCCACGGAAGAAAGTGATCAAAATAATCAAGATGATAAAAAAATAATTAAAAAGGAAGAAAAAAAAAAGGAAATCCAACGCTATTCCATTAAACCTTTACCACCCTAGGCACAGCATTCCACCTCACTTGAAAAGTTCTTCACAACATGGTAGAAACATGAGATGGCCTACCAGCTGAAACCTATCTTGGAACATACGTGGATGTAAACCAAGTATCATGAATTGTTTCAAACCTTACAACTATCAGCATTAAGTCAAAACCCCGCTAAAGGACACTAAGTAAACACTATACTGAAGTTTAACCATGGGATAATGCACAAACAATATTTTGTGTGGAACAGGAAAAACATTTTTATAGCTATACTTAATGCACAGAGGGACTCCAAAACCTACAGCTTTCTGAGACTAAAAGTCTTAACTAAAAATACAAATCATTTTCTCAAATCAAGCCGTTTGTGTAGTGAATATTTGAACAAGTGTTGAACAATGACGTGAACATGAGAATAAGTAGCTTGCATTCTACATCACATGCAAGGTGCCTGGCAGCATTATTAGCATCATGCTATCCTAACAAACGAACAGTTCTCAGAACTGACATCTCGATGGATGTACCTCCTAAGTAGTAGGCCGCTAGGAAACTACGGGTATCCCGTGAGCAGCTCTTATAAAAGCAAACTCCTTGTCTTCTCAGGCACTAAATTGGCAATGAAAGTTAATTTTACCATTGACAAAAAAAACAACCCCCAAAACGCTAGGAAACACATATTTTGTTTGAAAACAGCTTCTACACCAATTTTTAGAAGATGATTTGCCTGAGTACTTCTAGTTTGCCTCAAGGCACAATTTAAAGGCGAAATATATGCTCCAGTGAATTTCTTACAAAATATCAGTACCAGTTAATGTCCCGATGTGATACATATCGCGATTTGCATATTTACGTCAAATGGCATGGAAACTTCTTGACAAATATTTTAGAGCAGGTTCAAAAAAGCTATCTGTAGACACGTTTGTAGCAGCTATATTTAGTATTGAACTTGAAACGCAAATTTCAACACATTTTGCTCTGTCTGACCGACAAAAACACCAGGGGTAATTAAACAAATAGTAAGTAATTTATTTCAGCAAGTGAATTGTCTTGTACAGATACAGAAAAAAAACCATATCGTATTTCGTATCAGCATATGAAAACTCATGATGCACCGGTACACTGATCTAGCATTCCACCCCTAATTTATTGCAATAACAAACAAGTGACAAACAAGATGACCCCCCTCCCCCCAACTTCAAAAGAACAAATCATCTGACTGTTACTGTAAATCCAACTTTAAGAGAGAATTTCAATATAATCTGTCTGTCTGTCTGTATACAAGAGTAGTTTTTGAGCTATCAAAGTAATACCATGGAATTTGGATTTGGAATTTTGTATTTCTACGTCAGGTACACGCCAATATGAACAGTCAAAGTCAAATGTGTTGCCATGGAAACGGAAAAATAGCAAAAGGCATCAGTTGTCAACCTGGTCTTTGTATGTTCAAAGTTTCATGAAAGAATACCTATTAGGTTTAGAGATATGGTCAGTACAAACACACAACTATGAACTGAGTCAAAGTTGTTGCCATGGAAACAGGAAATTCTTTTTATATTTTTTTAAAATTCCTAAATAGAATACAGCACCACTTCAGCCCCTGATTAATGCATGCACCAAGTTAGGATGAAAAATCTTGAATAGCTCCAGAAACAAAAAACGGACAGACAGACAACTTGATCCCGCTCATTATATGCCAGGCTGGATAAAAACATGTGCATATCAGATACACTATAGTCAGTTTATACCTGCAACATCTAAAAACCTATATAGCTGCAAATGAAATCCTGCATTACTAGTTCAAGGTGTTAAACAAAAAACAACCTTAATCAACGGAGGCACATGGAAAGGAAGGAAAAGATCAGAAAATTTGTCTCTGCAAATTTGTGTTCTAAGATGCGTGACAATCCATCACAGCAAACAGATTTATATGAAACGAAACAAATTTATGTACTTGGTAAATTGAGACAAAGAACTCTTTCATAACAAATATTTCACAGAGATATGTTTCAGTCACCATTTTATATTTGATCATTTTGACAACCACGGAATGGTACGAGCACTTGGGTTACCCCACTTTACAGATGACTAGATTCAATTCTGGGGTGTCGTCTTCAGTTCTCGGATCACAAAAACACACCATTCGTTCTGAGCAGCTCCATTGCTATGACAGAAATGTGGTCACGATGCCTCATTTGTGAACCCTGAAAGCTTAGTGTCTTTCAGGAGTCAACAGTTGCACATGAAAAAAACATGCTAGATGGCACTGGATTCTTTGGCAAGGGGTAACAAAAGGTTACAGTTACCATGGTTACCTTTGTGTGGTGTATTACAGATGACTCTCAACAGATGATGTTTAAATGATTCATTTAATCCTTCAATACAAGTCCATAAATGACATTCGCACCAGCAATATTCTTGAAAGTAATGGTTTCTTTCTATTCATAATCACAAAGTATACTGACTTGTGTTTTCTCAGATGTACTCAGAACAAACTTAAACACAAACAATAAACACTTTTCAGCTGTCGGTATGAGATAGGCAACTTCCAACAAGCTTAGTGACATGCTACTAATGACTAACATATCCACAAGCAGATAATCGATATCAGCAAATTCTCAATGAAAATGCAAGTAAAGAGAATATTGTGGTAGCGCTAAATCTGCAGACAGTCAACAAGACATCAACACAATTTCCTCCTAGGCAAATATGCATAATTCATATACCTTATAGCGAGAACAGGATTCATATCAAGGAGCGGTTACCATGGTAACATGGCTATACTTGGACATTGTAGTAGGTACGGTACTGAAGAGCATTAAGTTTGAGCATATATACCTTTTGTTGATAGAGAGCCTGTGTCGTACCGCCACAGATACAATACTTCAATGTGTACACGATAAACCTCACAAAACACCGACAATGTTATCAAACGCTGGAATGAGAAAAACGTAACAATACACCCCCAGTTAAATTATACACGAGTAGCTATGGTAGGTTCGTGAACTTGTATAATGTTTCGGGAAGACATTCACACCTTGACGATATGATAACTTGCAGCTGCACGTTTACTTCATGTAGACTTAACAGCAAACACTACAGAGCATCCATGGTTGAAAAATATAACGCATCTATTTTGCACCTACTGCCCTGATGACAAATGCAACCCGTGGTTTCGGTAATTACTAAGCACTCAGTATGCTAAGAGAAAGACATATGGTTGAAATCTGAATAAAAGTTTACAGTGTGGAAAATGAAATTAATGTTCAAAAGTACCCTCAACAACTCTGCTAAGAATCCAGGACCCAGAATTTGTCTTTGTTTTGCTGCCAGGCAGAGACAAGGAAAGATCTTCTTTCATGCAAAGAAAACAATGTAATACTAGTGATACAGTAGTATGATTTAGTTACTATGCATCGGACAAAAATAAAATTATGACACTTTGCTGAAAAGAAAGGCATCCTGTTTCATCTTCTGAGAATAAAACCTGCTGCACAAAATACATGGTCTTGAATCAATGGTGTATGTTGGCGACGAGACATCCGTGATGTGAATCTCACATGGACTGTGGACCTAGTATTCTTGTGATTTTCTCAATCAAGCTTCTTGCTCACATGATCCAAGAAGACCTAACACAATGGGCAACTGTGGGCATGAGATGACGTCGAAAAATGTGAAATCACAAGTCTGTTGTTTTATCATACAATATATAAATACCTCTCCATAGTTTTCAACATGGTAATTGTCTTTGCAACCAGGGTAACAAATCAAGACCCCAAAACGTCCTCCCTTGAAACTCTCAAGGGAAAAAGAGAAAAACTAAAAAATAAATTCAAAAATTTCTTCAGAATCAATGTTATCAAATACCAGTTTTGTTTTTCTGTAAATACCACATATAACGCTCAAACTAGCTTTGCGAATCATCCTCCAGAACAGCTGCTCCTGGGAACTGACTGCGAACATGGGGCGCTTCTCCCACGGTCAGCAGAGAGACAGGTGCAAGACAGCGAGAAAGCGGCGGCGGCGGCGGCACACATTATCACTGCAGTGACAACAACTGTAGCCTGTGTTACGAATCATCCTCCGTTTCCGAATCGGATGACGACAGTGTTTCATTGAGCTCCTGGGTATTGGCTAGCTGGTATATTGGGATGTGTTTTGGACTCCATGTTTTTGGAAGTGTCCTGGCCAGACCATTGCGAGGGGTTTTCTTTACCTGCAAAACCAAAGTTTTCAATCAAAAAGACATTAAACTTCAGTTTATAATAAAATACACTGTGAGGTAATGGGTTTAAGGTTACATTCAATATGATCGCACTTACAAAGCAACATGAATGCACATGTGTCGGGCTTCTTTTACTGATTTGGACAAGCCATAGTTTAAGTCCTAGTCCTAGTCCACCGAGATAACATCTTGCAGTTAACCATGGATTCCCGTCTCAGACACAGTATGCCAACTCCAAGCCATCCCGAGGCAAGGGAGTTAACTGACTGTAATAGTACAGGTTCCACACTTGTCGAACTAGGCAGGAATTTGGGGGCTCAACCGTAGTGCAGCCAGTGCCTATTACGATTTATGTCCCTTCAATGTCCCTCCAACCGACCACTCAGATTCAACCTCTCATATCACTTGTATTTGCTTCAAATAAATCAGGTCACCCAGTGAAGACGATCTGATCGATAATCAAGATCTATATTGTAATAAAACGGTCCTTCTTCGCAAAGAGCATCAAATCACATAAGCACCTTGATTAAAAACATGAAAAGATATGAAAAGGATCTGTTGACACTAGGTTGGCGGTACACATGCTTTGCAAATCCTGCAAATGACCAAAATCTGCACGCATTTTACAAACCAAATGTCAATTTCTTACACGATTTTGATTAGTCTATGCATAGACTCCAAACAAAATATAACTCCATAATTCCAGCCTAGTTTGGCAAGGGTGGATAGTGGACTTTTATAGTTATTATCTCCCCATGTGGTAGTCTGTCTACAGTCTACTAATCTATCTCCCCATGTGGTAGTATGTCTACAGTCTACTAATCTATCTCCCCACGTGGTAGTATGTCTACAGTCTACTAATCTATCTCCCCATGTGGTAGTATGTCTACAGTCTACTAATCTATCTCCCCACGTGGTAGTATGTCTACAGTCTCCTAATCTATCTCCCCACGTGGTAGTATGTCTACTGTCTACTCATCTATCTCACCACATGGTAGTATGTCTACAGTCTACTAATCTATCTCCCCACATGGTAGTATGTCTACAGTCTACTGATCTATCTCCCTATGTGGAGGTATGTCCACATACCACGTCTACAGTCTACTAATCTATCTGCCCATGTGGAGGTATGTCTACAGTCTACTTATCTTTCTCCCCATGTGGTAGTATGTCTACAGTCTACTAATCTATCTCCCCATGTGGTAGTATGTCTACAGTCTACTAATCTATCTCCCCATGTGGTAGTATGTCTACAGTCTACTAATCTATCTCCCCATTTGGTAGTATGTCCACATACCATGTCTACAGTCTACTTATCTATCTCCCCATGTTGTAGTATGTCTACAGTCTACTAATCTATCTGCCCATGTGGTAGTATGTCCACGTACCATGTCTACAGTCTACTAATCTATCTCCCCATGTTGTAGTATGTCTACAGTCTACTAATTTATCTCCCCACTTGGTAGTATGTCTACCATCTACTAATCCATCTATCCATGTGGAGGTACGTCTACTAATCTATCTTTCCATGTGGAGGTATGTCTACAGTCTACTAATCTATCTGCCCATGTGGTAGTATGTCCACGTACCATGTCTACAGTCTACTAATCTATCTCCCCACATGGTAGTATGTCCACGTACCATGTCTACAGTCTACTAATCTGTCTGCCCATGTGGTAGTATGTCCACGTACCATGTCTACAGTCTACTAATCTATCTCCCCACATGGTAGTATGTCCACGTACCATGTCTACAGTCTACTAATCTATCTCCCCATGTTGTAGTATGTCTACAGTCTACTAATTTATCTCCCCACTTGGTAGTATGTCTACCATCTACTAATCCATCTATCCATGTGGAGGTACGTCTACTAATCTATCTTTCCATGTGGAGGTATGTCTACAGTCTACTAATCTATCTGCCCATGTGGTAGTATGTCCACGTACCATGTCTACAGTCTACTAATTTATCTCCCCACTTGGTAGTATGTCTACCATCTACTAATCTATCTTTCCATGTGGAGGTATGTCTACAGTCTACTAATCCATCTATCCATGTGGAGGTATGTCTAATGTCTACCGTCTACTTATCCATCTACCCATGTGGAGGTATGTCTACCATCTACTAATCTATCTTTCCATGTGGAGGTATGTCTACCGTCTACTTATCCATCTATCCATGTGGAGGTATGTCTACCGTCTACTAATCTATCTATCCATGTGGAGGTATGTCTACCGTCTACTAATCCATCTATCCATGTGGAGGTATGTCTACAGTCTACTAATCCATCTATCCATGTGGAGGTATGTCTACAGTCTACTAATCCATCTATCCATGTGGAGGTATGTCTACAGTCTACTAATTCATCTATTCATGTGGAGGTATGTCTACAGTCTACTAATCCATCTATCCATGTGGAAGTATGTCTACAGTCTACTAATCTATCTCCCCATGTGGAGGTATGTCTACCGTCTACTTATCCATCTATCCATGTGGAGGTATGTCTACCGTCTACTAATCTATCTCCCCATGTGGAGGTATGTCTACAGCCTACTAATCCATCTATCCATGTGGAGGTATGTCTACCATCTACTAATCAATCTCCCCATGTGGAGTATGTCTACAGTCTACTAATCCATCTATCCATGTGGAGGTATGTCTACAGTCTTCTAATCCATCTATACATGTGGAGGTATGTCTACAGTCTACTAATCCATCTATCCATGTGGAGGTATGTCTACAGTCTACTAATCCATCCATGTGGAGGTATGTTTACCGTCTACTAATCCATCCATCCATGTGGAGGTATGTCTACGTACCATGTCTGTAAGTTTCTGGAACTCCTTCATGTCATCCTCTGTGATCACATACTCCTCTTCGTCCTGCTCATTCCAACCCATCTCGCGCAGCAGCCTGCAGAACAAACAAACCTTAATGTCATGTGTTAAGTAAGTGGGGAAAATGCTTGCAGACAGTTTCAGCATAATCATATAGAGCATGAACAAATTAAGTTAGTCACATCTTATGACAAGACATAACATGCTTGCAGCCTAGACTACCCAGGTCCCCAGGGGGTTACACCAGTAAAAGTGAAAGACATGCTCCCTATGTAGCCTGATAACATACCACTGAAAAACACTTAAGGACCACCTGATTCTTTGCTGTAACTATAGTTAATTTCAAGCTATGACAGATTAACTGAAAAACACTTAAGGACCACCTGATTCTTTGCTGTAACTATAGTTAATTTCAAGCTATGACAGATTAACTATTGTAATCATGAAAGCAATGGGTGATCCTTAACATATTTTGAGTAGCATACATGACAGACCCAGCAAAGTGAACACAAAGGGAATGCTTAGTATGTCTGATATGCTTGTTGTTTAGCATAGTACTCAGCAATATTCCATCTATAAGACAGCCTGGATATGTACATTAGTCTGGACCAGACAATTGAGTGAGTGAGTGAGTGAGTTGGGTTTACGCCGCTTTTAACAGTATTCCAGTTATATCACGGCGTGTCAGCTTGATGTGGGAGGAAAGCCCGAAGTTATGCAGGCCTCAGACATTTACCACTTCGGTGAAACCCACGAGCACGGGTATGGTGCTGACAAACCTAGAAACATAATCGGGGCGAACCAGGATTCGAACCCACAATCATAGGTTTCTGGCGTGCCCAAGGGACGCAACTCTGCACAGCGAATTGCGGAGCCTTAGACGACTGGGCCACCCTTGCCCCCGACCAGACAATTGAGTGATTTATGTTATGAGAAACCATATACCCCGTCAGAGTACAGGAACACCATGAAACCAACCTGAACATTCTATCCATTAAGTCGTCTCGTTCAACAAGCATAGATTTCTAGGGACCAATTCTAACCAAGGTTCCCTACGGATCCTAGCTTCCTCACACCACAAGCAGATTGCTCAGGGAAAATTCTAACCTGGAAACCTTACAGGTCTTAGTTGGCGCATTCCGCAAGCATAGAATGCTTGGGCCCAATTCTATCCTATCTAATGTACACTAGTAGAGAGTTGCTACCTCTGCTCAGCCTCCAGGGAGCTGGAAAGAATGTTGCGGCCAGGCTCTGTGGAGACTTGCAGCTCATCCATTCCATTCACCAGCTGGTCACTTGAGGATTTGCCTGCAGACTGCAACACCAACAATGTAAAACTTACCACAAACCAGAGTTAACTGCTCCAGCAATTGCAAGTCAAATGAAAACATAATTGAAAACACTTTGATGCAGAATACTAATATATTTGCTTAACACCACACAGCAATATTCCCCCTACATTATGGCAGACTATAAACACAACAAATTCTTTCACAGGTATTACGAGTGAGTGAGTGAGTGAGTGAGTGAGTGAGTGAGTGAGTGAGTGAGTGAGTGAGTGAGTGAGTTGGGTTTAACACCGCTTTTAACAGTATTACAGTTATATCACGGCGTGTCAGCTTAATGTGGGAGGAAAGCCCGAAGTGATGCGAGTCTCAGACGTTTACCACTTACAAACCTAGAAACATAAACGGGGCGAACCGGGATTCGAACCCACAATCATACGTTTCTGGCGTGCCCAAGGGACGCAACTATGCACAGCGATTCGCGGTGCCTTAGGCGACTGGGCCACCCGTGCCTCCGGAATTACTTAGAAGTTGACGGATGACAAAGTAGACACAATTTACAGATGACAACTTCTTTGATACTGTATAGGGATCTATGCCAAAATGTCGCTGGGTGAACAGAGGTACATTTGAACTAAATCACTTGCCCAGGGTGACATCATCAATTTTGACACTTATGATTCGGGTGTATGAACGTATTCATGTTTCCACCATCTGGCCAATCAGATGAGTGGGTCATTTGAGTGCACAGGGTGAGCGTACTGTACACCAGGGTTAGAGACAACCCCGTAAACATTGTCCATAGACCGAACAACAAACAACAACCTGTTCACTAGCGAGAAACGATCTTAGCACCCTGACAGCTTGCCCACATACGACTATAACATACAACGAGCATGGATCCAAAACTGGGTTTTTCGGGGAGAAGGAGGGGGGAGTAAGGAAGAGAGAGAGAGAGAGAGAGAGAGAGAGAGAGAGGAAGGGAGAGAGAACAAATACTATCTGAAGCAGGGAGCAAGTAAATGTTGAGACAGCAGTTGGCAATATTCCATCCATGTTACCTGCGGCCTGTAAAATGTCTTGGCGTATGATAACACACAATCACCTAAGCTTGGCCCCATCCAATCCCCATTTCAGTTGATTTGTATGACAAGCAGTGATCAAAAACTAACGGGGCTCCTGGGGTCCTTGAGGTTTGATTCTACAGTGTTTTAATCTAAGGATCTCCTGAATTATTTACTTTTAAAGTCATGAAAAGTACCCCTTGCCTTTCATTCCTAATTTCAAACACCATAAGCATGAGGTATTGAGGACATGTCTAAACCTGGATTCCTGCATGAGCTAAATTTGCTGATGGTGCATTAATCAGGTACTCAAATCATACTGTTGGTCAAAGAAATGTCTAAACTCCTACCCTCTGTACACTATGTTGTTTGATAGTTTGTTGTTTAATGCCACACACAGCAATATTCCAGCTACATGATGAAGTAAATGATCTCCAAATATATGAGTATGGACCAGACAATCCAGTGATTGACATCATGAGAATGATCTACGCAATTGAGATATGATGCATCAACCAGCAAACCTGACCACCCGATCCCGTAAGTCGCTTTTCACAACAAGCATAGTCGCCTTTTATGACAAGAATGGGTTGCTGAAGACCTATTCCAACCTGGATCTTCACAGGTCTGTACACTATGTGATACTTCTTAGTTATATAGTAATTCGAACATGCACTGACATAATGGGTGTCCCACTGTGCGTGTCACTGCATGCTGTAGAACAAACAGTCGATTGTTCAGCCTAACACTACATGTCGACAGCTACTTACATCCCCGTTCTCCTGTATTTCATGGCCAGCAATGCCATTTTCTTGCAGGGCCTTGTCTGAGCGCAGAGTCTTGAGAAAGTTGCTCTTCTTGTCACCCAGGTTCTTGGGCTGCGTGACGAAGCGAGTGTTGAGAAGATCCGCAGGGGGTGTGGGTGATTGACGGGAACCCTGGAGACAGAAATTGTCAACCCAAATCAGAAAACAACATACCTTCCCACAGGTCATTAGATGACCCATGCTATAAGCTGATTCCCAACTTGTCTTCAAATACCTCCGATACAGATCGGCCATTCAATGATCAACGTACGAAATACTCATGTCCCCTGCTAACGGTATGTTAAATAAAACTTTAAACAATTCCTAAATAACGCAAGGCACCAGTTCATGGTTAGAAATATATCTGTGCAAAGTTGATCAACAATATTGATCAGCCTTCAAGTTATTCCCCAGAAACCAACCCTAACTCTCATGTAAACCTAAGTCCTGTTTGTTGTCATAGAAACCGGACAATGTAAAACATTTTAAAATTCCTAAACCCAGTCCATGGGTGATATCTGTGTATAGTTAGATCTATGAAATAATGAAAAGTCAATCTTCAAGTCCCTAAAAAAGGTGTCATGATTTTACATAAGTTAATGATGTCACATATGGCTGTAAATTATAAGACAAATGTGCACATAATCTTGAAGTATCCAGTTTGGTGATGTCAAGCCCAAGAAAGCATGACAAATTACACCTAACACAGGGATGTAGTATGGTACATAAAGCTTAGAGGTATTGAGTATGTTCAAACCTTGTATACATGGGAAAAAAAGTAAGAGGAGGTCACACACAAATATTGAAATGTCCTTACATGCACTCGTTGTATGTGTACATTAATATAAGGTTGCACTTTTCAATGGTAGGTTGCCCTGCTGCATGTTTTACATAGTTAAATCAAGCCCCGGTTCTGTTTATCAGGCATGTACATTCTGTTATGACATCAAAATATGAGTCCCAGGGTTCTGAAGCCTGAACTTTTATGTAAAAATGGCGGCCATGTTAAATTGGATCAGCATCCTATGAACACTTTTAGAGGCTCCATAGCTGGGATTATTCATGCTCAGCTCCATAGGCCTTCCTTGTAGTTCTAGAGAAGATGATAACCAAAAGTGAAAGTCAAAGGTTGTAAAATGATCATGAAACGTGCAGAAATGGCTGAGTAATGAAAAAAAGAAGAAGGTAATTTCAATAACATGAATATAGCTTATAACACACTTTCAGAGAACTAAAGAGCATGTTCAAACCACAAAGGTTAAATCAAGGTAAAAATACATAATAAAATGAACACACACATTGGGCCCAGTACTAACTACACATGTTCCAAACTACATTTTGTAAGCAATTGTTTTTCAATATGGCTGCCAAGGCAGCCATCATGAAAATTGGATCGACTCCTCTTGGAACAAAAATCAGGGGTCATCTTAGTAGGGAATAAGCATGTGAAGTATCCTCTTGATTGATCCAGTGGTTTTTTAGATGTTTTCAGACAACGCCAATGCCTGACAAGCAGGCCATGACATAAACTCATTTGACTTTCAGTCAGCTTTTCTGCTTTTTTTTTTTTTTTTAGTAGCAACACCTCCTGCAGTGTTTCATCCACACACAATTGACAGGGCAGGAAAAGAAATGCATCCAATTTATCACAATAATGTTTTGGTCAGGTGCTTTTTGCTGCAGACTTTCAATCCGTAAAGCCAAACTAATGACCAAATACACACCTCTTTCCCGGACTGAGCTAGAGTAGGTGACATGGGTTTCATGGACGCTAGGGGAGACTGGTCTTTATATCCTCCGTTGACGCGGGCACCCTCACGTGGGTTCTTTCTCACAATTGTCCCCTGGAAATACCATAGCATGGCGATTAAGAGACCAAAGTAGCCAAATCATGGCCTAACCACCACAACCACCACCACCACCATGGAAGCTTTATCAAACTAATGCAATACAGCTCCCTATGTTGCATTTCTGTTAACTGAACAACTTCAATTGGACAAACCATCATCACAAATAGGTTTGTTTTAACAATGTCTATCCTTGTAGCAGGGTGTTTCATTATAAGATGTCAACTTGTACAAACCTTTGGAATTAAGGACTTGTAGATGTTGGCCCCCCCGTGACTTCGGCCATCTCGAAACATGTAATCTCCATCGTCACCCTTTCCTGATTTGTTTATTGGACGGTTGTCTGAAAAATGATTAAGATCAAAGTCAGAATAATATTGACAACACCTTGTATTGGCAGCTGGAAAGCAGTTGTATCACAACAGTCAGAACGTGTCAGCCATTGACACAATGACTTGGTTCTTCATGATGCTTCAGTAGTAAGGATTGGGTGAAATGGGGTTTAACACTGTGTTCAAGATTGTTGCACTTACATAGCGACGTACATGCATGCATGTTTCTAGTAGTCCTGACTAAAGCCCATTTCATAGTGCTAGCCAACCGAGATACCATGCCACAGTTGAACATGAATAGCTTGTTGGTTTGTTGTTTAACACCGTACTCAGCAACATTCAAGCTATATGACAGCGGTCTGTAAATAATAGAGTCTGGACCAGACAATCCAGTGATTAATATCATGAGCATCTATCCATGCAATTGGGATACGATGACATGCATCAACCAAGTCAGCAAGCCTGACCACCCAATCACGTTAGTCGCCTTTTACGGCAAGCATGGGTTGCTGAAGATCTTTTCTACCCCAGAATCTTTACGGGTCTTAACATGAATACTCCAATCAGACACAGAATATTGACTGAGGCGACCTATCCTTGTTTAAGCCCCATAATGCCCCATAATGCAGAGCGCCAGGTAGTGTAACAACAAGTACCATCTTTTAATGTCGTTTGGTATGACATGGCCAAGGATCAAACCCATGACCTTTCGCTCTCTGGGTTGACAATCTACCACTAGCCCACAGAGGCGGTCACATCTGCAGTGACTGTCTCCGATAACAAGCTACTGGAACCATGGCAAGCACAAGGAACAGTTGAGATATTCTACCTCAGATTCCCCTGCTAATACAGAAGAACTGTAAGTACCAACTTTAAAATGGGGGCTGGAAACTTAACAGTCCCAACAACACAAATATTACTGAAGATCAATCTTACAGCAAATGACTACCAAAGTCCATCATAACATCAATTTTAAAGTTGGATTATGTTCAAATGATTCAAGATTCAGTGGAATATTTGGAAAGAGATGTCTCGGTTGCTACTTACCCCACACTCCTCCCCCACTGGGCGACTTAGTGGTTTTAGATTCCGTTGTATCTTCACTGCCATTTAAAGATGGCTGAAACAAAAATCAGTGGTAAGTAAATATGTAACATGTACTAGTCCAGACATACTCCACTGAGATACCATGCCACAGTTTAACATGGATACCCCACCCAGTCAGTTAGGAAACTGAGCCGACAAGTCCTATACAATCGCCTAGTGCAACAAGCATAGGTTGATGGGGATCAATTCTAATCCGCTCTTACAAATATTCCAATATCATGACTGGGAACACACAAAAATGTATTTCACAAATTATACCCATGTGGGGAATTGAACCTGGATCTCAGGAGTGACGAGTTAACGCTTTAACCACTAGCAGACACAGATAAGCACACACACAGACCCACACAGTGAACGAGGGGGATGGACAATACGCCAAGGGTCTGCTCCACAAAGTGATATTTGCACTTGGACAATCATCGCTGCCACATTTTGACACTGCACCGCAACAGCGTCAGTGCTAAGATCACTTTGTGGAACCAGGCCCTGGACTTAGATTAACTATGAACATACAAAGTCATCTGAGAATGGCGGCTCCTTCTCTCCTTCCTTTTCCTTCTTATCCGCTCCTTCCTTGTCCTTGCTCTCCTTGGAGTTGCTGCGAGACTCCTTGTTGTAGTAGCTGCGCTTGTTGGGGTGGGGCGGGTAGCCTGGGTAATAGGGGGGCTCGCCAGGGTAATAATCATAGGGATAGAGATCATAGTAGCCCGGAGGGTAGCCGCCGTTCAGCTGCTGGAAGAAAACAGGGTCAGGCTACGCTTAAATAAAACTGTCAACAAAGTGAACTTGTTCTTGCTATAAGACATTACTACAGGCCAAACCTTTTTAGATTTTTACTCTTTTAATCATGAAAAATTGACATACCTATCTCAAATGTGAAATTCCATGTGACATCTTTTCACACATAATCCCTATTAGTATTTTTACTTTTCAAGAGAAAAATGAAAGTAATAACAATCATTTTCATTAATTACAATGACCATTTGTCCACGTGCAGAATAAAATGTCTTGAAAAACAAAAGAATTCAAACTTTGTAACCAGTATATGAAATGAAGCATGATAGTCAAGAAGTTTTGTCAAAAGTTGAAAATTTCGGTCCCTAGAAGCAAATCTAAAGGACCTCCTTAATTTCAAACCCTGATAATGTTTATTATAACTGCTTATAATATCAAACCAAACAACATTAATTGTTACGTCTCCATGTAAGATCTAACATGTAGATACTGAACCATGTTTCAGTCATCTTCATAGTCATACAATGAATGAGTGCGTGAGTGAGTGAGTGAGTATGGTTTTACGCCGCTTTTAGCAATATTCCTGCAATATCACGGCCGGGGACACCAGAAATGGGCTTCAGACATTGTACCTATGTCGGGAATCAAACCCGGGTCTTTGGCGTGACGAGCGAACGCTTTAACCACTAGGTTACCCGACCGCCCCCCATAGTCATACAAACACAACCAGCATGTAGAGATTCATGCAGTATGAAATCTCAATAGAATCACATTTCTGGCGCGTGTGTGTGTGCATGTGTGTATGTTCTTATAGCTGAATACACACTCAATAATATTCCAACTATATGACGGCTACTTGTAAATAACAGTCTGGAGAAGACAATCCAGTGTTATCTTGAGCAATGGTCAACATGGTGGTGTTAGATGACACGCTACTAAGTAATCAAGCCTAACCACTCTATCCATTGTCGCCTCTTTTGACCAGCATAGGTTGATAGGAACAAATTCTAACCCGGAATCCCCACGGGTTCAACACTAGTAGATGAACTCTCTGTAGTAACTACTGCTACATACCTGCCCAAATCAGGTCTCAACACTAGTAGTAGTAGATGAACTCTCTGCTATAAACGTGCCTACACTAGTAGTAATAGATCATAACTTACATTAGTTAATCAACGCCTGTATTAATTACTGCTACATACCTCCCCAAATCAGGTCTACACCAGTAGAAGTAGATCAACACTTACATAAGTTAATCAACGCCTGTATTAATTACTGCTACATACCTCCCCAAATCAGGTCTACACCAGTAGAAGTAGATCAACACTCACATAAGTTAATCAATGCCTGTATTAATCACTGCTATATACCTGCCCAAATCATGTCTACACCTGTAGTAGCAGATTAACACTTACATTAGTTAATCAATGCCTGTATCAATTACTGCTATATACCTGCCCAAATTCGGTGTCCACACTAGTAGATCAACACCTGTATTAATTACTGCTACATACCTGCCCAAATCGGGTGTTGGGATGTTGGTATTTCCCATCACGAGGAGGCCTAAACAGTGATGGTTGAGAGCTGTACTGCATTCCAAATTTATCATATCCTGAGTAGCCATTGTAGTATCCATAGTGACCGTAAGGATATGGGTAAAACTCGTCATCTACCGAGTGGTGTCTATACTTGCCCTGCCCTGGTGGGTACCGCTTCCCTGCAAACAACAAAGCAACAAATACGGTTTTAAGAAAAGAAAATATTTTGTTATCAGTCAATTACTTTTGAAAGGTAACAGCACCAAAGGTTTCAAAGTGAGCCAAATGTCTGATGGAGTGAAATATCCACCCATCAAGTAGACAATCTTTCAGAAAAAAACAAATGCGTCATTCTATAGCAATATCTTGCACCCAGTACTTTCTGACTTCCATCTTGAAAGGTGAGTGAGTGAGTGAGTGGGGTTTAACGCCGCTTTTAACATTATTCCAGTTATATCGCGGCGTGTCAGCTTAATGTGGGAGGAAAGCCCAAAGTGATGCAGGTCTCAGACGTTTACCACTTCGGTGAAACCCACAAGCACGGGTATGGTGCTGACAAACCTAGAAACATAATCGGGGTGAACCGGGATTCGAACCCACAATCATAGGTTTCTGGCGTGTCCAGGGGACGCAACTCTGCACAGCGAATCGCGGCGCCTTAGACGACTGGGCCACCCGTGCCCCCATCTTGAAAGGTGAAGTTGTAATCATGATTACCCATGTCTAATGAGTGAGTGAGTTTCTGAGTTGGGTTGTAACGCACTTTAAAAAGTATTTCAGTTATATCATGGCATGTCAGCTTAATGTGGGAAGAAAGCCTTAAGTGATGCAGGTCTCAGACATTTAAAACTTTGGTGAAACCCACTAGCACAGGTATGGTGCTGACAAACCTGGAAACATAATCAAGGCAAAGGGGGATTCGAACCCACAATGAGGTTTTTGGCCTGATGGCCCCATGTTTAAAATTAAGCAAATAAGTAAAAGGGTTCTTGTCTTAATTCTAATGTTAAAATGAAGTTTTTGGGTGTCCAAAGATTTAAATATACAGTAAACTACGGTTATAACGAACTCAAAGGGACAACTAATTTTAGTTTGTTAAAACAGTAGTTCGTTATAGGCATATGTTGGTTGGTTGGTTGGTTGTTTAACGCCGCACTCAGCAATATAACAGCTATATGACGGCGGTCTGTAAATAATCAAATCTGGACCAGACAATCCAGTGATTGATATCATGAGCATCGATCCAATTGGGATCGATGACATGCATCAACCAAGTCAGCGACCACCCGATCCCGTTAGTCGCCTTTTACGACAAGCATAGTCGCCTTTTACGACAAGCATAGTCACCTTTTACAGCAAGCATGGGTTGCTGAAGACCTATTCTACCCCAGAATCTTCAGGGGTCTATAAGCATATGTACAGTATACATACAACAAATGGACTGAGCCTAAAGGCAGTTCATTATAAGCGTGTTCATTATAAATGTAGTATACTGTACTACTCAATATGAAAAATATGAAGTGCTCTTTAATTCTTTTGAGTAGTATACTATACATGCTACAGCAGCAAACTCCTTAAGTCTGAACACTGATTACTAATGGAAAACCTCAGTAACTCTGAACCCAAATTTTGAGTGTGCAAGTTCAATTCTCACCAGTATCATTCACATCTCATCCAAATGAGGGATTTATCAGAAATTCCAAACTAAGTGCCTTTGGCGGGCAAATTATTTCAGAAAAGGACAAAAGTTAAAAGTTCTTATTTTCCTAAATTCAGAGGTATTTAAACATTCAACATTAACACTGCCTTAAATGCAATTAGGTTAAACTAAGCATTAAAACCTCTTCCTACATACTGATCATGTTATCATTGAAATACAAGTCACCAGCACAGAGCCATAATATCAGTAATAACTTAACAGCATGAATTGGGAATTTATTAATTCCAACTGGGGAATTTTTACTGACATTTGCTGCAAAATATCAGCCTCAAATCAGGTCTAGATAAATCCCTGCAAATGTCACATCAACATTTAGCGACTCAGTGAACATGACCTCCTGGGTCCGGACAGTGAAGGTCAGCTGGGCCCTTGACCATGTTGACTGTCGCTGTCTGCTAATTAGTGAGACGTAGCAGAATCACCTCCTATTTATGTTACTTTTCAAGGGGTCACTTGCCAAATCATTTCAGACCTGTCCTACACATTTTCCTATCAAAGAAGTGAACACTCCCCTGGTGGATCATAAACACCTTCCCAGTTTTAGAAAGTGGATACTCAGGAAAGGTCATGAATGTGGTCACCGTTTCCATCCCAATCATATTTATCAACAAAAACTAAAAAGGTAGCCAAGAGAGGTTGGTCCTAACAAAAGTCTCTTTGTCATAATAAAGTAAGAAAAGCTAACTTATGCACAAAAAAACTATTCAAGAAACATGAACAGCACAAAACATAACTATTAAAGAAACTTACTAACCAAACTCACCACTTTCAAAGTAGTTGTCAAAAGAATGTTGTCTATGTAATCTAGCGTAATCTGGGCCATAGCGGTTGAAACTATTGTGGTAATTCTCTTCTCTACGTGGGCGGTTAGCTTTATCAGACATGTGCTCAGAGTGTTTGGATCCAGATGACTTCTGGAAAATAAAATGATGCAACATGATAAAGCATGTCATCACTACAGTTCAAACATAAAAGGTTTATATCAGCCATGTTTTATGTTGTCAAGTAGGTGCAAGGTACAAATGAACACAAGCTTGCCAGCCTACATCCTCTATACCTCAAGGGCTCGCATACACTAACCCCTGGAAACATTCCCATGGTTCCTGATGTCAAATTACCCACCCTTGATTTGCATTAACATCTTACAGACCAAACTGAGCCAGTGAGTGAGTGAGTTTGGTTTAACGCCGCTTTTCAGATTATTTCAGTTATATCACAGCGTGTCAGCTTAATGTGGGAGGAAAGCCCGAAGTGATGCAGGTCTCAGACGTTACCACTTCGGCGAAACCCACAGTTATGGTGCTGACAAACCTAGAAACATAATCCGCGTGAACCGGGATTCGAACCCACAATCACAAGTTTCTGGCTGGACACGAAGTCATTCTGTTGCGTGTCAGTTTTTCAGTTTTGGATAGATCTCACAAACCATCATAGTCAATGGGACTGGCTGCCATGTTTTTGATATCGCCAACCCAAAATTGTGGCTTGTTTGGAACATATTCTGATTGGTCCGTTAAACTGACCAGCATAGCAAATTGAATTGGCTAATGAAAATCAAGGTGGGTAATGGAGATCGCGAGAACCACAGGTGGAAACTGGGGTAAGAGTAGGTTTACCTCCATGCAAGCCCTGGACTTAAAGAGAATGGCCAGCCTATGTACACATGTAATGTCCAATGCAACTGAACTTATTTCAGTTAATCAGAGCCTGTTAGCTGAAGCAAATGAGTATGTTCTAACATCGCTTTGATCAGTATTTCAGTTATATCATGGAGTGTCAGCTTGGTCATGTTGATGTGGGGGAAAGACAGAAGAGATAGGTCTTAGCAGTGGTAGAAACTAACACTTTTAGTCCACTGGTCCTTATAATGATAACATATAGCAAAACCCTTAAAAATGGCAAATTTCTACTAGGCCTTATGATACCTTTACTATTGAGCAGTTTGGCAAAGACTAGTGCTAATTTCTAACACTGCTGAGATGTTTACCACTTCGGTGAAACCCACAGGCTTGGCTATGGTGCTGACAAACATAGAAGTATAATCAAGGCAAATAGGATTCGAACCCAGGATCATAGTTTCCTGGCCTAAGAGACACAGCGCTACAAAGCAAATTGCTGCACCTTAGACAACCAGGCCACCCCTGCCTCCCTCCATCTGAAGTGAATACAGTAGGAAAGCTGGAAGTTGTAAACTTTTACTGCAGTGATGGGTTGGTGGTGATGAAAGCTGCAGGCATGGGTTGGTGGTGATAAAATCTGCAGGCATGCATGGGTTGGTGGTGATGAAAGCTGCAGACATAGGTTGGTGGTGATAAAAGCTGCAGGCATGGGTTGGTGGTGATGAAAGCTACAGGCATGCATGGGTTGGTGGTGATAAAAGCTACAGGCATGGGTTGGTGGTGATAAAAGCTGCAGGCATGGGTTGGTGGTGATAAAAGCTGCAGGCATGCATGGGTTGGTGGTGATGAAAGCTACAGGCATGGGTTGGTGGTGATGAAAGCTACAGGCATGCATGGGTTGGTGGTGATGAAAGCTACAGGCATGGGTTGGTGGTGATGAAAGCTGCAGGCATGGGTTGGTGGTGATAAAAGCTGCAGGCATGCATGGGTTGGTGGTGATGAAAGCTACAGGCATGCATGGGTTGGTGGTGATGAAAGCTACAGGCATGGGTTGGTGGCGATGAAAGCTACAGGCATGCATGGGTTGGTGGTGATGAAAGCTACAGGCATGCATGGGTTGGTGGTGATGAAAGCTACAGACATGCATGGGTTTGCGGTGATGAAAGCTACAGGCATGGGTTGGTGGTGATGAAAGCTACAGGCATGGGTTGGTGGTGATGAAAGCTACAGGCATGGGTTGGTGGTGATGAAAGCTACAGGCATGCATGGGTTGGTGGTATTGAAAGCTACATGCATGGGTTGGTGGTGATGAAAGCTACAGACATGCATGGGTTTGCGGTGATGAAAGCTACAGGCATGGGTTTGCGGGGATGAAAGCTACAGGCATGGGTTTGCGGTGATGAAAGCTACAGGCATGGGTTGGTGGTGATGAAAGCTACAGGCATGGGTTGGTGGTGATGAAAGCTACAGACATGCATGGGTTTGCGGTGATGAAAGCTACAGGCAAGGGTTTGCGGTGATGAAAGCTACAGGCATGGGTTGGTGGTGATGAAAGCTACAGGCATGGGTTGGTGGTGATGAAAGCTACAGACATGCATGGGTTGGTGGTGATGAAAGCTGCAGACATGGGTTGGTGGTGATAAAAGCTACAGACATGGTTGGTGGTGATGAAAGCTACAGACATGCATGGGTGGGTGCTGATGAAAGCTGCAGGCATGGGTTGGTGGTGATGAAAGTTACAGGCATGCATGGGTTGGTGGTGATGAAAGCTACAGGCATGCATGGGTTGGTGGTGATGAAAGCTACGGGAATACATGGGTTGGTGGTGATGAAAGCTACAGGCATGGGTTGGTGGTGATGAAAGCTACAGGCATAGGTTGGTGGTGATGAAAGCTACAGGCATGGGTTGGTGGTGATGAAAGCTATGGGCATGGGTTGGTGGTGATGAAAGCAACAGGCATGCATAGGTTGGCAGTGATGAAAGCTACAGACATGCATGGGTGGATGGTGATGAAAGCTGCATGCATGGGTTGGTGGTAATAAAAGCTGCAGGCATGGGTTGGTGGTGATGAAAGCAACAGGCATGGGTTGGTGGTGATGAAAGCTACAGGCATGGGTTTGTTGGTGATGAAAGCTATGGGCATGGGTTGGTGGTGATGAAAGCAACGGGCATGCATGAGTTGGCAGTGATGAAAGCTACAGACATGCAAGGGTGGATGGTGATGAAAGCTGCATGCATGGGTTGGTGGTAATAAAAGCTGCAGGCATGGGTTGGTGGTAATAAAAGCTGCAGGCATGGGTTGGTGGTGATGAAAGCTACAGGCATGGGTTGGTGGTGATGAAAGCTACAGGCATGGGTTAGTGGTGATGAAAGCTACGGGCATGGGTTGGTGGTGATGAAAGCTAGCTACAGGCAAGGGTTTGCGGTGATGAAAGCTACAGGCATGGGTTAGTGGTGATGAAAGCTACAGGCAAGGGTTGGTGGTGATGAAAGCTACAGGCAAGGGTTGGTGGTGATGAAAGCTACAGGCATGGGTTAGTGGTGATGAAAGCTACAGGCATGCATGGGTTGGTGGTGATGAAAGCTACAGGCATGCATGGGTTGGTGGTGATGAAAGCTACGGGAATACATGGGTTGGTGGTGATGAAAGCTACAGGCATGCATGGGTTGGTGGTGATGAAAGCTACAGGCATGCATGGGTTGGTGGTGATGAAAGCTACAGGCATGCATGGGTTGGTGGTGATGAAAGCTACAGGCATGGGTTGCTGGTGGTGAAAGCTAGCTACAGGCTTGATTAATGGCAATGGAGAGGGCCCACTCCGCCAATGGTGATCTAACCCTTCGTGGTGGTCCCCATCAAAATATTGATCCCAAACAGTGATTGCAACCATCTAATCCCCACTTTAGTCAGCTCTTATGATGGTATGGCAGTAGAACACTTACAGGATTCTCTTGTGCTGGAATCTTTAGCCATGCTGGCGCAAAATCATTCTTTGGAGCGTTGTGGGCGGCCATCACTGGGAACTGACCATCTTGACAGTCTGAAACCAATAGCACCAGGACATGTACAACACATTACATTATTCAATGTACATAGAATCCAGAAATAGATCCGAGTTAGATGAAACATTTATATAGGCCACAGCAATATTTGGTAGTGTTCCTTCTAGAGCGTTGTATCAATATGTATTTTTTAATAGGAGTAAGTATCATGCTAAGAGTAAGAAGTTTATAGGTCACACTGAAAGCTTCAGGCAAGCTACAAACATCAAGGTCACCTTTGTCCCCATGTCCAACAAGAAAATACTGATATTAAAACAATTGATTAAATCTTGTCATATTACATGCCTTTAGTAAAAAAATTAATTCTGATGTCAACAATAGAACCACTACTAACTTTTGTTTGTTGTTAATGCCACACTCAGAAATATTCCGGAGATATGATCAGGTCTGGACCAGACAATCCAGTGATGAGCATCGATCCAGGCAATTGGGATACGATGACATACATCATCAACCAAGTCGGCGAGCTTGACCACCCGATACCGGTAGTCGCCTTTTACAGCAAGCATGTGTAGCTGAAGACCTATTCTACCCCGGACCTTCACAGGCCGCCACTACTAACTGCTTTAAGCAAGTGGTGTAATCATGTGATAGAAAAACAGGAATGACAATAATTCCAGTGAACAATAATCGAAATAATCTACACTCAAGATTTAGGCCCTATGATTTCAGTTTGGCAGATCAATTGCAGCACTTGACTTTCATTATCAATCAACATGACTAGTACCATGAATATAAGGACATGATATGTACCTGTTAATGGACAGAGCAAATATAAAAGACAACTCTGGGACCTAAACAGTTACTTGGGAATATTGCCAGGGTAATTACAGAATTTCACAGCAGAATCTTTCTACTTTCACATCTGTGCATCTACCACGCACAAATGTAGCATCTGTGTTCAGGGTTTTACGCGATGCACAAGTGTGTGTCTACCACGCACAAATGTAGCATCTGTGTTCAGGGTTTTACGCGATGCACCAGTGTGCGTCTACCACGCACCAATGTAGCATTTGTGTTCAGGGTTTTACGCGATGCAAAAGTGTGCATCTACCACGCACAAATGTAGCATCTGTGTTCAGGGTTTTACGCGATGCACAAGTGTGCGTCTACCACGCACAAATGTAGCATCTGTGTTCAGGGTTTTACGCGATGCACAAGTGTGCATCTACCATGCACCAATGTAGCATCTGTGTTCAGGGTTTTACGCGATGCACAAGTGTGCATCTACCACGCACAAATGTAGCATCTGTGTTCAGGGTTTTACGCGATGCACAAGTGTGCGTCTACCACGCACCAATGTAGCATCTGTGCTCAGGGTTTTACGCGATGCACAAGTGTGCGTCTTCCACGCACAAATGTAGAGAATGGACGCAGAAGAAAAAAAATGCGTCCCGAGAGAGCACAATATTATTCATTGCACCTACAGTGCATAAAGAGAAGTTATGGGCGTCATTTCACCTATCAATCATGACCCTTGTCCACATGATCTTCGATTACTCTAAAGTATTAAAATTATCAAAATGTACAGTACACACTACACCATTCCATTCCATTACAGGACCCTCATACTGCCTGCAAGGACCCTCAAAATTAGTTCAGAGCTCCAGATAAGCTGCGTATCTGCGTAAAATACGCATCATAAATGCAGAAATACGCAGTAAAATAAAATCCAAGCGTATCAAATACGCAACGAACATTACAGATATGCTACAAAAATAAAACTTGTGCGTATCATCAAAATATTGTGAAGTAACCCTGCGTATTCGATTAGCAAATAAGCAACTTATTTTGAAATTATAGGCATTCCGTCAACCTTGCCAAACTCCACGATGACAGTTACATCATGATCATTTGCCATCACACTTTCTAGTCGAAGTATCGTGGTATTTTTTAGTCCTATAAAGCTCTCGAACCCACACAACACCAGTTTGCAGGGACTAGATGAATAGTGTTTTTAAATATTTAACTTAAATACCCACATGTGTAAAATCTAGTGGGTAACAGAAATGTGAATACCCAGAGAGAATTACTGATACCCAATGATTTTGAAATGTATGGGTAAAATACCCACAACACCAAAAGCTTATCCAGAGCTCTAATTATTGGGAGTCCCCTGGACCCCCACTTTTGTAAGACAAGGTAAAACCCTGCATGGTGTGTGCATGACCATGCTGACATCACTGTGTACCCATACTACAAACATACTGCAAGATTATGTTTCCCACTGACTGCCCTAGACCATAATCTATAGCGACTGTTTAAAAACCTCCAGCTCCTGTGTTAGTTTCCAACAACTGATGGACTAAAAGACAAAGATTTCATCGCCTTCCATGTGTCATAAATAAATATTTCTAGCATATTTCCTTATAAAGAATAGCTTTCAACATGTTCAACTACAGTAACAATAGTATGCATATTTGGAGTTATAATTAATTATTAAATATTCATGAAACATTTTTGTTTGATTATATAGAATGAATTATTAAAGACATTTTCTGAACATGTGTTTAACATGTCCAAGTTGTTGGTTCAGATATCATGATATATATTTTTTCAATTTTTATAGGAACATGTTTATCTTTCCATGACAAAAAAATTATTCTCAAACTATGTTAAGTGAGAATGACATATCTGATCATCCCTATCTAATATTGAATAGTAAATTATTAACAACTGGGCACTGGACCCCAAAATCACATGCTTCATATACATATGCTACAAATTCTAATCATGCAAAAAGAAAATACTGTCAACTTGAACACTTCAAGTCTTTATCATCTATATAATAAATATAATATATTACCTATTTACATTACTAGACAATGAAGGAGTTGTCTGAGAAGCTTTCATAAGCTTGACATCTTGAACACTCAACCATCACAACCAGACCTAGGTCCCATTCTAATCTCACATGTGCAACTGTAGAGACATACAACACCATAGCGGCAGTCACAGCTGGTTGAAACACTATACACATGCTACAGTAGCAAGAAATCCTAGTCAAGCAACATGTCTAGTGTTGGGAAGAATCAGTAAAAGAAAAAAATCATGAGCGATCATTATCATAACTGAGAAATGATTGATCAAGAATGGGTACAGCGTATCGGGTTACATTTCAATTTGACAATTTTTCAGTCATATCACAGCATGTCACAGTTGAATGTCGGAGGATGACCTCGAGCAGTGCAGGTTTGAGTTGTTTCAGTGACCGAAACGACTGCCAGCCCGTCTGCCCCTGGCTGGTAACTTTTTTGTCCGACTGCATGAAATTTTCCTCTCCTACCTTTCTGTCTTGCAGATAATTTTAAGACTACTAATAATTCAGTTTCATTATAACTATAAGTAATAAATACTTGTATTATTTCAACCGAATCAAAGACGTGATTTGTCTCTTTATTCTTTTTTACTAATTTTAAATATTTATAACTTCTGATTGCAGGCAGGTAACTTTGAAGAGTGGCAGGCAACACTTATGGGTCACCCTCCAGACTTTTGTTCGGAGTATTCAAATTAATTCAAACACTGAGTTGTTTACCATCTTGGTGACCCACAAGGCATGTGCTGACACACCACAGTCTGGGATTCCAACCCAAGAACATAAGATTCTGGCAAAAATGAGCAATGTATGCTTGATATGAAATAAACAAATTAACAAGCAAACTCAGCAAATGATATTTTAGACTACCATGTATTAAGGGTGACTATATGAGGCTATCTTCACTACTCTGATTGTATAGCAATAGTAGCCCACACTATTACAATAGCATTGTGATAGTAGTAAACCAACTTTAACCTATTGTTTAAGGCTTGATAATTATATAAATCAATGTAGTCAATGGTAAATAGAATGGCTGACAATCTCAACAACAGACTTTTTCCTCCCTGTTGCTACTCAAAACCAAGGAAAGTAACTCAAATCTGAACATGAATATTTTAGTTTTTAGGAGCCAACAGAAACCTTAAACAGATATTGTCACCATTTATATTGACTTTTAGTTAGCCAATAAATCTAGGTTGCCAATCATAGATTTAAGTCCAGAGCTCCAGATAAGCTCTTGGAGTTGTGGGTATTTTACCCCTGCATTTTAAAATTATTGGGTTCAATAATTCTATCTGTGTATTCAAATTTCTGTTACCCACTAGTTTTTACACATGTGGGTATTTAAGTTAAGTATTTAAAAACACTATTCATCTAGTCCCTGCAAACTGGAGTCGTGTAGGTTCGAGAGTTTGATATGACTCAAAAATACGATACTTCAAGAAAGTGTGATGGCAAATGATCCTGATGTAACTGTCATCGTGGAGTTTGGCAAGGTTGACGGAATGCCTGTTTATAATTTCAAAATAAGTTGCTTATTTGCTAATTGAATACGCAGGGTTACTTCAAAATATTTTGATGATACGCACAAGTTTTATTTTTGTAGTGTATCTGTAAAGTTCATTGCGTATTTGATACGCTTGGATTTTATTTTACTGCATATTTCTGCATTTCTGATGCGTATTTTACGCAGATACGCAGCTTATCTGGAGCTCTGAAGTCACGTGTGTCCACCAAAATGGCCGTTACTTAGAGGACTGTCGTCGGGCAAACAATTGCGATTCATCATTACACTCCTATCATGTATGCTCTGCAACGCACCTCTACCAAGACCAGTGTTTGAAATAATTTTATAAGACAATGGGGCGGGCAAAAAGACCAGACTGACCGAGACAACACTGCAATAGCACCAAACCTTGAATCTTAAACATCTAATAAAGCTACAGTTGATACCCAATGTTATCATAAGTGAGTGAGAGGTGAAGGGGAAATGGAGTCTAACGTCACGTTCAACATGTTCAAGATGTGAGTGAGATTTTCGGCTGTCTTATTGAAAGCAATACTCTAAACATAACATGAACGATAGACTACAGATAGGCTTCATATATTGTACCCATGTGGTAATTGTGCCGTGTATTCGACGTGATGAGTTACCACCTTAACCACTATCAGGGCTAAAAAAATCCACTTGTCTGCTCATATTAACTAGAGGCTGCATGTGTGGGGCATGAAAGAAGGGAAAAAACTCATCCTGCCGAGTGAGTACATTTATTTCAATCGCATCAATTCATCTCTAATCGTTTTCAATAAAATATGCAGGATAATTTCGAACCAAAGATACATTTTCATTTCTTGTACATTCAAAGTAATAATAACGAAGTACATGTCACTTGTATTATAAATACTAGCAGCGTTAGAAATTGGCACTAATCCTGTGGTCCTTGTCAAACTGCCCAATAGTTAAGGTATCATAAGGACTAGTAGAAATTTGCCATTAATAAGGGTTTTGCTATATGTTATCATTATAAGGACTAGTGGACAAAAACTGTTAGTTTCTAACCCTGAATAGATAGTTTAATTTGTTATCAAGGCTTGACCATGCTACCCCAATAAAACTTGAAAATAATCAATAAAGATTTCATGATCATAATTTTCCTTTGGAAGTAACAGGAACTATTTGGAACATTACTACCATCTAATCTAAGCTTAAGCAATGTAAGAATAGGCCACACACACTGACACTAAAATCTAGCGAAACCAAGGGCAAATAGGCATGAAGAATATCCTACTCTTTACATCTGCAGCAGCGTCATCGTCTACTGGTCAGTTTACTGGGGTATGGTGTACGTCTCTCACCACACTCAGCTGATCTCATTCTCCAGGACCACAGAAGCATAGCCACATTACTGTCACATTACCTCTACTGTCACGAGCCAATACTTTCTCAATTTATGATGTATTTATCTTGTGAGAACATCCTGTTTACAGCAATATTTGTCTTGTCATGGGCAGCCTTAGTACAGTGAGTTCTATAGAGAGAATCCCTGTCAAAAGCCTTTCTTTGTCAGAAAAAAGGAGTCTTCTTTGTAGTCATTATGTGTTCAATATAGTCTGATGCGCACATAATGTTGAAAAAACACAAAACTGTGTGAGAACGACATCAACGCTATACTGTTACTATGGTTACTAGCATCTGCAGCAAAGGGGGATTCTGTGTCCTTGCTCCAATAATATTTTAATTTGGGGACACCTAAATCTTTTATTTTAATATTAGGGCAATGAAAAAGGGTTCAAAATTTAGTATTTCAAAAAGTCCGCAAAAACGATTGGTTACAGAGTTGCCATCTACCAAATGGTAAATGTGGTAGTCCACATAATGTAATATTCATAAAGGACTTGACACACACTCTCATACTGAATACATAGAAACCATGATGACCCGGATTAGAATAGGTCTTCAGAAAACCATGCTTGCTATAAGCATGATAAGAGACAACAAACAGGATCGGTGCATGTCATTGTATCCCAATTGCATGGATAGATGCTCATGATGTCAATCACTGGATTGTCTGGTCCAGACTGGAATATTTACAGACAGCCATCATAGAGATGGAATGTTGCTGAGGGTGGTGTGAAACAAACAAATAAACACTAAACAAATATATCTCTAACCAGTGATTTTTACATCAATTCAACAACTTAAACATGCTGTCAGGGTTCATTCTGTTCATCACAAAAACATTTCGAAGTACATGTATTCAAGTAGTTTAATGCATTAAGGTATCAAGACCTATAGAAACAGTGCATGGGAGAGTAGTGTGATCAGTAGCTCTTCAGCGCTGTAAGAAAATTGTCATATTGCATCATATTTCAAGCTGCATAATATCTGCTCATTAAGTGTGAATGGTAAACCTTGTCCTAATACATTTTGCAATACTATCTAAATGCAGGCCTCAAAGTTTAATTTTTTACCAAGTAGCCATATGACGTGCATCAACCAAGACAGTGAGCCTGACCACCCAATCCTGTTAGTCGCCTCTTACGATAAGCATAGTCGCCTTTAACGGCAAGCCTTGGTTGCTGAAGGCCTATTCTAACCCAGATCTTCACGGGTCATAAAACACAGTTACTCGGCTAATATTTTTTTCCTTAATTGGCTTATCATGCTTATAGATCCACCAAATCAGTTGTATTAGTTTTAGTTCGGTGTTGACAGCAGCAATATTCAAATTCTATGACAGCAGTCCAAACAATCTTCCTGACAAAGGTACATGCCATGCCATCTGTTATTATAGCTAATATGGATAGAATTTGTTATCAAATAAAAATAAACAACAATATCAGTTTTGAAACAGTTACTGCAATCAACATGAATTTCACTGACCCACCTTTGCGAATACGGAAACGTCATAGAACAATTGAACGCGACGTCACCTTTCCCCATCCCTATGACGGCACCTGACAACGGGCGTGATAATCGCCCGTCATCAAGAAATATAAGGCCATTATCAAGTTACAGTGGCCCACTCTTTTCTGATAACATACGGGCGGTTTAATGATAATTATAGCTATAATATTCATATCCATTTGGCCATGATCATGGCGGCTGAAGATGTTGCAAGTTAATGAAATCTGCATGCTGAGCATGATCTGTGATAACTGCTAATGCCCACATCATAACATCACATAATCGTGATAATCAATGACATCAACAGATCAAGCAGATGATGACACTACAACATTGTTGACATGTGGAGAGTCATCATCTCAGTACAGTGAGTTGGGATAAACACTGCTTTGCACAGTATTAAATTTATATCACAGAATATTCGCTTCATGTGGGAGGAAAGCCCGAAGTGATGCAGCGTCTTAGACATTTACCACTCAGGTAAAACCAAGGTGCACAGGTATGGTGCTGACAAAGAAACCCACAAAAATAATGATGACGATGAATGAACCAGGATGTGAACCCAGGATCATGAATGTCTGACACACCTAGAGGGATCGATCTGCAATGTGAATTGCTGTGTCCGAGATAATTGTCTTTACATTAAGAAATCATGTAGGTCTTAAACAATCATTTCGAAACAATTGGTACAAAGACATTCAATGATATAAGTGACTGAGTCTGATACGTTATGACTTGTTATCAGATTGTTGTGACCAACACATTACCATGATTACTAGGGAGAATATTAGGCAATCCCAGAAAAGCAACCAGCACTTGGTGTCAATATCCTTTGGCTAATTAAAAAATATTGTTTCTTTTGGTTCGTCAATGTTACCGTTATTCTGGAGAGCTCTGTAATAGAACACTTTACTTTCTTTGAGTGTGACAAGTCAAAATACAAATATGATTCTAGTCAACAGTGACCAATAAACAAAGGCATCAAACACTTAATATGCTACTCAAAAGAAGAACAAATTATTCACACATGGATGAAATCGGGTGTTTTTTAACTTCTTTCGAGTAGTACATGAGATGATCATCATCATGTATGCAGGCACGATGAATCAATGGAATGATTGGTCTGGTCAGTTTATCTGCCATTTCTTATGGACCAAATGGGGGTCAACTTTTGACCCTGTTGACAGAAAACTTCCGCATAATGTGTGATAATGTCTTGTTACAAATATATCCCTCTAACTAATTGAGATCAATCTGCAAAATTTGTCTAATTATCTACACAAGACCAAACAAAAAAGAAGTGATCAATTGACAGTACGGTACAATAGTACTGTGATCAATGATCCACATTATTCAGCATGATGAACATGATGAAACGCAATTATTGACCCATGAAGATCCAGGGTAGAATAGGTCTTCAGCAACCAATGCGGCTATGCTTGTCGTAAGAGGGGACTAACGGGATCGGGTGGTCTGGCTTGCTGGTTGATGCATGTGATTGATCCGATTTGTGTTGATCGATGCCCATGATATTTATCACTGGATTGCCTGGTCCATTTACAGACCACAATCATATAGCTGGAATATTGCCGAGTGCAGCATAATCAACAAACCAACACGCAATTAACATTAACAAAGACACAAGAGTCTGATCACCAAATCCATCAAGTTGCCTCTTATGACAATCACAGGTTGTTTGGGGCCAATTCTATATGGAATCCTTAGTGTTTGAAACTTGAAAAGAAACAATTTAACAAAATAGTCTTCTATTAATCTATGCAAACTGATAACAGACTAAAATTCATTTTGAAATTAATGTTCACAATCATCCATACTGAAGATGATTACAGATTCAAATGTAATAAATAAGAAAAGCAATATTACCTGTTCAGAAACTATCTTCAACTAGAGTGTTGTCGGAGTCCAGAGAAATTCTTGTACTAAAGTCTGCTATGTCCTCATTGCACTGCCACTTACACATCAAATAATCATCAAAATCAAAGGCAGTGATTTGGCACACTTTGTATCTAAGTTATTTATCTTTTCATTCCTTGCTTTCAAAATCGCAGTAGCCGCTTTACAGTAGCTGGCTAGAATGAAGGAGGTCAACTCTTCTGAGGAAAAATATATCTTTTGAGATCAAAAAAGGCACTTGTACACGTTGGTTATGTTGTTCCTCACATCACGAATAAGATAATCTGTTCCTACACTTATTTACAACCACCATCTACTAGAAATAAAAGCTACTGAACAAAAGTGGTGGCACAATACTGACACAGCATTAAGTGTTAATGTCGCGAAGAAAGATGTGTCAGGACAAATGACATCTGTGTTTGTCAACATGGATAACTGGGGTGTACAACCAAGTCTGCTTCCGACTAGACACCATTATCATTATCCACTTGTCAAGTTCAGATTTGTGATTATCATTTACCAATCTTTGTTGATATTTAGCTTCATATGCATGCCAATGAAATGTCTTATTTCAAGGCAAGTTACTGTTTTTGGAATTGTCATGTGACCTTGAAATAGATCACCTCCCTTTGGTCAACAGCTTTGCCACTGTTGGGCTAGCAGAGGCCGACGATACATCAGCTTACCCCCTCATTATTTGTGGAGATTCTAACTCTTATCCTGAAATTATATTAAAGATGACTTGTTTGCTGCAATAGCAAGTGATATGGACATATCAGGTCACATATCTAAAGCTGTCAGAACTTTCTGGGAAATTCAATCCGGTACCTCTCACCGCCAAGCAGAGGCTTTCGCCGGGAATCACATTTTTTTCATTGTTCAATCTTCCTCTGTACAATTTAACACCATACGCTTGCAAAGAAGTAAACGAACATCCAAATAGATCACACTCTGGTGCAGACGTTTCCTGTACGTCTACTTGAGATGTACACCTGGAACAATATCGTGCTTTCTCACGGCCACAGGTGCTTTGAGCACACGATGTTTACAACTTTTCCCGCGATTCCACCAGTTAGTGTTCAAATTTCCTTTTGCAAAATTCAAACAACACTGTCTCTTTTGATTGCATACTATTTCCGCATCGTTTCTAGTCAATATCTTTCACTGTCATTTGCATAAGATGGATAATGAAACGTAAAATTTGTCAAAACGTTCGTGTCCTACTTTCGCATTTCGGTAAAATGGCGATGACATCCCATAATGTAATGACATAATCTCCAAACTCTTGCCTACCAAAAAGTAGTTTATAACTACAACTATTTCTTGAATTGTCTCTGGCTTATTATATCAAAGCTTATCTATAAATTTAAAAAAATAACAAATCTAAATGAGAAAATATTGGATAGAGAGTATAACCTGGATAACACACGTACTTTGCTACAAGGGAAATAACTGCATTAGAGTTGAATACATTAAACGTATGAGTTGTCTCCCGTTGACCATGTCGGCTCGACAATATTTCTTTCGAAAGGAGTATGCTCACAACACGAGCGTATTCTGACTACAATTGATTTACAAAGTTTAATTGTCTGGTCCAGAGTTGAATTTTCACAAACTGACCCGATGTAGCTGAAATATTGCTGAGTGTGGCGTTAACAAGAAGCAAAATTAACAAAATAAAATAAGTATCATAATATATAATAGAAAATCCCCCCACCGAGAAGAATGAGTGAGTGAATGGAGTGTTTACTCCGATTAATCAATAGCGAGGGAAGTAGGCGTATGACATAGGCCTGGGGCGGGTAACTCGGATGGGTACTGAGTAGGACCCGGGTACCCACAGGACTACCCGGACCTGTGGTTAGTCATTTGAGATATTGTTTAATGACAAACCTTATCTGGAACTCTATGGTAACACCACACGTGACTTATGTTCGCATTTCTTTCTGACTATATGCACCCATTCCTTCTGACCTTTATAGGTTTGAATAAAAATATAACTCCAGATCGTTTTATACATGTATCTAAATACATTTTGCCAAGGCTAAGGTCCAACTATTCCCATTCGGACATTTTGTACACAACTCTTGAGACCTAGAACGGGGACCCCTTAAGGCTGGGACGGGTAACTGGGGTACTCGGGTCGGGTGGGTCCTGAGGAGGACCCGGGTACCCACAGGACTACCCGGACCCGTGGTTAGTCACCTGATATATTGTTTAATGACCACACAAGTCGCTAATGTTCGCATTTCTTTCCGACGATGTACACATTCCTTTTGACCTGTATATGTTTGAGTAAAGATAAAGCTTCAGTCAACTCAGTCAGTGAACGCATGATCTGATTGTTTGATACATGTATCTAAATAGTTTTAACCAGGGCTGCGGTAAAACAATTACCAATCAGACATTTTGTTCCCTACTCTTGAGACTTGCAGTGGGTACCCGGGTAGAGTCGGGTAATAGGGGGTCGGGTACCCGGGTAGTAAATTTGGACTCGTCCCAGCCCTAGGACACCGGTAGGGTCGGGTAATAGCAGGGTGAGTACCCGGGTAGTAAATTTGGACTCTCCCCAGCCCTAGTATGATAGCAATCTGTTACATTACCCAGCTTCCTTGTGAGTAAGGTTTTAGTTTTATCGGCCTTTTACGCCAGAATCGGAATATTCCAGCTAAACTGCCGGGCAAAAGGAATTATAAATTACACTTGAAAATTGAATTTGAAGTTGCGACCCCAACGTTCCTTGAGACGTCATGTGCACGTCACCTGTTGTGAGATATTCATTGATATGATGCATGTTATATCGACCATGATACCCGTATCAAATACATCACCATCAAATAATAATTTCTTGTTTATTCATTTTATAGCTACCAACAAACATGAGTGTATACTTTCTTTTGCCCGGCAAACTGTATATATATATATACTGATAATGTGTTTATTTTGTAATGTTGTTGCTTTTGGCTAAATGTAAAGTTTTCAAAAGTACACTAAATGTTAATCGCTTCAAACATCATAGTAACATCCGTGATGTCATTAAAGGAAATATGTCTTATATCAAGATTCAACACGGTAAAAGTTTTAAACCAAGGGGGTGTTTTATAAGGAACCAGCTAATGTAAATCTCTCTACTTCTGGAGCTGTAAGAGGTGAGGGATCGGGTGGTCAGGCTCGGTGTCTTGGTTGGTGCATGTCATCGTATCCCAACGGCGTGAATCGATGTCAGTCACTGGATTGTCTGGTCCAGGCTCGAGTATTCACAGGCCGACATCATATAGCTGGAATATTGCTGGGGGTGGCGTTAAACAACAAATAAACTC
This sequence comes from Haliotis cracherodii, assembly GCF_022045235.1. Classification (NCBI taxonomy): domain Eukaryota; kingdom Metazoa; phylum Mollusca; class Gastropoda; order Lepetellida; family Haliotidae; genus Haliotis; species Haliotis cracherodii. The sequence goes on along the minus strand of NW_027266297.1, from coordinate 37,237,023 downwards.
CTAGAGCTCAGTGATCTTGGTTTATTATATATACTGATGGAAATTAATAAGGGAACATTTAGTTTTAGACATAGTAAAATGATACGTTGTCATGGTTTCCAGCCTTGTCTACCAAATAAGCGTTGGAAACAATGCACAAAACACATCTCAACATTTCATTCTTAACGTGTTGAATTTGTATGCTCGCTATTTCAAATGTAATGATAAAGTTTATTTCCCGATATTATTCATTGTTCCTTTTTTTGTTTCCATCAGTATATTAAATTTATGTTTTGACGTCACTGTATTAAAACTTCTTGTGGTTTAGTACAGGAAGTAAGTGTGAATGGGTGTGGATGTAATTGTCCAATTTCAAGTCCATAATATAAAATATCCATCTTTGTATATTTTAGGAACGATTTAAAATTAGATAATATATTGAAAAGACTATTCATTTTTGTTAAAATGGTTTTAATGAATTTTATACCCAGTGGGCAGTGTCTCATGGTTTAATCGAATACGAACACATACTAATTACCACTTTACTAGAGAAGCTGTTAAAACATTTTATACATTATAATGTTATGAATTATTCCTGATCTAATACGTGTGAATGGTGAAAGAATGCTGTCTTTGTGTTAAATAAGGATATGATTTATGGATGAACAACTTCTTTATTACAATTAAAAGCGACGTTTCGGTGGAGGTTCTAACACCGTTATCAACGGTGCACTCCAACTTCTAAATGCCTATCAAAGAAGTTGTCTTTGTGTTGACTTGTAAAAAAAAAGTAAAAACGAACCCAACTGTATCTTGATTTGAAGTTCTACATGGCTTTTGTTTTCTCATCTTGGTTTAGCTCTGTAGTTCCCCTGGCTACCGAAATATATGTGTAACAGAGATACAGGAATTAAAAATTAAAAATTAAAAAAACAAAACAACAAAAACAATAATAATTCATCTTACTACACTGACGGACAAAAGAAGCTTTCCACTTTAAATATGAAATTGAAAAAGAAAATAGAAACAGACTAAATTAGTTCAGACTAAATCAAAACACATAGTCAAAACAGGACAATGTTCCATGCAGAAAGTGATACACGTCCACTTCACGTTTTATTTTGTAGAAAATGCGAAAAGGGAAAACACGTGCCGCATGGGCAGCCAAAACAACACGTGCCATTAGGGTATATACATGACACTGACGGCATGTCAGACACCCACACAGATAAACAAAACACCACAGAAATCCCACGACTGAATCCCGATCAACTCGAGCGGGCCCTGGATATGATTGGTTGGTTGGTATGTTGTTTAATTCCAGCTATATGACGGCGGTCTGTAAAATAATCGAGTCTGGACCAGACAATCAAGTGATTAATATCATGAGCTTCGATCCACGCAATTAGGACCGATGACATGTATAAACCAAGTCAGCGAGCCTGACCACCCGATCCCGTTAATCGCCTTTTACGACAAGCATAGTCGCCTTTTTACGACAAGCATGGGTTGCTGAAGACCTATTCTACCCCGGATCTTCACGGGTCCCCTGGATATGATACAAAAGGGAGCCACCCATGCCCATATTGCAAGAACTTTTAGTTGCTCCCGTGTTGTTCTCGTGTTGCTGTAACTAGCCTGATACAACGTTACAGACAGATCGGGCAGACATCAGACATGCCAAGAACAGTCAGACACAGGGTAACTACGCCCAATGAAGAACGATACTTGCGTACTTTGCATCTCCGGAATCAATTCGTGACAGTGACGTCATCAGTGACGAATCCCTTAGGGCATATGGATTGCCGACAGACAGTGGCCAGGCGACTCGAGGCTCAAGGAATTATGCCTTACAGACCTTTCAGAGGACAGTTATTGACAGCGCAACACCGTCGTCAGCGATTGAGATGGGCCCGGAATGTCGTTGGCAGCGACGTGACTGGCAGAGATTCGTCTTCACTGATGAAAGCTGACGAACGATGAACGGTGGCATGTAGCGTTCAGGAGGTCGTGCCATATTGTGGAGAGGGTGTTATGGTGAGGGGAGGAATTTGTGGGCAGGAGAGAACACCACTGGTCATCGTTAACGGAAAATTGACAGCCCAGCGTTACATGGATGACATTCTTCGCCCGATTGTCCTACCATTTCTACAACAGCTGCCGCGTGGTGTCCTTTATCAGCATGACAACGCTAGACCAAATACAACCCGAATCGTACAGAACTTCAACATCAACGTGTTGCCTTTGCCTGCTTGCTCCCCAGATATGTCCCCTAAAGAACACCTCTGGGATGTCATGGATCGTCGTGTTCGACAGCGACCACATTCTCCAGTCAACCGACAAGAACTGATCCGAACCTTCCAAGACGAATGGCGACGTCATAAGACGATTAACTTTTTCTGTAAGCCGATGAGTTTTTGCGTATCTGTGGGTGGCCATGCACGCTATTAATGTGACGTTTCATTGAATCTGAGAGATTTTTTATTTGAGTGTTCTTTGTCCATTACGTTGAAAGCTTGTGTTTGCGACCGAACCGCAATTCGGGTTACTGTCATACCAATATCGGATGTTGTATATATGACTGTCATTTGAAATGTTGAGATGTTGATCTTTTCAATACATTTTACTTCGTGCATCTATCTTTTGTGGTTTAAAACTGATTTAATACTATGGTCAAGTTTCTTTTGGAAGTCAGTTCATTGATACCATCGTGCATAGCACTAACCTAGGAAACTCATTTAATAACCTTTGTTTGTGTTTTCTAAAATTGTCTTTATATGTCTTCATATTTGCATGGGCCGGGCACTGTACCCTGAGTGCCTGGTCTTATCTCTAATAGGGATTCATGAATATAATAACAATTAAACCAAATAAAACTATTATAGATGCATCATGGTGGCCTGTCAACAATTGAATATACAGGCCAGTGGAAAGTTTAACTTTACCAGTAGTATTCTATTCAAGTAGACAAATCCAGACGAAACCGACCCAAACCTTGTGTTTCTTTTCCATGGTAAAATGTATTTTCAATGGGAGAGAAAGCCAGACTCGGTGCTGTCTTCTGATTGGTGCATTTTCGATCCTGTTTTTTTTTCGCATTTCGACCCACTCAATAAAGACAACACAGCATTGCCATTGCTTGTTAACCCACTGACCTTCCTTCAGAGAATGGCCCCCAAGGCATGATGTCACATGCACTGATGATGTCATCGACGCACATTTAATCCCTGAAATGTTTAACATGATTTTTCGGATACATTTTACTTCTAGGCTTTCAGGGAGAATAAACTGGTGATTTACGTCTGTTGTGCCCTTAAACCTACGTCAAGGGCTCTACATACGTCCCGACAAAACCGGAAGGCCTATGCGATTCACAAGATCCTACAGTACCTGTGACAGATGTGAATAATTGGTTGCACTTGGATGAGTTTCAATTTATGCAGGCTATATCTTAGTAATGGCTTATTTGAATGATTGTCATTGGCTTACCGGCTTTTATCATGTCATTTCCAGCGCCTCCCTCAAAGCGATGTCACAAGCCACTATCGCAGAATCGCACCTCCCAGTCTTAATCATATTAGCCTAACATCCACAGTCTTGACCGTAGTTCTGAATTTCACGAAAGTACTTCAGTCTAAGACCGACATCCATCTGGGCTTTCCTTCACATCAAACTGACACGTGATAAAACTGAAATTATGTTCACATCGGCGTTAAACCGAACTCACTCACTCGCCCACTTGTCTTGCAATAGCCACGGCGTAGCTGGGAAGATGTATCGATGCCCTGATTTCCGTCATGTATGAACAAATATATATCGGATACCAAGTATCTTATAAAGTGAGTGAGTGAGTATGGTTTTACGCCGCTTCTAGCAATATTCCAGCAATATCACGGCGGGGGACACCAGAAATGGGCTTCACACATATCTTATAAAGGAATTCTCCCTAATCTTTTGCGATCACCATAAATCCTTGAATAAACGCCTGGCGTTTAACTATTTCGGAAGGTCCGGAGAGCTGCCTTGATTTATTTTTTCGCGTCATGTACCATACCTCTTAAATATGTCCCGGCGTTTATTCAATGGAGAGGGTCGTTGGACCTGGCGTTTATTCAAAGATTTAAAGAAAACACGAGGGGTAAAGAGTACCCGAAAGAAAAATCGAGGAAATACCGTAGTTGCAACAGGAAGATGGTTAGAGACAGGACCAATGCAGGACCTCTTTCCACATCAGAGATATCTTAGGTCACCCGATCAATGAAATATTACCTACTACTAGCACACGAACTAGCGATGCGGCGTCTTCGCCGCCCGGAGCGTCTGCGGGCAATTGTAATGCTGGAAACTGGCAGAAGTCAGCGCGCAGTGGCCAATACGTTCAATGTTTCACAGTCTGTGATTAGACAAACACAAAATGTTGACAACAGACCCCGTTCAGGGCGTCCCAGGTCAACGAAAAGAGTACAGGTCGACTGATCCGACACCATGCAGGCTGTATACGAAATCGACCTTAAACGGCGAATCAAATTGCTGGAAACTTTCATCAGGATATACTGGAGTACGAGTAACGGGTCAGACGATAAGGAATCGTCTACATGCAGCTCATCACCATGCTCGACGGCCACGTGTCGTGCCGCCCCTTGCAAATCATCATATTGCCATCAGAGGTCAATGGTGTACACTCCCTCAAATCGCCATTGGGAGTATGCCTCGTCGATTGAATGAATGTTTGATAATTCATGACGGTATTAGCCACTTCTGATTGAAAAACGTCAGTTTTGAAATTCCCCATCTTACCCCTATGGGCCTTCAAGAACGTTGGCGTCATAATATCCACTGTCAAGCTTAACTACCAGTTGTTTTGTGTAACCAATTCGTTCATTATCATCATACAACTCTTACTTGAAACTAATATCTCTTACAATTTTGGAGGGGGCACGGGTGGCCCAGTCGTCTAAGGCGCCGCGATTCGCTGAGCAGAGTTGCGTCCCTTGGGCACGCCAGAAACCTATGATTGTGGGTTCGAATCCCGGTTAGCCCCGATTATGTTTCTAGGTTTGTCAGCACTATACCCGTGCTCGTGGGTTTCATTGAAGTGGTAAAAGTCTGAGACCTGCATCACTTCGGGGCTTTCCTCCCACATTAAGCTGACACCCTGTGATATAACTGGAATAATGTTAAAAGCTGCGTTAAACCCAACTCACTCACTCACTACAATTTTGGAAATCTTGAGTTACTTCTGAGTCTCCCCTTCTTGTTTTGAAGAGTACATCTGATTGTCCCCTCTGCAACATAGAACTTGGAGGCTAGGGCTAAAACTCAGTTCGCTCACTCCACATCCATGACAACAGCCTGTGAAGCACTCTCTCTGTATCACGAGCCCATCTGTTTGTGAGGGGCATGATATATATCACAGAGGGGTGTTTTTTAAATGGTGCTAGCTCACTGATATACCATACCACAGTTTAACATGGATACTCCACTCAGAAAGAGTATACTGACTCTGACCAAGTTTTTGTTTTATCCCCTTAAAACAATGGGCCAGGCAGGGTAACAACAAGTACCATATCTTAAGGTCTTTTGTATGACCCATACAGGGATCGAACCCCTGAAATTCTGATCTCCTGCCTGACACTCTATCCACTGACCACAGAGACTCAGTGACAGGAAACAGGGGCACACACACTTCACTTTTTGAATTAAGGTAATGGTTTTTAGTTTCGTATACAATCTTAGTGTTACCCAGTGCCCCCTTCTACAAAGTCATCTCAGCATCAAGACAATCGTAACTTTAACATAGACTAACTACACTCTTAGAGCTAGGAACGGGATCCTTGTGACAAACTGTTCAAGTTTTGTCCCAAAGAAGAAGTTTATATTTTCAAAACCATATGCATGTGTTGCCTTTCTTTGTGAAAGGACTAGGGGGCGGTCTGGTAGCCTAGTGGTTAAAGCGTTCGCTCGTCACGCCGAAGTCCCGGGTTCAATTCCTGACATGGGTAGAATGTGTGAAGCCAATTTCTGGTGTCCCCTGCAATGATATTGCTGGATACTCACTCACTCACTCTGGTGTTCCGCCGCTGTGATATTGATGGAATATTGCTAAAAGCAGTGTAAAACTCACTCACTCACTCACTCACTTTGTTGGGAATCTGTAATGGCATCTTGAAGCTGTGAACTTATTCCACTCTTTATCAAGGTCAGGTAGGAACTGTGAGATATTCATAATGCAACAAAAAAATATAACAAAACAACCAGGTACGATGCAGATATTTTAATATCAATTGCATCAATAGATAATAAATGATCAGTAATTGTCTGAAGGTACTGCTAGAAGGCTATGCAGCATTCTGCCGTATCTCAGCGCATGATATTAATTATATACAATGGACAGGAGACATTTTCTCAGACAACAACTAACAACAGGTAATACACAACAATTACAAAACATGGAACATATGTATCAATTAGACACCTAACTTCATCCAATAGTCTAAAAGAAACTGAAAACATTTTTACTGACCTCTCACTCCTCCAATTGTTAACCATGGAGAAGAGACAAATATGCCATCTTAGGTTTAAATGATTATTTTTTTTATAACACAAATGTTGTGTATAGTAATAAGTTGATGGTAGGAATAAACCGATGATATAAACAACTGATAATTGAATAATGATAATTTGATTGTTCTTACTGACAATTATAAATGGAACACTTAATCAATTAATATATTGGTTTGTAATTTTGCTGATTCTTTTGGAAGGGTTTCAATATATTTTTAATGTTTAGAGACTAGTGAAAGGAAAGTAGTACAGGCATGGAAAAGATTTGATGACAACAGTTCCAGAGTACAATAGTGGAAGTTCAGAAACTAGGTCTTCGGCGTAGTTACATTGACATCTTTTTTCTATCTCTCCAAAACAAGAAACAGACAAAATTATTTCATGAACATCTTATACATAAAAATTTGCATCTTTGGATATTTTCTTAAAGAAATTTGAAACGTTGGTAAACGAAGTGACAAAATATATAAACACAGCTAATAAGAAATGATTCTTAACATATGCCAAAACGTTAAATAATTGTCCATTATCAATACGTCAAAAGGACTTGATAGCTTTGTGTGACCAAGTACAAAGTCAACATGCGTCAGCTTCAATCAACATTTACGATAACTATTATCGAAAAATAGCATATCCTTCTGGACTATTGACACGAGCCCCATTTGTGCATAGAGCAGGGAGCACCTGTTTCAGAGTTGTTTGTGACATTGATGTTAAATCTACTGATATCAAGTTTTGAATATTTTCAGACTACATTTCCGATTCAGTGCTTAGAATCACCGACATCTGCACATTTACAAATGACAATCAGTAACTTTGGACAAGAACAGGAGAACTCTCCACAATACAAGGCTCGCAATGTCATTAATAATTATTCGCCAAAAACATGTTACGACAGTTCATTATTGTCATTCACCGGTTTGAAATAAAGTTTATGGGAGAATGTCAGAGATATACATCACTGTATATGATTTTTCTCCTTTATTCTTTAAGAAAAAAGAAGTTTTATCAAGGTCAGTGATATATGTAAATTACTGCCTGCTAAAATGTAAGATTTACATCAAAAGAAAAGGACACATATTTATAAATAGTATATCATTCATATAAATATGTTTCAGTGACATATATTTTTCATAAATGACTACTACAATGAACTTACTAGATACACAATGGATTGTTTGTGACAAATTTTGATTTCAAGTTGGTTAAAGTGAAAATGTTGTTGAATGACTAGCCATGGTCAGGAGAAGAAGAATGGCATACAGGTTGAAAGAGGACTTATCAACAGAATGCTAAAACTTTGTAAACAAGTCATGATGCAGCGTTAGAAATTGGCACTAGTCCTGTAGTCCTTGTCAAACTGCCCAATAGTTATGGTATCATAAGGACTAGTAGAAACATGCTATTATTAAGGGTTTTGCTACATGTTATAATAATAAGGACTAGTGGACTAAAACTGTCATTTTTTATCGCTGTAAAGTGACATCATTCAACCTTTACTTGCATCAACTTTATATTGAAACTGATTCAGGATGTTATAATATCAAACATTATTTCCTTCCCTAAAACACAAACACTGTTTCATTCAGGTTGAAACTTGGATGACCAAGTAAATTTGCCGTTACGTGAAAGAATACAATCTCTTTTTATTGCAATTCTGGCTTGAATAATTTGATCTACATAAAGATTATCAAGCTGATTAAAAAGGTAAAATATCTTAAGAAAATGGAAATAATTATTTATTTGCTTTTTTTTCAACAATAATGGTAAATGATGCCATTCATATATAGAGTACTGACATATGGTTTAAATAGTGATAATGAAATACACTGTTAGATACTTTCTTACTCACACCTTCAATATATCTTTACTCTATAAAGCTTATTTAGAATTATGACAAGACATCAATGTTTTACATGAGGGAAAAATCTCAAAAGCCCGATGTTCGTTCATTATCGGCCAAGATGGAAATCTCACTCAGTTTCCAAACCCTTTTCATATAATAATGTGAAGACATAAAAAGTTGTAAGAACAAATATTGCAGTCTTAGAGAGAACAGGATTGTTTTTATATTCTTCACAAACGAAACAAAAGGGTCTGATTCTGAGGAAAGATAATTAACTAAATCAAAAAAGAAGATTTGTTTCATCAGCCACTCTTTTGTTCCAAAATATCAACAAAAAACAAAAGAATGATGGAGAAACTGAAACGAGATTAACGAAATAAACAAAACGGTCAAAACACAAATCATAACAACCCTGATATGAAACTGAGACAATTCAACCAAACATAGGAGGTGGTCACATCATGTTTAAACTGGCATAACAACATATTCCATTTATATCATGTAACATTATGAAAAAGACAATGACTTAATGCCTAAAACATAAGAGGAGTAGTTCTGATGAAATTAATACAAAAATAGGGTTGGTTTATTGCAATTTTGTTTTCATTAATTAAATATAACCAAACTATAGGGCTAAAGTCATGTTTCTAGGTAGCTATGAGAGTGAGTGAGTGAGTTGGGTTTTACGCCGCTTTTAACAGTATTCCAGTTATATCACGGCGTGTCAACTTAATGTGGGAGGAAAGCCCGAAGTGAAGCAGGTCTCGGACGTTTACCACTTCTGTGAAACCCACGAGCACGGGTATGGTGCTGACAAACCTAGAAACATAATCGGGGCGAACCGGGATTCAAACCCACAATCATAGGTTTCTGGCGTGCCTAAGGGACGCAACTCTGCACAGCGAATCACGGCGCCTTAGACGACTGGGCCACCCGTGCCCCCACTAGGTAGTTATGAAATATGCTGTAAAATTGTTGGTATGAAAAGATTGTCATAATCTGAACCACCCTAATATATTTTACACCAATCTTAGTGATATTCATGCCCAAGATTTAGATGTCCAGGCAACTCTGATATGACAGAAACATGTCTTTAAAATTGTGGGTGGTTCTGGGATCCTCAGTGTCTTCTCCTGAAGTATCTTGGGAGCCCCTAGAAATATAACCTCTTATTTTAGGGCTATAACAAGACCCCTTAACTTTCATGATTACTTTTGCCCACTGCATTAAGATAGGGACGTAACTTCTCACAAGTACACTGACACAGTACCTGTGCCCTGATTATGACACATGCATTATGTTTAACAAATGTGGTTCCCATGTTGACAAGGTCCCCGTCACTCTGTACCAGTGTATATGTAATAAACTGTATTTGTATTGTAACCTAGCATCCTATTCTGCTTGCATCCTGACTCGTAATTCATTACACCCCATCAATAGCCATTTTGTAGAACTGAACTAATAAATTTGATATTTTTAAACTCAACTGAGGGAAACAATTCCAAATCACAGCTCCCTTAGCAACCCAAACCATTAAGACCTTATTAAGATTTACCAAATTTGAGTCAAGAAGACATTTCGTAACCGCGGGCTTATACTGAAAACATGAATGCTATAGAGTACCTATGCTACACAGTAGCTGATAAGATCTTGTCTTCTATCACAACACCGTGAACATAGCGAGCATCACTACCACCCCTCCACAAACATACCACCCCTCCACAAACATACCACAGGCAACACTCAAATCTCACACATCACAGAACTCAACATGGAATTGTAAGTACTGTCAGTATTGATACAGCATTAATACCAGGAACTGAGGTATATCAATGAAAGACAATCCTTTGCATGGCCAGAAACCATCCCGGAATAAATCCAACTTCAAATAGTTGCACAATCCTGGCCCTTCTCTCAACAATGTAGCGTTTAGTTGATATCGGGTTCTTTTCTTGTTATGATAGATCCGAATTAGTCACAACCCTACACTGTTGTTTCAACACCAAAGTTGATCATGATGAAAGCTGTTTCAATAGCAATGCTTGTCCAACTGTTGTTTCAACGCCAAAGTTGATCATGATGAAAGCTGTTTCAATAGCAATGCTTGTCCAAATTCACCTCTTCTGGTATAAAAACCCGAGAATATTATATACCCATATCAACACACAGAAATCCACCAGTTGATAGAAGTACAATATATGATATCTCTTGCCAGATCAACAATATAGAATGTCTTTGCAATAGTTGTATGACAAATAGTATGCTGGCCCTATGGAGCAGTGATATGGTAAATACGGTGTGGGGAGCTTGATATTGGACCACAACCCTGACCACTACCAAACTCAATCCGCCACCAGTCTCCTAATTCTTCAATCTTGTAACTGTCTCCATGGTTACACATTCCACGTAGCATCTTTCCAAAGTGCATACCGTACAGCTGCTTGTCCATTAGATAAAACATGATTGCATCTGCTATCACCTGTTTGATAATTGTAATAATCACCAATTCAATGATTTAAAGAAACAGTCACAGTTTCATTGAATAATCTGAAGAACTTGATCAATTATGACATGTTTCTTATCAATAGTGACATATTTCTCATCATGAAGATGTTGACTGAAAGCTCTTCCTTGGGAAACACATGGCCTTAATGAGTTGACCCCGTTAAGGAAGAGCTGAAAATTCAATCTGTCCATCGATGGTACATTCTTGAGAGTGCACATGATACTATCTTCAAGACAACATGTTTCCACTTGGGTGGTCCTGCAATACTTCATCTGTCTTATAGCATGGTGGCGGTGGTGGCGGTGGTAGTGGCGGTTGTGGTGGTGGCGGTGGTGGTGGTGGCAGTGGCGGCGGTGGTGGTGTGGTCAGGAGGGGTGACTGACTGCAATCACTACAAACTGGGCTCGGCACCAACGGCCACCCCATGTCCACTGCGGCCACATGTCATGTTTGTCACCTCATTCCACTGGTCAGTGTCAGGGTTGTAACATTCAACAGTTGACAGGAAATCATTGCCATCATAGCCACCTGAAAATAAATGGTACATTGAATTAAAGTTAAAGGTTACATTAACAAACAAAGATGGCAGCCTGTAAATAATAGTCTAAATCAGACAAACCAATGATTGACATCATGAGCATATATCCATGCAATTGGGATATGATGACATGCATCGACCAAGTCAGCAAGCCTGACCACCCAATACCGTTGGTCGCCTCCTATGACAAGCATGGGTTGCTGAAGACCAACCTGTATCTTTACAGCCATAAACAAAACAAGTCGAAAGATATAGGCTAGAAATACACTGAAACAGTGGACAATGGACAGACAACTGATCTGGACTTCAGATAAGGTTAAGTTACATTTACTCCAAATCCAAATATTATTCCAAATTTCTATCAATATTCTCATGTATTTATTATAATTCTGTTTCATCTATGGAGGGAATTCTAAATAAAATTCATTCATTAATCAATGGTCAACATAGTAAAACACAGATAACATCAGAACAACTGTTGCACTCAAAAATAAAACCCTGTATACAACCCACAGACACCTCTGGGGGCATGGCATGAAGTTGCCTTGTCAATTGGACCTGCATGAGTTACCTCCCCTTGTCTATCTTTATACCCCAGTGCTTGCTTGCTTGCTTGCTTACTAGTGAGTACATGTATCATTATCATATTGTAGATAATATGTATGTTACACATAGTTGTATGTAAACCATACATGAGGGCCAGAGGAGAGAAAAAGTTATTGCAAGATGGGCGTGAATATACAAATACTGTATTATTTGAATGACACTGGTTACATGACAATTTTTGCGTAGCGAGGGGACAGATTCTTTGTTTCTGGAATCTTGTTCACACACACATCCTGCACCTCACACACATGTCCTGCATCTCACACACGTCCTGCATCTGACACACATGTCCTGAATCTCACACACATGTCCTGCATCACACACACGTCCTGCATCTCACACACATGTCCTGCATTTCACACACAACCTGCACCTCACACACATGTCCTGCATCTCACACACGTCCTGCATCTCACACACATGTCCTGCATCTCACACACATGTCCTGCAACTCACACGTCCTGCATCTCACTCACATGTCCTGAATCTTACAAACATGTCCTGAATCTCACACACATGTCCTGAATCTCACACACATGTCCTGCATCTCACATATGTCCTGCATCTCACACACGTCCTGCATCTCACACACATGTCCTGCATTTCACACACGTCCTGCATCTCACACACATGTCCTGAATCTTACACACATGTCCTGCAACTCACACATGTCCTGCATCTCACACACATGTCCTGAATCTTACACACATGTCCTGCAACTCACACACGTCCTGCATCTCACACACATGTCCTGAATCTCACACACATGTCCTGCAACTCACAGATGTCCTGCATCTCACACACATGTCCTGAATCTGACACACATGTCCTGCATCTCACACACATGTCCTGAATCTTACACACATGTCCTGCAACTCACATACGTCCTGCAACTCACACATGTCCTGCATCTCACACACATGTCCTGAATCTGACACACATGTCCTGCATCTCACACACATGTCCTGAATCTTACACACATGTCCTGCAACTCACACACGTCCTGCATCTCACACACATGTCCTGAATCTCACACACATGTCCTGCATCTCATACACAGAAATTAGCACTAGCCCACAAGCCTGGACAAGTTTTGTTAAACATTTTGGGGATATTGCTATATGTTATCACTAATCGGGATAGTAGACTTTCTTGGTTAATTTCCATCCCTAATTAATCCTCAACTACATAACACCAAGGTCTGCAGTTACCTAGAGCATAGAGTCTGTCGTTGATGACGGCCACACTGAGAGCACTCCGCGGGCTGTTCATGGGGGACACAAACTCCCATGTGTTGTTTTCTGTGTGGTACCGCTCCACAGACCTCAGCTGACAGGTGCTGTCGTACCCACCCACAGCATACACGTAGCAGTCCATAGCGATAACACCTGCAACAGGGACGACATATTGATCCGTAAGAGAAAGTTGTTCCATGGTAGTCAACATAATGACATTAATACACAGCAGAATTGATCAAGACGAGAGCAGACAAACTGCTAATTGATAGCTTGAGAATCCCTGGTGTTGGTGCATGACAGCAATGAGGAAGGTCACAAAGCGATCATTGTTGGTTTTTCAAACAAACATGGGGTACTGCAGTGCTTGATACTGACCAAAAGTTGTCAGTGGTCCAAAGAGCCAGAACCAAAAAAAAATGTATTGGTCCTTTTGGATCTCTAGTAGACACAATGATGCTTAGAGTTTAGACTCGATCTATCGCTGATTTTAAAAGTCATACAAACTTAAATTACTTTGTCCCCAAAATAACACTAGACCACAAGACCACCATTTGTTTAATTTGACTGATCCTTCAGAAAAAATACTAGACTCGGACTAGCGGGCCAGTGTTAGTGTAAAGGTACTAAGGATAATTTTGACTCCAGAATTTTCATGGTGTATTTTAATATTTATATTGATATGTTTTTACAGCAGTATCAGCAATATTCTGGCTACAACACAACGACCTACAAACAAGTGAGTCTGGGCCAGGCCAAGTAGTGGTCAATACCCTGAACAATGTCCCATGTCATTAGGATACTACAACACTACAATCAGAGCCTGACCACCCCATAAGAACCGGTACCCATTTCAGTCTACACTTATAACAAGCATGAGGTACTAGTGATCTATAATTCCCACAGCATTGACAGTATATTGATAAGCAAAATAGCGTTTTTGGACACATGTAAAATATCCACCACTCACCAGCTCCACTTCTCATGGTATTCATCGGGGCCACAAAATGCCACTCATCCTTTTCAGGGTCATAACATTCCACGTTCTTCAGGCGATTTTGTCCATCATATCCCCCAACTGCAAACAGCAGCCGGTTGACCACTGCACATCCCACACCAATACGGTTAGTGGACATGGTCGATACCATTGTCCAGCAGTCTAATTCAGGGTCATATCTAAAAAAAGACGATTTAAAATTTAATTTGAGGATGTTTTTGACATTCTTGATGGAAATAAAACTGTTGGTGCAGTGAAGAATGAACAGAAATCTTTTGCAAATGATCTTCAGAATATATGAGACAACTATTCTTGTAGTGTTATTGTATTATTACGAAAACAATATTTTTGCTTCAAATCTGTGGTATAATAGCATGCTGCATTTAAATGGTTGTATTTGTCTTTTAATTTTTATTAACACATTGTCCAAAATAAGTCAATGACTTTTAAAGTTGCAGTCAATACTAATATCGTAATGCCGAGTCCTACAATAAAATACCCCGAACAAAAGTGTTTCATATTCACATACTACTCAAAAGAAGTTAAAGAACAGCCAATTCTTTCATATTACTACAGTTAATCTGTAACACCAATGCAGAATTGGGTGTTCTTTAACTTCTTTTGAGTAGTATATTTTTAATCGATGTACTTACTTTTCAGCAGACTTATGGTGAGTTTGTCCTTGAGAGCCTCCAACTGCGTAGATCATTCCATCAATCACTCCTACACCCACACGATTCCTGGGGACAGTCATCGGTGACCGTGGTGTCCACACATTCCTCATGGGGTCATACATGTCTAACGTGTTGGAGTCCATGTTGCCATCAGGGGAGTTGTTCCTCCCTCCAACCACGTACAGAGCTCCCCGAACTAAACACGCGCTGAGTCCGCTCCGAGGGGTTGGCAAGTCGGGAAGACGATGCCATTGATTTGACTTTGGGTTATAGCACTCAAAATTACTTAGGGACTGTCGAAGATAACCACCAGCACAAAAGATAACAAGTGGAGCACAAGGTAATCGAGGCTTTTCGGGACATTTTTCATGAAGTTTGAGCTTTCGAAGTTTATCATTGAGGGTCTGTAGACATTGCGGCATCTTTTTGAGAATATGACAGTCTTTGAGCTGTTGTTCTAAGAAACATGGAGACAGGAACTGAACCCTCACTGCCGCTAAGAGACTTTCCAACTTGCCGAGACGTTTTTCCGTGTCTGATTCTACCCATCGAATCACTGCCTGGAACACTTCAGACTCACAGCGGATATTCAATTCATCTTGCTTGATGAGCATTATCATTTGGCAAGGACTCAGCATGAGGAATTCGTCACACTTGATAACTTCACAGAAGTGTTTGTAGATATATGTTCTTGCTTTCGTTTCAAGCTCTGGACAGCCATGTTCGCTTGCAAAGTCAGCAATACCAATACAGTTACTAGGGTCGAGCTGATGCTCAAGGAAAACACTACAAGCCTCAACGACATGTGTCATCTGAAACATGGTGGCGGCTGGAAGAAGATAACAAACGTTCATTTCGTTGATGTGTATTTCAGCAGTATATGCAAACTCTACAAGAACAGCTAGCGTACATGGCGATATACCATGCAGCGGAATAGACGACATTTCCTCCTCCCTCATTCCGCCAGTAAACATGGCACGGAAATACGGGCTAGCCGCAGCTAACACTATTTTATGAGCCATTAGCTTCTCTTCTCCGACAATTAGTGTTACATCACATAATTTCTTAGTCCGGCGGAGGATGCTCATAATTTCTAACGCCTCTTTCGGGTGCTTCATAATTGTAAAGTTCATACTGCCGTCCGGCGGGGTGTCTGTGATCTGTGGCTTCGGACGGTAGCATGATGAAGGTATAGATGCCGCCATTTTGATCTTCTTACTCTTGCTCCCTTCTACAAGTGGCTGAGCTGCTTGTTGAAGATTCTTAGAATTAGCGTCATCTTGACCTGGAATAAATAATGAATGGAATTAGTTTGAGGACAAGTTATGTAACTTAACAGAACTTGAGAAATTTGTGACTTTGTAAAATTCGTTCTGAATTCAGTGAGTAACTCATGAACGTTTACATTACAAAACTGAGACTTAAGCCACTAGTCCCAGGCGAGTAAAATTCTGATTGGTCTAGTTAGTTGGTTGTTTAACACCGCACTCAGCAATATTCCAGCTATATGACGGCAGTCTGTAAATAATCGAGTCTGGACCAGACAATCAAGTGATTAATATCATGAGCATCGATCCACGCAATTGGGATCGATGACATGTATCAACCAAGTCAGTGAGCCTGACCACCAATCCCGTTAGTCGCCCTTTACGACAAGCATAGTCGCCCTTTACGGCAAGCATGGGCTCCTGAAGACCTATTCTACCCCGGATCTTCACAGGTCAATTGGTCTAGTAAGCCCAGCTTATAATAGTACACATATTAACACAAAATTGTACTGAAAACGATGCCAAGAGCCAAGTTCAGGCTAGTAGACTCCCATGTTTTTGGCACAGACTGCATTGCTGACATTACACACATCACATATTAAGCACGACATGGCTGATTCCATTTAAACCTACCACATTCCACCAATGTCAGAATAAATTGTTTGATAGGCATTGCTTAGAAGTTGACGGATGACAAGATAGACATAATTTTATGGATAACAACTTCTTTAATACTGTGAAAAGCGATGTTTCGGTATAGATCCTCATACCGTTGTCAAGCAAGGACAACCTTGTGTCTATCTTATAATGTCAGAATAGCAAGAAAAGATGACAACATGTCTCAATAAGCTAAAAACAGAAGTCACATACGATGTGACAATTCTCATTACATACACAAGCTATAGTCATATTAAACAAGACACTTCATTTCCTCAATTCACAAACCTGTCCAATATAATATATACATTCTTCATGAAGCAGTTCAAAGAATATTGACTGCCCCACATTTCATCCTAATGATGCAGTCTTGCCCTATACAGGACACACTAACCCATACCTCAGTCACACAACGACAAAAGTCAGTAGATATTCGGATAATTGGTCAACAGAGCAATAATTTACCTTCACCACTACCCAAGCTCAGATGATTGAAGTATACACCTACACAAATATCAGACAAAAAGTACATGTAGTCAAAAGAACAGACGGAAGAAACAGAATTGTGCACTGTCATTTTCTTTCAAACGTACATGACACTAAGCTATTTATGTGACTCTATTTTTAGACATGCTTAAGGAAGTAATATCGTTTGTACCTGATCATGAGAATAACGGATTTCGACACCTGGTAGACAGGTAAACCCTAGCAGTTTGCTTTAGTCACAGGACACACGCTTTACATGCTTAACAAACAGCAACAACTGTCACATTCTAGGTTTGAAGCTTATCTTAAGGATTTCAATGCTAACCCCCCTATTTGAAACATGTTCCTGACAATAGAACAAGACAATGTTATACAAAGATGTACAGGTCATGACTGATACTGCACAAAAGAAGTTAAAGAACACCCATGTGATGACAGATTAACTATAGTAACATGAAAGAATCTGGTGGTCCTTCCTTATTTTGAGTAGTATACATTGTGAATACTTCAAAGCTTGTATCGCTATAGTACTTCATCTTTATTGATGCTGGATGACGTTTGACACTGCAGGGTCTTGTATACACTACGTCCCATCATCCGTATATTGACAATGGATGACGTACAGAACCGTGAAATCTTTCCAAAACAGTATTGATTGTATATAACGATTATTGTGATATTTGCTATTAATATTGTGATACATGGCCAGATAAAAATGTCGGTAAAAAAATACGTAACTGCAGGGACAAATACAGTTATGACTTCCAAAAAATCTGACAGTACTGCAAATAATTATTAGTTATTCTGCGCCAGGAGCATACAAACACTCACACAGTCATGAAGAAAGAGACATGTTATTAGAGTGAATGAGTGAGTGAGTGAGTATGGTTTTACGCCGCTTTTAGCAATATTCCAGCAATATCACGGCGGGGGACACTAGAAATGGGCTTCACACATTGTACCCATGTCGGGAATCGAACCCGGGTCTTCGGCGTGACGAGCGAACGCTTTAACCACTAGGCTACCCGACCGCCCCACATGTTATTAGAGGCTGTAGAAGTAGCTGTAGGGCTCAGTATTGGAGCTATTTTCACTATTGCGATTGTATTGCAATAGTAGTGAACCATCTTTAAGGCTTGATAATTATATTAATCAATGTAAGAGAAATCAACAAAGTATTAAATGGAAGCCATGCTCATAACAGGTGTTTCTATTAAAGGGGGCACAGGTGGCCAAGTTGTCTAAGGCGTTGCAAAGTTGCATCTGGAGCACGTCAGAAATCTATGATCGTGGGTTTGAATCCCGGGTTGACTCGATTATGTTACTAGGTTTGTCCGCACCATGCTTGTGGGTTTCACCAAAGTAGGTAAACATCTGAGACCTGGATCACCTCGAGCTTTCCTCACACATTCTCCATGTGATCTTGTTACACCTTGTCATAAACTACTCATCACCCAGGAAGGAGAAAAATGAAATAACTTTCAAACCAAAATGTATAACGAAAGATAACACACATAGATATATTTCTAGATTGACCTGCAAGTGCTGTAAGTACAGCATGATATCAGTAAAATTTCTCACATCTGACATTTGTATATATTTCAACATCCCGATACATTTCATCACATAGTTGATAAGTTTCAGAAATACTGCCTACCCCTCAACATTTAACCCCCAGTCTAAACATACATTCCGTCCTTATCACAGCAGCACAATTATACTTATTTTAGAAGTTACCTCACATAAAACGGAGTCAAATTAAAACTATTCACAAATTAAAAAATGTGTAAATACCTTCGTCACGCTAGGCAACAGACAAATGTCTTTAGTCACAGTTAGCAAGCACATCCTATCACAATAAAAGGAGAGATAAGGCACGTAGACAGCCCAAATCTCTGTCAACCTTCAGAAGTCACTCGGCCGTAATGTTCAGTCACGTCTTTCCCCGAAGCATACATGCAAGTATCAAACTATTATATTTTCTGAACGATCCCTAAACCCGGATCACAAAGGCTTGACTCACTTCAAGTGTCACTTGAGTCCGAGTCTGTAACGACATCAGTATGTGTAATGATAAAGTGGGTTAACAGTTCACTAGCGCATGGCCTTTGACAGTGGCTACCTATCATAACCACTGGCTTCAGTCCCTGGCCTTCTGCTGTTGTCTATCAGACAGCCTGACCTTAACATTCAGGTGCCTAAAATTGGACACCCTTTCTTATTTCCTGGCTGAGTGAAGCAGTATAGAGGGGTAAAGATGATTCCTTGTGATGCCTATCCCCTACAAGCCTTGTTACCAACAAAAGAACAATAAAGTCATATATTTTAATATTTAATATATTTTTTTAACCTGTCCATGTTGTCTAATACAAATTATTTTATTTAACATTCACATCTTACAAAATCAACAGTACCTTTGTCAGCATTAAAAATTAGCGCTAGTGCTGTAGTCCTTGCCAAACTGCCCAATAGTTAAGGTATCCTAAGGACTAGTAGAAATTTGCCATTTTTAAGGCTTTCACTATATGTTATCACTATAAGGACTAGTGGACTAAAACTGTTAGTTTCTATAACTGTTTTTATCACAATTCAGTTCTTACATATATAACATTTGTTATAAATATAACACTAGCCCACCAACAATTCTTTTAGAAAGAAAGTAAAATAGAATAACCCTGTACATCATATTCAGTTGTCAACTAGACCTGTAAACACATAAACAAATGAACATGACAACGGTGTTCTAACTTGACAGCCTCCACAGCAGGCTCTTATATTCAATAGACATATTTCTCTGACAAGGACAGATATTGATGTATCAGGTGACTTGTCCTGCAACACTCAACCATGTCTCAGAGGCCTTGACCAACTGACCTCTTGGACCTGGGGTTAGTGTCCCATTGGGGAATGTTTACTCAATGTTAACTTGACACAAACCTTGTGTGGAATCAGATATTATTTTCAGTTCATAATTCCACTTGCAGTGTTAGAAATTAAGGGATGTCCAGAGTTCTTGAGGTTCTGTTATTAATTCATCCAGATTTTCTGTAAATCTTTAGATTTTAACATTAGGGTTAAGACAAGGGTCCCTTGACTTCTATTATTTGAACATATCTATAATTTTTAGTATAGGTCTAAGAGCATGAAAACAAAAAGTGACAAATTATCTTTGAATCATCCTTTTATCCTTTAACAAAAAAACCCCTCTGAAAATAGAATCAAATTCCTTTGCAAAAAGCAATTGCAAATATAGCTGTTATAGCCGAGTGATCATAAATAGATAATTGTCTTTAGAAAGACAGTATTTCAGGAGATACAAGATAAGATCTTAAGGCTGAAAAACAGGAACTTCAACTATCTAAAATGACATCCAGGATCTTTGACAAACTGCCCCTGGTTAAACTGTATAACTTACAATAGAAATAACTGTTTTCAAAAAGCCATAAATAAAGATAGCTATAATTTGAGATGTGTATCTGACAGAAAATGTTAGATTCATTCCACTGGTCAAAATCCAAGAGTAACTACTTGTCTGTCTGCCCACCATTTTGTTTTGAATGTACTTTGTACAAGGGGGAATTAACAGTTAGCTTTGTCTTTACTTTGTACAAGGGGGGAATTCATAGTTAGCTTTGTCTTTACTTTGTACAAGGGGGGAATTCATAGTTAGTTTCGTCCTAATGTGAAGAACAGACTTTCACTTTGTGTGACTACCTTACATTCTGAGCCTCCATAGAGTGGGATTCTTTGTCAACAAGTGGCTTACAATCACCACCTTAAATGGTTATAGGTTATAGATAACTTGTTTCTGTAACATATCCTGTTCATTTCTTCTGAGTATGTGAGTCCCTAGTTTATTGTCGACTGACCTCATAACTTACAGCTGAACATAATGTTACGAGGGACTCTACAAATATGGCCAGGTGTTATTTATTACATGGGAAATAAAAAAAGAAGAAGTGCTGCAATCAAAACACTGAGAGAGTGTCTCCTTGTCTCCCACGGAAATAGGAATACAATATTCCATAAGACTGTCTTTACTTCCAGCAATATGAACGTAATGCTTTGAAAGACTGATTGTAGTTCCAGTTGTATTATAGTGCTGTTGAAAATGTTAGAAAAATGCCCCCCTCCCGTTAAAACAAGATAGACTGCTGCTATTGAAACATCAAGTAACTACTGATCTACCTACCTGTGGTTTGAAGTATTTCAGTCACAGGAAGTCCTATCGACAATTGTACAGGAGAAAAATTCAAGCAGAAACAGCAAGTTCAGATTCATGTCCAATGAGGAAAGTAGGAAACGGACTATAGAAATATGGACATGCGAGTTTGTACTCATCATAATTAGGGCTGTTAGGATTCACACGAGTATTCGGTGAATCGAACCGTATCCATTCATGAATTGAATTCGTTATTTGTGGCCACTAGAATCGAATATGTATGTATATGAAAGCATGTGCATTTACATAAAAATATCGATAAGAACATATTATATGCATAGATTTCTTCAAAAGACAACACTCTTAAACTATATAATATGACAGTATTATGGCAACTGGTCATCGTTGCATTTGAGCAGATACTAGTACCTAGAGAAGTGCAGTATATAAATCTATAATATATTAATAATTTACAAACCATGTAAAATAATTAATGTTGTTATTGTTTCACTGAATAACAAATAATACATCAGCTGCCGACTTGTTATTGTATTCGTGAATTAATATTTGTATTCGTTACCTTCGTGATACGAATCGTATTGGCCTCATAGTGCTTTTGTTGCAGCCTTAATCATAATAATGTAGTCTGCGAATGGACGGGCCGGTGTGAGGTCATGACTCGGGGCTGGTGTTACGTAAATACCACAGGCTATAGGCCGTTTCATACATGCATGATAACACAGTTTGTCATAGCGTCACCTGTAAAAGTGTCACTGTATCAGTTAGGATAGGCTATATTAGGTAGACTTGTGTTATTTTGATATATGCTATTTTCATAGCTTTATTATTTGTATTCAATAAATGAAGCCAGAAAGAATTTTCTAGCATTTCGACAGTACTTCAGTAATACAACGTTCAAAGATCAACAACAATAGCAACCAACAACAACGTAACTTTAACATACAAGTTTCAGTGTCACAGAAGCACAAAACCAAACCCCATCCTCCACGCCCCGTCCCGTAACCTCAAAAACTGATATTCCCAAAAGTCTATCTGTCATCTCACATGTTAAACACAACAAAGACTCAAAAGAGACAGAACACCTAGGAAAAAAGTAGAAAACAAAATAACATTTCAGTGACAGTAACGTCGACCACATGTTCTCAACACTGAAATCACACAGCAACAACTCCAAAATGCGAATCACACATGCTTTCATAACCATCATCCTAAACACCATTTTCAATACCACAAATCTATAGTTCTCATTCTCGTTAAATGTTTTAGTTTAAGTCATCACAAACTAAACACTGACCTTACATCGTATGGAAGACAAAAATCCAAAAATGTGAATCCTAGGGACATATCCAACATTAAGACATCCTCCCGATCTTTGTCATCCATCCCTATTTCTAGTCCCATCATCTTCACGACACCCCTCAAAATATATTGGTTGAAATGGTCTCTTACGTCAATGTGGCTCACAATACACTTAATCCAACCTGATCTTTTGTTCCCCTGAATGGGCACAGTGTGCAGATCTCAAATATACCTACTGACTGCCACATCAATAGTCACATGGCTTTCCTACCTACACCGCTCATTCAATTTCAGTCAAGCTGAACAAGTAGCACACAGGTGGAAAAAATGAAAAGTCGCAACTTTTCTAGCAGGTTTAATAGCTGAGAACTAAAGAGAGACATTTCGTATTGTCAAGGAGGTGATAAAAGTGTAATTCTCTATCAAAATGGTTCCCTATGTCCATATATTGGTTGGGTGGACAAAGTGATGGTTATTAATCGGCACTACCTATGGCGCATCGTTTGAAATCACATACCGTATTCCACGTAATAACCGTCAAGGGCTCTCAAATTTAGAAAAAGGGGGCCCTTATTAGATTATTAATTTGGTGAAAAACAACAACAAAAAAACAGAGCGGAAAGACAAATTTCATGGTTTATGCTGACAGCCTGAATGTTTATATACGACAGATATATTTTTCCAGAATTTAATTGCCCATAATTAAGGGTGCATATAACACACGAGTGCGTATTATACACGAATAAATAAGTCTTGCGTACATTGATCAATCTGAAGGGGTGCTTATTGGGATTGTTCACTAGCCAATATATCAGCAAATGTAGCCGTGGGCACTTATTAGAGCAGGGCGCTTATTATGTCGAATACAGTACTCATAATTCTATTTTCTAAGGCTTTAAAATCCACCCAAGCTGAAAGAATGTCCCATTTGGTAGTTTATTTGCACTGACATGATGAGGACTGTGTCACCCCTACCAGTATGGATGATGGGAAAGTGTGATGCTTCACATAGATTACGTTCATGCATTGCCTTACATTATGGGCGAGGTCAGTGGTGCATGACTGAACAGTGTGGACTTGATACTTACACTCTGCGTAACACGGCTTATGTGGGTTATGTCCTCGCCTAAACCACACACGACAACAGCAGACCTCTGTCTGAACTATTAACTCTGGTTATTACAAATACTGTGAGGATCATTTGGTCCTGTTGAAAATACGCAGTTAGGTCTAACCCATTCTGTTGATTATGCCTACACCTGTCATACTTGTCACACCTGTAATGTCCTGAGACTATTGGGCAGTTTGGCAAGGACTACCTGTACAGGACTAGTGCGAATTTCTAATGCAGTTAACAGCAAACATCAACAGCATGCCAACATGCAGCCTTATCATTTCCAGAATGGAACATGCATGTTCATGTAAACACCAAAATCTGTTCCTGATTTTATGAAAAGGCTAATTATTTACCTATAAAATTACTCACAGTAAATACACCTACCTGCCAAAATGGTAACAGAATTAAAAGAATAATCTTGACCACCCGTAATAGATGTTAATGGAAAAAGCATTTTTCAATTCTGTAAGCATGACACCCAGACATCAACCCTGAAATTAACACTTCATGAGCAAAAATGATTCCTTAAAAATAAACTTCTTAACCCACTAAATAAAGACTGCGACTTTGGTCTGAAGTAAGAGTCTAATCAATTTTTGTTCGGTCTAATAAGCTCAGCTGAAACAGTCCACATAACAACACCTGATTCTACTGAAACGTATGCTAAGAGTAGTGTTAGAAATTGGCACTAATCCTGTGGTCCAAACTGCCCAATAGTTAAGGTATCATAAGGACTAGTAGAAATTTGCCATTTTTAAGGGTTTTGCTATATGTTTTCATTATAAGGACTAGTGGACTGAAAGCGTTACTTTCTACCACTGTGTAACAGTAAGAGTCTAGTAAGAGTCAAGTTTGGTAAAGTAGTCTCAAATGTTTCGCACAGATTGAATAAGTAATAAAATTATACAATATCCAAACTGCTTCCTACCACAATGTAGCTGCAACATTGGCAAACCCAACTCGCTGGCAGTCTCCAAACAGGACATCTAGTCCTTAGAATGTGGCTCCATCAGCAGCTACTAGTGAGAGAACTAACCTTCTACTTCTACATAACACCGTCATACCAGAGTGGGTGTTGGCAATATACAATGTGTAGAATCTGACCCAAAATAAAGAGCACTCGGTGACTGACCCCCATAGGTTAGAACACTTCACCTTTGTCATGTCAACATCACCTGTTAAACCACTGGCACTGACTGACTAAAGGCTGAAGTGTCAAGTACAGTTTGTTTTTTACAAATATACTGATTGAAAGAAATAAGGGAACAGCAAAATGCAGATGATGATGTTGGGTATAACATTTTGTTATACCCCGATAGAAATCAATATTGTACAGCAATGTACCAGTAGTGAACCCAGGAGGTACTACTGTTTCCATTAGTAACTTATCTTGTTGATTCAAAGCATTTATTCTCAACACAGCTGTAAACATTTATCTACAATATTTCTGTTTGTTCATTTAAATAAGTATAGGTAATTCACTGGAAACTGAATTTATTTTAAAAATAAAATTAAAAAATAAATAAAAAATATTTTTAAAAAAGGAAGAAAAAAACAACACCTTCTGAAAACGAACTACCAGGAAGTAAGGTTTTGAGGGGGGGGCCTATAACTTGCACAGATTTATTTTTTGCCATTAACTTAGCAAATTAAGTCAGATATAAATAAAAATACATATATACATTGATTAATATTCAAATTGTAGAACATGTATAAATAACAAGACGATTTTGAGCATACCCAAACTCCTGTCAATGATCAACTGTAAACCATTTGAATAAATATAAGTTTATTGAATCTAACTCAAGTAAGATTGTTACAAGGAGTCAAGATGGTGTTACAGTCTATACAGTCAAGTGGGTGGACAAGTGGCAATGTACCTACCACACCCATGTGCGTACTACCTGACGTTAGTCAGTGAATACGGACATCCCACCTTCCGCAATGAGCACTCCAGACAAGAGCAATGAACCCAGTCTTTACACACAATACACAATCTTAAAAATTGACCTGTCATAAATAATGTAATTGTTTCATTAACACAAATCACCAAAGAGTACGTCACGAGATTAGTACAGTTAGGTTATACATGTGTATATATAGCGAGGAATCAGCCAATCACCAATGACATGACACACTGATAATCACTTTCCGCTAATGCTTGTCATTTGAGTCACCTAGGGATGGCTGTCATTGGTAATCATATCGGAATATTTGATATGACCACAAGTCATTAACAAGTAAACATTATCCTATAAAACAATACCAATTTGAAACACTTTCTGATTGTTTGTACAAAATAGTTACACTATAACTTGTCAAAAAAATAATGAAACAAGGATTTTATTTGATATTACCTAAACAAATTTAAAAGTACACATTATCCTTAAAACTATACTTATATGAAACACTGATTGTTTGTACAAAAGAGTTATAATAAAACAAGGATTATACGATGAGGTCAGCTAATTTTCCCACATTACTAACCTTTTTCATCTGTGCTCCAACAACACTGAGGAATCGGCACATTTGCACCACACCATTTGACAGGATCAGGATCTAATCTCATAGTTGTGGATTCATAACACTCAGCACCAAATCCAGACAAATACCATGCACTACCACAAACTATGAAATATAGTAGAGATCTTGAACTGTCGTCAAACTGGCAATACCAATTTATTTACCACGTCTAGCAGCCCGAACCAAAATGAATACACCTCCTATAGTTCCTGAATAAAAGAATTCCTCGTCTGAAATATTTCCTATATGAAGAAAATCTTCACGTTCTTCGTCAACCCCTTCTGCTGTGCCATCAGCATACCGACTAAGTACCTAACATTTAACTATCTGTGTGAAATATGTGCCAGTCATCCTGCAGCAATAACCGGCCAGGTTATCAATCAAACCAAACTGCCGAGTCATCCAGCCACAGCCCAGGGTTTACCTGATCACTTTTTTCACTTGACTGATCACGCATTTGTTATCAGACACTGTCGAATAGGCAGGTATCGTGCATGGAGCTAACAGGGATGTGTCTTCCTCAAGGTGGTTTTATCCCAGATCAAAAGTCGATAATTAATATTGTTCTTAATGACGTGCACAATCTGAACTGTCTTAGTACGAACAATGGATTATTGGTGCTTGTGTGGGCTGTATTATTAATAGCGATGCCACTGTATCTTTAATTATTCAAAAGTGGATACAAATAATTTTATACTACTCCACTTTTTATAGAGATAGTCCAACGTCATGGTATTTACACATACACTTGCATATTATGAGAGTCAGTTTTCTGTATCACGGAAAGATTAAAATTTCCCTATCAAAAGTAGAGTACTACAGTTCCATTTGAAATGAAATAACATTTTACTTATGGCTGTGAGATACAGGTTAACAGGTCAGAATTTAAACATTCAGTTATCCAAAATAGACCTGCTATGTCTTGGAGCTCAAAATGTGACAAAAATATAAAAATGATATTCACTGATAGACACTTCTCATTCATCTTATTCATCGATTCTGATTTGACAATCTTATGCATGAAATAACACGGTCACAGAACTTGCAGAATCGTAGTGATACTAAATAGGGAGAACCATTCAAAACTATTTGCCGAAGAAACAAAATATTGCATCTTATTATATACCACACTGACAATGCACTATAAATACACGAGAAGAAACCTAGGCTGCACCCGCGGGTTTGCTATCTGCAAGGATTGGTGAGACATTATTCTTTGGAGGAAAGCTACAATCACCCAAACACCTAGTTGACGTGTTCAGATTGACAACAGCTCATGATGATTGTGCTAAAATGTAGGTATGAGGCTGACGACAAAACCCGGATTTGAGCGCACACCCACCCTGTCACCAGTTGACCCCCAGACAGCCTTGAAATACACAACTGTTAATACTATATCACGTCACCGATTCAGCATGACTTGGTGAAAATAAACCTTATGTAGACCAAAGGTACAAATCTTATTAACTTTTCACCCATAAAAGTACAGAAAGGTAACCAAAGCACACCCTGATACATTTGTATTTCACAGGGTATGCTGTACTGAAACAGGAAGCGTGTGTATATAACAAATGAATAACTTGCAATGCAATAAGCATAAGAATTTTTTTATTTTTTTATTTTATATAGCCCATACAGCCCAAACACTGAAAGACTGACAAACACAAAAATTAAAAGTAGTGTTGAATGAAAAGTTAAAAAAATATATTTAATATTCAATGCAAAATGTGAATACACAAAAATGAAAAAAAATATTAAATGCATTTTTTTCTTCTAAAAAACATAGTTCCATTCATTACAACATCAAATAAAGGTTTAGAAAATATAGATCAACTGAACGCAAATAAAAAGAATACAAATCTAGCTAACCCAATCCTGCACATTAAACTTGACACTTCCTATGAAAGTTACACTGGTGATAAACATGATAAAGCTAAATCTCAATCATTCTTCTTAATTTGACATGAGATTAGTGTACATGATGATGGAGCGCCACCTGTAGGCCATGACATCTACCTTGTCTGCATCAACACCTATCTGTGACAACTAGTGGCAAATCAGGATGACTCTGCTACAATACTGTCTCAGAATAGCATTTTCACTTGGGGCAAAGTAATTTACAAGCTAAATCGTGTTGAAAATAAGTAATGCTTCTAACTCTTAGATCAAATGTCTTGTATGAATGGATATTTCTTCAGATAGAGATGTAATTCCTGTTGTGGTAGTGATGTAGCAACTTGAAAAAAATTGAATACTAACATCCATAGTTTTGTTTGTGACCCGTGAAGATCCGGGGTAGAATAGGTCTTCAGCAACCCATGCCTGCCATCATAAGAGGCGACTATAGGGATTGGGTGGTCAGGCTCTCTTGACATGGTTGATGCATGTCATCGATCTCAAATGCGTGGATCGATTCTCGAGATGTCAATTACTAAATTATCAGGGCCAGACTCGATTATTTACAGACCACCATCACATAGCTGGAATATTTCTGAGTGTGGCGTTAAACAACAAAACTTGTTTGTTTGTTGTTTAATGCCGCACTCAGCAATATTTCAACAATATGATGGTGGTCTGTAAATAATCTAGTCTGGACCAGATAATCCAGTGATTGGCATCTCGAGCATCGATCTACACAGATTGGATACGATGACATGCATCTACCATGTAACTGAGCCTGATCGCCTGATCGCCTGATCCAGTTAGTCACCTCTTACATTAAGCATGGGTTGCTGAAGTCCAATTCTAACCCGGATCTTTACAAAACAAATACTATCTGAAGTAGTGAGTAAACGAATGTTGTTTACATAGTCGTCGGCAATATTCCAGTTATATGACATGGTCTGTAAATATTAGTCTGGACAAGGCAACCCAGTGATCTAGAAGTTAGAACCTACTGACTTACTTGATCTTCGTATTTGGGATATGATGACATGCATCAACCATGTCAGCCAGTCGCACCACCTGATCCCATCTGTCACCCCATATGACAAGCATAGTCGCCTTTAACGGCAGGCATGGGTTGCTAAAGACCAATTCCTACCCAGATCTTCATGGGGGATATGCACAGTCAATGACAAAGAATATAGTTCATTTGATTTCAAAGGTTGATCAGTCCAGTAAATGTTTCTTTAGCCTCAGCTAATAATAGCTGTTTGAAATAAAGGAGAGTCCTAGGTCCTTGAGGGCTTCTATGGTATTTGACCCCTAAATATATAACTTTTAACACAAGGGCCCCTTGACTTTTTGCTTTAATTGAAAGCATGAATTATCCTTGCATTAATTTCAAATCTAACGATGATGAAAGACAGGCCAGTAGACAAGATATGTATAGACATAAATATTAGATTCCAATAATTGGTTTCATCGGGGCATGTTTTATATAGTTAAATTTAGCCCTGTATATATATTCCTATATATAAGGAAGTGACAAATCTACCAGAAACCTCAACCATTGATTTCATTAGTGATATAACATCAACAAGCAACAATCAATGCTATTCATGCAATCTTTGTGGCCATGCAAGCCTACTTCCTGCAACCATAAGTGCTCTAAAGTTGCTGCGTCACACTAGCTAACTGCCGGACCAAATCCCGGCCAGCAAAGCAGACACAAAGCTACCATTTACTTCTGTCTGTCTGAGTGTTGAAGTTTCCTGCAAGTCATCCAGGAAGATATGCAACAACACAAATGGCACCCCCCCACCCCACCCCAGGTGATGCTCTACTTTGTATTCATCATGCAAACAAACAGAACACAGGTGGTCAAAAGTTTGCAAGTCATCCTACCTGCTTTACTGGTTGCCATGGATCCTTAACGTCAACAATTGTAACGTTGGCTAAAAGAACAAAATTTATTTACTTTAGGATTTTCCTCAAAACCAAACTTTGTGCATGTTTCCCATCATACAGAACAAAATGGCTCCATACCCAACTGACTTAACTATAACTTAATCAGGTGTTTGTCTGAGAATGTCAGCAAATATCATGTCCACAAATCAAAGACAAACATGGCAACGGCTCCATTCCACAAAGTGATCCTTGAGCTACTACTGTCATAAGTCTATGTTAGGCCATCTATATTTTCTTATGTGTTTCTCACCTTAACCAGCAAGAGGGCAGGCAGGCGAAATTAAAAAAATATAATCAAACATATTTTTCACTAATTGTATGACTTATTTATGAATCTTTAAAGTTCTGAACACTTTAGAACAGTCCTTGAATTAATTTATGGCGCAAATCAAGCCGCTTTGCTTTGCACACGAATTATTATTAAATGAAGCTGAAGAAAGATCAAGCTGATATGGGTTTTTTAATGTGCAAATGAAGGAGTATTTTGTTTATTATCACATCACATTTTGGAAAATTGAGATAAGAAAGGTATTTATTATTTCATGTTGGAATGAAAATTCAGGACGGGTGGAAGATGGAAAACAGAAAAAAATACAGACAACCTTATCAGAGTTACAATCATCTTAGCACTGAGATTGCTTTGTGAAAACAGGGCCCAGCTGAATAGACAGTGACTGATAATGTGATCATACAACTTGCTTGCTCCAAGTGCCTGCCCACTCCATATCCTCATCCCTGAGTGGTTTGCATGTGAATGAATTCATAAGGTAGCAAAATTGATTATGACAGCTTGTTGTGTAAATAATTTGCTTCGGAACAGGGTCCAATTCCACAAAGTGATCTTTGCACTTTGACCTCATTCTTAAACATAGACTTATGACAGTCATAGTGCTAAGATCGCTGTGTGGACTGGGGTCTACACAGAGAGGCTGATGTTAGGGGTATGATGACACAGTTGGCCAAGATAAGCGCTAGGTAGGGTAGCCTAGTGGTTAAAGTGTTCGCTCATTACACTGAAGGCCTGGGTTCAGTTCCCGACATGGGTACAATGTGTGAAGCCCAGGGCCCACGTGCACAAAGCGATCTTAGCGCTAAGATGATTGTAACTCCCATACTTTAAAATAGGCTTATGATAGTCTAAGCGTTAAGATCGCTTTGTGCAGGTGGGCCCTGGTCTGGTATCCATTGCTGTGATGTTGCTGGAATGTTGCAAACAGCAGTGTGAAACCCAACTCACTCACTCCCTCACTCACTCCCTCACTCACTAAGTGCTGTAATCTCCTTGATGTCTATTCATGACAATACAACAAAAATGAGGCACTTGGACTGATTCTGTTCTGGATTTACACAAAACGGAAAGTGGAGTCATAAATATCCAACAGCACAATGGATAAATGAAATATAATGCCATTTTAACACATCAGATTGACAACATACTCTTAATCACATACCGACCAGTCAATATTAACACATAAACCGCATAGCCCACCAAGGACTGCTTTCTAATACTACATTTACATGATCTACCAAGTAGCACTGATATAACAAGGGCCAGATAATGACGTAGTCTCGATGGTTACTTAGTGGGTTTACATTTTGCAGCATATCTATAATAAAAAGATGTTTGAAAAAGAATAAAATTGTCTTAATAATTATAGTTTTCAACTTTCATCAACTCATGGTGATATATTTGATATTGAAAGACATGCAGGTGAAATTCTATTTTTCATCCAAGATCATTCTTCCAACTTTTTAAGTTTGTAAACAGTAACAACCAGTGCCTTGAGTGTAAAAAACTTCAGTGGCAGACAGATAAATGATGTCATCTGATGACATCATGGTAACTGCAATGTGATTCAATCCATTGTAGCGATATGTCCTTCGCCTCGGTGATTTCGCTTGATCTCACCCAAAAGATATCTCCTGTGGAATCCTGTTTTGCAAATATGCATAACTCGATTGATAGCATTTCAATATTGTTTTTCATATGCATATATCACTTTACAGATGTAACTATGAGAATATATTCAATGAATATTCAAGGTCTATTAGCTTATAGTAATTTCAACATCACAAGTTTCAAATATACAATACATTTGCAATAAAAATTAATGATTTGAATAATATAAAATTTACACTAAAAAAGGGTATTACCAAGCCCCAGAGGTTCTGTGAACATGGTGAACTTACCTCACTATCTAATGAATGTTACATCTATGTGCCATGAATCAGCATTTGCGAATTAGTCAATGTGCATAAAGCTTCATCATTTCCTCCGAACACTTGAGAGTTCCGTCTGGATACAAACACTACTGCTACTTCCTGTCATGACTGTTATCGCAGCATGACCACTACACAATGCTTTAAGTGCATGATAGATTGGGTTCATTCTAAAATTATTCATTAATTCTGCTGGCCATCTGAAGTTTTCATTTCATATAAGTAAGGAAATGGTGGACAACTTGTAAGAAGTCATCCAACCAATCTACCTAAGACTTAAAGATTGTCATCAAGAGACACCAAAAGGCTGGAAGACTTAAAGCAACACATGTCAAATTGGAATTTCAGTTCACATGACCAAAATCGGAGAAAACAGTTATTCGAACCCACAATCATAGGTTTCTGGCATGCCCAAGGGACGAAACTCTGCACAGCGAATGGCGGTGCCCTAGACGACATGGCTGTATGTAAGACATTAATAATCATGGTAATCAGGTAACTGTCCCAATACGCTTCCACTGATCATTTTATTCACTGATATTACTGGTAACATCAAAATATAATGATGGAATTAAAAAAGTATGCTATGCTTGTCGTAAAAGGCGACAAACAGGATTTTGTGGTCTGGCTCGGTGACTTGATTGATGCATGTCATCGTATCATAATTGCGTAGATCGATGTTCATGATGTCAATCACTGGATTGTCTAGTCCAGATTTGATTATTTACAGACAGTTGTCATATAGCTGTAATTTTGCTGAGTGAGGCGTTAAACAACAAACAAAAGACAAAAAAGTATATAATGAATAAAGTTATTGATGTAATAGGTACCAGCATCTGGTGAAGTCATAAACTGTTAAGTTTGAGTGAATGCTTGTAACTGTTAATGGTATGCATTGTTACAAGGATGAGACTAAAGCATATCAGCACTACACTCACAGTCAATCGACTGACACTAGTGACAGTCTGATGTTATGGAAACATTTACAGCATTGAAGAGTTGGGTAAGTTTTCATATGATTTTCTTTCATATAAGGAGACCAAAATATTTAGTTTCATTCTTAAGCAATGCCATATTTCAATATTTCTTTTTTCTTAAATGTCAACTCTCTGAAGGCTATTATGGTGTGCGATCTGAGCCATGCAACCAGGAGTTCTTAATATTTTCACTGCAATCAAGGGCAAATCCATTCTTCATTCACATTATTCTGTCCAACATCATGAACATAATTATTTCACCACGTGTCAGCTTAATGTGGGAGGAAAGCCCGAAGTGAAGCAGGTCTCTGACGTTTACCACTTCGGTGAAACCCACGAGCACGGGTATGGTGCTGACAAACCTAGAAACATAATCGGGGCGAACTGGGATTCAAACCCTCATAGGTTTCTGGCGTGCCCAAGGAACGCAACTCTGTGCAGCAAATCGTGGTGCCTTAGACGACTGGGCCACCCGTGCCCCCGATAAGCCATATAGTTATGATACGAATAATGCTACGAACACTTTGTGGATTGGGTCCTGACCCGTCTGCCCCTGTGTCATCATACACCATCACTACACACGAGCTGCTCACACACAATACAGCACATACAGATGATGGTCCACAATACACAACTATTCACTCTGTAACTAATGCAATTAACCAGGAGTTCAGAACAGTACACACTGACCTGACACTGCATCTTCCAGTGCAGTATTGATTTTTTTATTTGGTACATACAAACATCCCATTGCAAAACTATCATGACGTGACAATTCCAGACAGCACCCTTGTCTCCTACCGACTTCAAATGGCCAAATCATACACCAACAGTCGCCCTAATTTGCCCGAATTCTTACGCAGCAATGAAAACATTTCCTCTATCAGCTAGAACTGAATACCAGCTAGCTCATAAACTGAGCAGATAAATCTCCAGGGCTGGGCCAGCACATGAAAGCTCTGCAGACAAAGTGCTGAATCACCTGTGCTCCTGTCGTGAGTCAGCAAAATACACTGGCTTAGTTTCACATTTTCTGAAGCTATGCACTGGTGATTTCTTTGTACAAGTTTACTGTAAACCCAATTGCTATTATTTTGTTCAATAGTTTTGTTTGCAATTACGGCAGACTATATATGCACTGTCATTGCAGCTGCAATAACGTCTGTGGAACAGCTGCTGTATAAAAGCAGAAAATAGTTTTTATTACATTTGAAATATGTATGCTTTGTTTGTCAGTAAAATAAATATAAAAATGATTATGCAAAAAAAAGTCAGTTACTTTAGTCAGTGTTAAAAATTTGGACTAGTCCTGTAGTCCTTGCCAAACAGCCCAATATTTAAGGTATCAAATTGTCAGTTTATGCAAATAAAAGTCAGTTACTTTACTCATTATAAAAAATTGGGACTTGTCCTGTTGTCCTTGCCAAACTGACCAATAAGGACTAGTAGAAATGTGCCATTTTTAAGGGTTTTGCTATTTATTATAATTATAAGGACTCGTGGACTACCGCTGCTTACTTAATGCTGTATCAACATGCTTGAACAATCAAGTGCTATCAAGTTCTACAAGGGTGATGGGGTAGCCCAGTGGTTAAAGCATTTGCTCATCACGTAAGGTTTCATTCCCAACAAGAGTACAATGTGTGAATCCCATTTCTTGCGTTCACTGCCTTATTATTGCTGGAATATTGAGATAAGCGACATAAAACCATACTCACTCACTCAACTTTTATTCCAACCCATGCTTGCGGAAAGAGACGACTATAATTGTCAGAAGAGGTGACTAACAGGATTGGATGATCAGGCTCGCAGACTTGGTTGCATAGATCGATACTCATGATTTCAATCACTGGATTGTCTGGTGCAGACTCGATTATTTACAAACCGCCATCATACAACTGGAATATTGCTGAGTGCAGCATTAAACAACAAACAAAACTTGAACCCTTAGACAAGCCAAGTATGCAGATTAAGAAAAAAGGAATTGATATTTCTTTCCTTCATATGGCCTACATTATGTTCCGAAGGGATAAATGTAAATATAATTTCAACAGTTTTAGCAGGCTTTGTGGAAAGAGAGCCAGGGTGAATAAAAAAGTAGGACTATGATTTGAGTGCATGCATATCTCTGCTGATGACTCAATCAGCAATGGTGTCAATTCTGCTTATCACCACACTCAGGGAACCGTACCTGTTCATTTGATGAAACTAACCCAATGTCATATGTCAATACAGAGAGGGATAAGATTACACGTAGCCTTGTGTTGATAACATGGATGGACGACAACACAACTGCACGTATTTGTCCTACAATGACACTGCACAAACTGATATGAGTAAACATTGCCGGGATTTAAGTGTTCTCAGCTCATATTAAATTCTGTCCAATTAAAAAAGATTGGGCTTACATTATGAAAGTGAAAAAAACAATGAGAACACCTTGCTGACACTGCTCATATGGCATCACTTTAGATCATTTTTTTTTTTTTTAAAAAGAGAAAAGAAATAAATCTTTGTATAATATGGCAATCATTGGACAAGGTTTTCTTGAAATGTCATCTTTATTACAACCATAAACAAGTAAAATTTATTTAGATCAAGCGGTAGCTGAAAACTAAAACTTTTCGATAATAGTTACTAGGCAATTATACACCCCTTCTACACTTCTTCTTAACTAATTCTGTAATTTACTGAGTAAATATGGACTGTCATGTTTATTTTTAATCTTAATAGGGGGCACTTACAAAGATTACTTCCAGATGGGTGCTTTACAAAATCTACAACATCCGAGAAAAAAAAGAACATGTACTGCTTGTACCAGCTACCCTATTGTGTCACAACTATAATCAATATTTCCACATTGGTTTGAACACCCTGCTGAGCCAATTATGATCCATTAAAACCATTAACACAGTCACATTGCCTACGTCCCCTGAATCTGCTTCTGGGTAGACTGAGAGTGCTCACTTAATACATAAATATTACCGAATAACAAAAGGCCAACATTTTAATAAACTTAATCTTTTAACCCTGGATTTACCTGGTAAATTTCAAAAAAAATATTATTCAATTTGTATTTTATATTCCACTCACTCAAAAGTTCATACTCTATACAAGGGCAATAGAACAAAATGTTCTTTTTTCAACATATGGATGTCTGCTGGTTTGAGGTTTAATGACATTTTCAGCCTTAAGTATCATACTGTTGTTTATGTGATAAAGATCGTTGGCAACTGATCATTCTAATGTGATGATTGAACCATCAACCATCAAGCTTACTGCACATTCTACAGTAGGGGATTGTTGGGAAGTTTCTCATATAGGGGGGAACGGGTGGCCTAGTCTAAGGCTCCGCGATTCGCTGTGCAGAGTTGCGTCCCTTGGGCACGCCAGAAACATATGATTGTTGGTTCCAATCCCGGTTCGACCCGATTATGTTTCTAGGTTTGTCAGCACCATACCCGTGCTCGTGGGTTTCACCGAACTGGTAAACGTCTGAGACCTGCATCACTTCGGACTTTTCTCCCACAATAAGCTGACACGCCGCGATATAACTGGAACATTGTGAAAAGCGGCGTTAAACCAACTCACTCACTCACTCACTCTCATATATAGTACCGTATTTTCCTGAGTATAGTGCGCACCCCCCTCTAGCGGGTTCAATATTTTGGAAAAAAAGAAATTTGAATATTATGTGCAGAAAAAAATTACACCATACCCCTTCAGCGAAGTCCGGCAAACGAACGGGTGCTGAGAAACTTCGTCAGTACAAATTCTAAATTTGAGATAAAAAATCACCAGACATGTTGATTTACCTTTTAAGTTGTATTTTATGTTCAGCTTGGCATTGTTTTATATCCAGGGATTAAGATTACCTTGTGTATTTTCTCATAAACTAAGCCGGACACAGCAACCAGCTGTACACACGTTTTCTTGGAATCTACTGATTCGGTCAAGACACACCCAATGATATAACTTTACCATGTTTACAGTATTTTAATGTAAGGATCGGCAAAAGTTGTATCTGAAACTATTTTTTTATCAGGAATAATATATTCCAATGTCTTGTTAATTTAGTTGCAGCTTTTACTAAACATATTTAAAATAATAATAACCAAAAGTGAAGCAGCTGATTGCTATTGTCGGGTATTATTTTTTACATGGAACCAGTCTGACCAGTCACCGTCAAGGCTCCCGTGCACGTGATCGCATGATCGCGAGAATTACGTGTTGACATAGAATCGTCCAACAAAAACAAATATGACTTTTAAAGAATCAAAGTATGGCATTTATGATATATGTATCCATTCTCTGTCAACTAAAGTTTGTTTCAAGGCGTCAATAGCGGTATTCTGACTGCAGTTGCTGATAATAACGGTGAGTTGTGCAATCTTCCGATTGCTTCACACATGATTTCGCCGAAATTAATTAAAACAATATTCAAAGGAATTTTGAATAAAATTAATGAAATAAGTTACAAACATAAGTCCAGATATACAAAGAACACTTTTTATAGCCAGACAGTGTAATTACATGAATAATTTGCGAACTTCAGTATGGATTTGTTGACATGGTATTTCCGGTGTTACATGCTCACGGTAATGTCTTTCAATGGGGGAAAAAACATCAAAACTCATTAATTTGTGTATAATGCTCACCCCCTTCTACACAGAAAAATATATTTATTTTTCATTGGTTTCTACAGAAGTAAAAACTAAAGGGCAGGAAAAGTGGGAATTACAATTTGAAAACTTAAATTGGAACAATATTTGTAATAAAATTTTCAGTACAACACAGGATGTCAAACTGCGATGGTTTCAATACAAAATTACCCACAGAATTCTCACCACTAATACTTTTCTGTATTTACTCAATTATGCTCAGAATGTTTTGTGCTCCTTCTGTCACAATGAAAAGGAAACAATTACTCACTTGTTTTGGGAATGTGATGTAATAAAACAATTTTGGGATGAAGTGTCATTGTGGATCGACCAGTGCTTTCATGTTTATAATATGACATTTTGTGCAGAATTGATACTTTTTGGAGTTAAAGAGAACATAAAAACAGATAAAGTGTTTGATTTACTTTTACTAATTGCAAAATACTATATTTATAGATGCAAATTCCAAAATACAAAACCTTATTTTCATGTTTATAAAAAGGAAGCTTTTTCATGATACAACATTGAAAAAAATATTGCTTTCAAGACAGGTAATCAACAGAAATTCTATGGTGCTTGGATGCTGTATCATCAACTTTTCGAAAATGAGGAGCAGCTTTCAATTTAATTTTAGTTTTGTAATTAAGATTTTAATGTTTGAGACCATGTACTTTCCTAAACTGCAATATGATAAATAAACAAGAATGAATGTGTGAGTGAGAAGTATGTTATTTTCTGTAAAAAAAACAACAAAGTAAGATGTACTGATAAGTTGTGCTTTATGTCATGGGCTTTCTGCTACCCTGGGCGGAAGCCCATTTATGTAACAGGTACGTCTTTCTAAAAACAATAAAATAAAAAAAATAAAAAAAATAAATATGTGGTCTGGCTTCATAAGAAAAACATGAAAACATTTAGTTTCCTCAAGATTTTCACAGGATCTTTTAGATACTTGCTTCATGTTGGTGTAAACTGTCAACAGCAAATGACAAACACCCTGCATCAATAATGTTGTTTCACACAGTTCCAAGTTAGAGAGCATCATCAGTTTGGTCAACAGCCAAACATTTCTCTTGATGACTTGTTAAAATAGCATGTAGCCTGTATGGTCTAACATAGAAATCACACAATAATATTTAACAAAAAAAGTTAGACATCATGAATATTTTGGGGATATTTTGTATTTGTAAAGACTGAGCAAAGAATTTCATAAAAAAATGTCCCCCAAAATATTCATGATGCCTACCTTTGTTTTATTTTTGTATTTGTCCATGGAAACATCAAATCTCGTTCACAATGAAGGCTGACATTAAAATTTCAACTCCCGCCAGTAGGCAAGTCTTACTTAAAGTGCCATGGCAATGAGTGAATTGTTATTTGCAAAGCCATGCTAACTCCCACCTCAGTACATTCATATTGTATCACAAGGCCATGAACGCTTCAAGGAGGTAATATTTCAGAAGACATTTTTCAAATGTATTCGAAGGTTTCACATCAGTCATGTACACTTGAAGTCTTCCATCCAATGAGAACTCACGACATAGTCACATGATGACCATTCATTACAAGTCCATGAAGCAACTAGCTATAGATGTACAGTTTTCATCCAGATTACAGATTTATACAAATGTCCCTATATGCAGTGAGCTGACTTCGCTGGAGAACAATATATAAGATCTTATTGTGATAATGTTCTCTCCACTAGTGTGTTTCAAATTACATCTTACAATGTCTAAATATAAGAACGGGAATATTAAAAACCATAAGTCTAATTCGTGAAACGCAACATGGATATGTCAAGCATGTAGTATATGTTCGTTCACCATACCCATTTTAAAACCATTTCTTGAGTAGTTGAAATATAGAACGTAAACGCCAGAGAAAATCAGTCTTGATTATCCAACGAAGATTCCATTAGGTGTAAAAGGCCAAAAAGCAGAAAAACTTGTATAAATGGATCCTTGAAGATCACCACACTGTTGTATTTTTCAACCAACATAATATGATACACCAGTTAAGTTTCAAACTATTACAATGAATGGATAGAAAGGAGAAATGGTCAACTAAAAATCCCCCATGATAATATTCAAACTACCTGTGTCATGGTGGAATATATGCCTCTGATCATGCCAGCAGACGATGGCCTTTCATCATCAACCTTGTCAATGGCCAATATCTGAAGTGACTAAACTATTATCAAATTGGATTCCACCAAAATGTATTTAAAATAGAAAACATATCATACGTTTATTTTTAAAAATTACCACATAGACCTTTACCGTCACTATTTTTAAGACATCAGAAATAATTTTGAAAAAGCTGGACTTTTCATCAAGAGATAAAATTGTATCATATTGTCACGTTGTTCAGACATGTTAGCTGTCAACATAGGAAATATGTCATGTCTCAACACAAAATATACATATCAGAAAGTCGTAAGAGTCAGACAAACAACAAAACCATCTGAAAAGTTCCTACACGCGAAGAACTTTAACATGTGATTTTGAAAGCATTTATGAACGAACCAGTAAATGTGCTCCAACAGCAAGTGACGTATGTTGGTGGAGCTCTGGTATCCTGGGAAGGGGAAGGGGAAGACGCTGCAGCGTTCATCAGGCATGGAGGCTGTGACAGCGACAACTACAACTCTCTTGTACATCAACGTCTCGAGTCCACACATCTACACTGCCGTGTATACCATTCAGACTTTACCTTCTACGTCAGTGAGAAGCTTTGGACGGAGGAGCTACGCCTCTCCAACAGAATAGCAGAACGCTTGGATGACTAGTCTTGCTCCATTGAGCTTTGAGTCGCAGGGCATAATAACATATAAATATAATGCAAAGTCCTACCCGGATGAAGTTGATAGTGGCTCTTTTAGGATGAGCAACATGGAGTAGACAAGAAGGAAGAAACTCCACGATAGCATTGAAATGGAGATGGGTTGGTGGATAGGGGGGGGGGGGGGGGTGGACAGACAGAGAGGATGGGACAGTCAACGACAGACGGTATGAATTACAAAACATGTTGAAGCTGCTATTTAAAAATTACGCCATTCAAAACGTACCACTTCCATACTTGTTTGTTTATTTATACACGTTGTGAATAAAAAGCTTGTAAAAAATCCTTGAAGATCTAATCATCTTCATGAATGAACACTACTCAATGAACTGGCATATAGAATATTTTCTAATGAATTATTCATTGCAAAAGGTGATGTGAAATGTTGCAACCAAGATTATTGCACTTACATAGCCGTGTGTGTGGGGGTGGGGGGGGGGGGGTGAGTGAGTGAGTGAGTGAGTGAGTGAGTGAGTGAGTGAGTGAGTGAGTGAGTGAGTGAGTGAGTGAGTGAGTGAGTGAGTGAGTGAGTGAGTGAGTGAGTGAGTGGAGAGATCCCTGCAATTCTGGAAATTCAT
Source organism: Haliotis cracherodii (assembly GCF_022045235.1). Classification (NCBI taxonomy): domain Eukaryota; kingdom Metazoa; phylum Mollusca; class Gastropoda; order Lepetellida; family Haliotidae; genus Haliotis; species Haliotis cracherodii. Next base: position 37,195,416 of record NW_027266297.1, on the reverse strand, counting down.
AATTACATAATGTTTATAGCTGGCCCTTTTAGACCAGAAGAAGTTTTACTTGTCTCCAGCTTCAGGCAAGTTTGCAGGCTGTTATAGAGGATGCACACTATTCTCGACAAATGAATTGTCCCCAAAAGTGATATCTAGTATCTTCACAAACTGATGTGACATGAAAGCACATCCCATCATATTTCAATCATATTCTAATCCTTATTGAACACATATCAATAATTACTACAAATGCATTCCTCCTGTTTGGTTGCAATTTGCAGCCACTACTCGACTCATCTCGCATCAAAACACGAGGCTGTGTGTACACGGTACAGATGACCATGTAGTAAGCTAATCAGTGTGTCGGATTAACAAGATGAATCACTGTGTCGGATTAACAAGACTAATCACTGAGTGATGTCATGAATCCGTTGCAAATTAGGTGTGTCGAAGCCATAGTGCAAGACTGTCAGATAAACGAGTGTAAATAGCACTGATTTCATCAATTCCCATCATTAGTGCTGGATTAACGAGTGTCAGATTAACAGGATGTGACTGTATATGTCTTTTAATAGTTAAACAAACAAGGTCAGAAGAAATTTAAATTGTTCAGACGGCTGTTGGCCAGTGATTTATTTATTGTCCCTGCTAAGAAGTATGATAGGCATCTAGAAGTTACACTGTGTGAATACATGACACTTTTATGGATAACCACTTCTTTTATTCTTTGTCACAACATTTCAGGGCTACTTCTTGCCCTGTCATCAGGTGAATACTAAGTAAGTGCAGAGAGCTGTTTACACAAGTTAGGATCAGGGATAATTCTAGGGTGGGGCCTTATGCTTTTAGCCCCTAAATTTGATTTTTTTTTGGTTTTGTTTGTTGTTTCACGCTGCACTCAGCAATATTCCAGCTATATGAGGGCAGTCTGTAAATAATCGAGTCTGGACCAGACAATCCAGTAATTGACATCATGAGCATCAATCCACGCAATGACATGCATCAACCAAGTCAGCGCGCCTGACCACCCGATCCCGTTAGTCGCCTCTTACGACAAGCATAGTCGCCTTTTACGGCAAGTATGGGTTGCTGAAAGCCTATTCTACCCCGGAATCTACAAATCTTCACGGGACGAAGGTGTAGTGATTGGGCCGGGTGTGATAACAAAGAGCCTCACCAACAATACGGCAATCAAGATGTCAATTTGTGGTTGATGATGTCCTTGCTTGTAAATATAATACCTTATTCATAATATTTTGAACATGTTGAACAGTCAGTAGTTTGATTGGCGAACGGCCCCAAAATATAATAACTGCAAATAACGATCCAAGAGATACATAAAGAACTGGCCAACTGTGACAAACAGGATAGAATAGGTTGGTGAGTTCAGACATCAAACAACCAGTAAATCCGGACATAAACAGGATGACTTGCAACATTTTTCATTGCCAAACACAACTCTTATTCCTTTTCCATGCGTGAAATCCATCCTTTATAGCTGTTATACAGAAAAATACACCGAAATAATGACCCAAGAGGTGAAAGTATGCATTTTTTCTTTGTAAGGGTGTATAATATAACTGATATACCGGTATATGTCACAGCCATCAGCAATACATGTATCACAATACAACCCTTGAATATCAATATTTTCCAATATAGTCACAGAAGAATTAATATATAATTACATATCCGGGAAATACCAAACGGTTCATAAAATGGATTTGTTTAACATTGCCGCAGTCAGATTATATTTAGAGAGTCATCATTATTTAAATATGGTTAAATATTTTTAAAGCTCGTACATTATATTAACATTTTTATCGATGCTGAACATGAGTTGTTTATCGTACACTAAAACACTTCAGGGACAATAAACCACTCACGGCTGCGTCCCTCATGGTTTATTCTCCCTGCAGTGTTTTAGTGTACGATAAACAACTCCCACTTGTCGTCTTTTTCTTAAATATTATACGCCACCCCTAATTCGTGACATATGACTGACCATGCTGATATGGGATCCTATTTCAAACTTATGTGTACTTGACAGGAATAGCTTATATCAACATTTATTATCAGGATCTAAAGAGAGTTTGATGCAAAAAGTGGTCTTTACAAAAGGTTCTGTAGTTTTAAAACTGCTACAAGAAGAGTGTGGCAGCAAACTGGAGTCGCCAGTATGCTGCATCACTGTACCTGGGCCCTAATTGAGTCTGGACCAGACAATCCAGTGATTGACATCATGAGCATCAATCCACGCAATTAGGATCGATGACATGTATCAACCAATCCTGTTAGTCACCTTTTACGACAAGCATAGTCGCCTTTTACGGCAAGTATGGGTTGCTGAAGACCTATTCTACCTCGGAATCTTCACGGGTCATTTCCACAAAGTGATTGTAGGGCTAAGACGATAACTCCCCAACTTAACATAGACATACAACAGTTGTAGCAGTCAGATCGCTTTGTGGAACAGTACCCTGAGATATTCATTGAACAATGATTGATTGAGGTCAGTGAGTTTTGTAAACCATGCCAGTATTGGCTCATCAATATCAAGGTCGTCCAACGAGGGCAGTAGCACCAACATTGATGTGCTAGTGCATCTGACCCTAACATACATGCTACGCTTACTTATGTATTAATTCATATCATAATACTGTATCAGTTTGTATAAAGAGATATTTATGATGTTGAGCAGTAACCCTGCATGACAAGAACTGAAGCTAGCTGTTCCATTAAGCCTACCCTTTAAAATTATGCTTTTGATGTTCATTGGATATTAGAGTCAACATGAGGTGAGGTGAGGTGAGGTGAGGTGAGGTGAGGTGAGGTGAGGTGAGGTGAGGTGAGGTGAGACAGTAAATTCACTGCCACTCTGAACATACACTTTTTGCAAGTATTTTGTGCAACTATGGGTCATAATGCAAAATATGAAAAATTATATATCAACCATAACATGGTTTATATCGGAGAAATCATTGAATCTGTTGATTCAGGAAATACAATCAACTCGTCCCTTTGGGGCCTCGTTCCCTCTACTTCCAGAACCCAAAGAATCGAGTGATTTCTCCATGACAATAATTAGAAGATAATGTGTTTTCAAAGTAGAGCTAGGTTACCAGTAGATTTAACCGCGCTAAATTGAATTTGGAACCGAACGCACATCGTGTTTTCTGCAATAAAATGTATTGCCACACATACTTTGAATATTGTAGTAACCGCATCTGTGCATTTTGTAACCTGTAATTGTAGATATAATTATTTAAATATGCCTACCAACAATGACTGAAAAAAGTACTATTCTATGAATATTAGCTTCCACGGTGATGCGGCCATCAAACCAGCTGTTTCAAACAGAGGGGGTTTATTGTGATTTAATAGCCTCTGATTGACCAATCAGAATCGAGTAAATTCCAAATTCATAAAAGAATGCAGGTTTAACTGGTTGATCACAATGCCTTCTGTATGCCATGGAACATGAAGAACCAAGGCTAACCAAGTATTATATCATGAAGAGTATTGTGCCAAGCCTAGCTATTAGGGTACAGATACACACCAATCTTGCAAGAAACCATGGTGATGAAAATATTTTTTCTATTTTTGATCTTGGATCTGACACCCTATTTTCTTCAAAATGTGAAAAAAATAATAATCAAAATTTACATTTTAAATAATTTTAAGGTTACAGTGTTAAAAAATTATCATCTATAAAACTTTTGATCTGTTTGATTTACTTCTGATGCTCAGTCTGACATATTATACAAAAATATGTCCTAACACAGGAAAAATGTCCTTCCAACTGACCTCTCCTTCACATTTCATGACAATGCAGCTGTTGTTGGAATTGATTCCCATTTTAGTCTCAGCCATGACAAGCATGGGACCTTTGTATAACAATACACACACTATCCCAACCCCGTGAACTATCCCACATGTAAGCAGTGTATACAACACGCATGTTTGACCATCAGAGCAGGTAAGCATGCAACACAACACAAAGCCATCCATTATCAGCATGCAGTTATGGCGGTGTTCAACTGGGGGGATACAATCTGCAGTGGCAGGAGGAATGTGGAGGAATACCTGCACAATAGCAGCTACCCAACATGATATCCATTGGCAACGCACGGATGAACATCGCAGCAACGGGTTCATCCAGGAGCAGCACTGCCTAAGTTGTCAATGACCTAATGCACTTTAGTTTTGAATGCCGTCCTTGAAATGGGTCAGTAAAAAATCAGTGTCATCATCAAGGGGCTCAAAGAATGGAAAAGTTTCAAACGAGGTTGTGAAAGACTCAAGTACTTGAGAAGGAGTAATTGATAGTTTGTACAAGGTCAAGTAAAGCGTTGGCAGTTGCATAAATGAGAGGCTTCAACACATGGCGCATCTGCATGAGACTCATCACAGGGAATACTGGAGGTGGCTACAGAGAGATGAATAGTTACAAACACGACTCACAAAAAATGGTTTCCTGGTCATTTGTAAATAAAAATCGTAAGTGATTTCTTGGCATTTCATTGGCTAACCAAGCAATTTGTTTTGCATTGATGTGTCCATAATCCAATATACATTAGTCCACTAATGGACTACTGTTTCCTGATTGGCCAATAGTAGAGTGGGCAGGGTTTGTGTTGCATTTATTATGCTGATTAATGTCCCTGATTTCATATTGTAGCGTAGCAGATTTATGCAAAATGTGCATACTGAATTTTCTGTTTCCCTAAATGCAAAAAAATCAATTCTTATTTAAATAGATCATATTAAGCGATTCTATGGCATTTGATAGTCCAACTAAGTAATATTTTTATGTGAGTTTATGTTAGGCGGAGACCATTAACAGGCTAATGTTTCTTGATTAGCTGATAAACGAATGGCGAGGTCTTGTGTTGCATTTCTTCACTGAACGAGGTCCCTGAGTTTGTATTGTTGTGCTATGTTAATGATTGTTTTTTTGAGTGCTGATAATTAAGTAAGCAGTCTGTGAAGTTATTATTGTTGACATATTTATATATAAGAATTGACTTCAATATGATATTGCATTCAGGGTTCAATAGCTCATTTGGCTTTCTAAGTTACATGGTTAAGTGGAGAATCTCTGTATCAGGCCATTATGTTTTCTGTATGTTTGCAAATCTGAGCTAAATGAAGCTCCTCTGAAAAGCAGGATGGCCATCCATTCCAAATACCTTGATAACCAGAACACATGACATGCTGCATTGCATCATGTTGCATCTCACCTGCACACACGACGTACTGCATTGCACCTCACCTACACTCACATGACATGCTGCATTGCATCTCACCTGCATACACATGACACGCTGCATTGCATCTCACCTGCACACATGACATACTGCATTGCACCTACCCTGCACACACATAACATGCTGCATTGCATCTCACCTGACCACACAGAACATGCTGCATTGCATCTCACCTGCACACACGACATACTGCATTGCATCTCACCTGCATACACATGACACGCTGCATTGCATCTCACCTGCACACATGACATACTGCATTGCACCTCACCTGCACACACATAACATGCTGCATTGCATCTCACCTGCACACACATAACACGCTGCATTGCATCTCACCTGCACACACATAACATGCTGCATTGCATCTCACCTGCACACACATAACATGCTGCATTGCATCTCACCTGCACACACATAACACGCTGCATTGCATCTCACCTGCACACACATAACATGCTGCATTGCACCTCACCTGCACACACATAACACGCTGCATTGCATCTCACCTGCACACACATAACATGCTGCATTGCATCTCACCTGCACACACATAACATGCTGCATTGCATCTCACCTGCATACACATAACATGCTGCATTGCATCGCACCTGCACACACACGACATGCTGCATTGCACCTCACCTGCACACACATAACATGCTGCATTGCATCTCACCTGCATACACATAACATGCTGCATTGCATCGCACCTGCACACACACGACATGCTGCATTGCATCTCACCTGCACACTCCCAGCCTTTTGAGGTTGAAAAGAATTCAAAAGAAAATCCAAGATGGCTGTGTGGCATCCATGTTGAGTTTTCATATTTGATCCTTTGACACACTTGAACTTCCCATGGCATAAATTCACATGGCTGTTTAAGCCAGGTGGACTAATAATTTCATCATTTTTATGTACAGATATAGACAATAGCTCCTCTATCCTAATGTCTGATAACATATATATTTGCCATTAGTTTACGTATGGTTGACTTGCATTAATGCAGAAGTAAATATAAGTTTGATATGGACTCCATCACCTGGCATCAGTTTCCATAATTCATAACATCATGTTTCACATGTGCTAAGTATTAATTATGAATCAGTCGAGCATACAGTAGACACTGATAGATACTGGAAGTTTCAAAGGACAAGCTGTGATGGCCAGAGAAAACTGCATTCCTTTGCTTTTATATGTCCCATGTAAATTTAACTATAGACTAGGTATTAGAAATGCTTGACTGGCTTTCACATAACAACAATGGTTAACCTTTCAAGTGATCCAGTTATTTAACAGACAATCCAGCACACACTGCAAAGAACAACTTGTGTATTAACGTTCTTGAGTGATCTTGGTATTGTTCACATCACTTATGAAGAACACTTTTTTTACTACTTTTATAGCTAGGCATTCCACAGATGTTGACTGTATTAAGAAATGGGATTGGCTGGAATGTGACTGAACTATTTGAATTCAATGATTGTGAATCAAATTCTCATGGTCTATTTGTGGGTCAACTAGTAGGTCCAAGTGGAGGTCTTTAGTTGTGTCTCTGACGCAGGGAACAGAGCTAGTTAGTCTGAAGTTAACAGTGTCTGAGGGCCAGTAGAAATGCCACACGTTAAAGTTTTTATGTGAAACTGTAGATGTACTTCACAATTGCTTTGAATAATAATAATTTGTAACTGTTTAATTTCATACTGATTTCACTGTTAGAAAAGTAAATGGACCTAAACAAAAAAACAAATTACTTCACAATGAAGAACTATTTCAAAAGAAAAGAAAGCAGACTTTCATCCTGATGTCTTTTTGAAAATTGGCAAATTGCCATTGTCCCAGTTATGTGACAGGGGTGATGTCAAAAACTGTCTCACCATTTATGCCATAACATTCATTAGAGTTGGCAGTATGACTTAACATATCAACAACACAATGGTGACAAATTAACTAAAGTTAACTACTTTTATGCTTCTAAACCAAATAATATGTCACATTTGTAAAGTTATATATCAGCAGCAATAGACCAAAAACATGTATTGAGACAATCCCTGTCAATATGTTGACAAGTTCATAACTGACTTTGAGAGAAGGCCTCTTTGAGCATGTTGAGGTCAGTAGTAAAAAACAACTGATATACATTTTTCACAATTATATTGGAGGCTGTCCTTGACAACATCAAAACAAGTTGGGGTGTGTGTTGGTATAGCGGACAAAGTGTCTGTCAGCTGATCTGCATGATGGACATTAGTGGGTTTGAACCTCCCTCTCCTCATTGTAATACTCTTTGTTCATGTATTTACCCCCAGTTGTTTTGCAAACCTGAGACAATGAACCTTAATCATAATAACAAGGCAAAAAGTGGGCAGGGCTTACTAATACCCCCGACCTTGACTCCAACGTATTTCTAAGTTCAAAACATTATAAAAGCAACATTTTCTCAGAAAATCCACTCATTGAAATCAAACATTGCACTGCACCTCCTCGACTAGTATGGAAACTGTTCCCTAAATTTGAAAAGAATCCATGCAGAAGTTTTCAATGAATAGGTCGCACAAATGTTTAAGAAATTAAATTCTAAGTAAAAAAATGAAACATAGCTGGGTTTTTTTTCCAGAAATTCCAAACATAAAAATCAAACTTAGCACTCCATATCAACTACTGGTATAGAAAGTGTTCACCAAGTTTGAAAAGAATCTATGAAGATAAAAGATGTCATTACTTGTTCTACTTTTAAAAGAAAGACTTACGCTGAAAAGGAAGACTGAACCCAACTAAGTCTACAATATCCTTTACTTAGTGATCATATGCACAGGATTGGACTCTCATTTCTTGAACAGTGTTGAAACATGTGTTCTCACTGCCATATATCTGACTTTACTGCCAAGTTGGTGTATGATGAAGTCATATCCTGTCTAAGGTATTGAAAATTACTGTTGTTATTCACAGCTCACTAGTCACTAAGGTTGTTACGATTCACTCACATATTTGGTGAATCAAACCGTATCCATTCATGAATTGAATTTGTTATTCGTGGTCACTAAAATCGAATATTTACGAATATGCAGTCAAGTTCATTTACATACCCTGTACCTAAAAATATCCATAAGAACTTATCACATGCATAGATTTCTTTAAAGACAACACTCATATATTTAATTTGACAGTATTGTGGTCACTGGTCATTGTTGTATTTGAGCAGATACTAGTACCTAGATAAGTGCAGTATGTGAATGTGTAATATATCAATAATTAACCAACCATGTCAAATAACTGTGTTACTGTTTTTCACTGAATAGCTGACTTGTTATTGTATTTGTAAATAAATATTCGTATTCCTTACCCTATATACATGATATTCGTGATACGAATCATATTCACCTCATAGTGTATTCGTTGCAGCCCTACTAGTCACAACTGGTTACTTTTATGATTTATAAAGAGAAAGAAATCTTTGAACAGCAGGGCTTGATGGAACTTGATTTAACCAGGTGCATGTTAACATGAAAAGCTAGATGCATCAGACAAAATCAGGTTGCACCCTTGAAGAGGGTCATGTCATGTGACAACTAGAAAGTGTTTTTACTCGTAAAAAACATATGTCTCCCCCCACTCCCCTAACCCCCATTCATTCGTTTACTTCACGTTAAACCCCATCTCTTCATTCCCACCCTCCATTACTAAATAACAGAGACAAAAATAGAACTCCTAGAAATTTCAAACAACTAATGGGCACCACTTCAGTGCTGGGTTAATGTGTATACAAAGTTTCGCGAAAAAATATTAAATGGTTTCTGAGTTATGGTCAGGAAACAAAGCTTACCCCCATTCAGAGTCTATGTTCAAGTTATCTCCATGGAAACGAGAAAAAATAAAAATGTCAAAAATCTCTAAATAGCAAAAGGCACCACTTCAGTGCTGGGTTAATGTGTATACAAAGTTTCGCGAAAAAATATTAAACGGTTTCTGAGTTATGGTCAGGAAACAAAGCTTACCCCCATTCAGAGTCTATGTTCAAGTTATCTCCATGGAAACGAGAAAAAATAAAAATGTCAAAAATCTCTAAATAGCAAAAGGCACCACTTCAGTGCTGGGTTAATGTGTATACAAAGTTTCGCGAAAAAATATTAAACGGTTTCTGAGTTATGGTCAGGAAACAAAGCTTACCCCCATTCAGAGCCTATGTTCAACTTATCTCCATGGAAACGAGAACAAATAAAAATGTCAAAAATCTCTAAATAGCAAAAGGCACCACTTCAGTGCTGGGTTAATGTGTATACAAAGTTTCGCGAAAAAATATTAAACGGTTTCCGAGTTATGGTCCGGAAACCAAGCTTACCCCCATTCAGAGTCTATGTTCAAGTTACCTCCATGGAAACGAGAAAAAATAAAAAAGTCAAAAATCTATAAATAGCAAAAGGCACCACTTCAGTGCTGGGTTAATGTGTATACAAAGTTTCGCGAAAAAATATTAAACGGTTTCTGAGTTATGGTCAGGAAACAAAGCTTACCCCCATTCAGAGCCTATGTTCAACTTATCTCCATGGAAACGAGAACAAATAAAAATGTCAAAAATCTCTAAATAGCAAAAGGCACCACTTCAGTGCTGGGTTAATGTGTATACAAAGTTTCGCGAAAAAATATTAAACGGTTTCCGAGTTATGGTCCGGAAACCAAGCTTACCCCCATTCAGAGTCTATGTTCAAGTTACCTCCATGGAAACGAGAAAAAATAAAAAAGTCAAAAATCTATAAATAGCAAAAGGCACCACTTCAGTGCTGGGTTAATGTGTATACAAAGTTTCGCGAAAAAATATTAAACGGTTTCTGAGATATGGTCCGGAAACAGTGGGAACGCCGACGCCGACGCTGACGGGAACCGTGCCAGAAACAATATGTCTCCCTCCATTCTGGGGGAGACATAATAATGACACACTGCAAAGGGATCAATGATGTAGTATGGTACATAAAGCTTAGAGGTACTGAGTATGTTCCAAGATTATAGTTGTGTGGATAAGTAAGAGTTAGTCCGACCAAAATAAAAATAAACATTACATGCACCAACTGCATGTAGACATAAATAGTTTTTCATTAGTTTGTGAATTATGGCTTGGAAACGAAACTTAGAGTTGTTTGAGGTAAAGTTCACATTGTTACCATGGAAACATAACAAAATAAAATCTAGAAAAAATTCAAACTAGCAAAAGGCACCAGTTAAGCTCATGAGCAATGTATAGCCCAAGTTTAGCTGAAATATGCTGAAAGTTTTTTTAAGTTATGCCCTGGAAACCACTTAAGCTAATGAGCAATGCATACACCAAGCTTCTTTCAAAAAATGGCTCAAAAGAGGATGGGAATGCTGACGTGGGCGCCGGGAGACATAATTTGTTGCTAATTTGGACTGTGTACCTTTCAAGCTCTTTTGGACAATAGTTCAATCTTACTCTGATTGTCTTTTCATTTTTTATTCATGTTGAACTGACGTCACTGAAATCCTCTGGCTGTTTGCGGACACACTTGATTAATCAAGGCAAGCTGATCATTATCAAGTCTCTTAACAGCCCTTCCAGAACAACATAAGCCTTAATCACAGCTTGGTGCCAATAGATCCGACTGGCTGTGTAATTGAAGTTGGGTATACTCATGTTTTGTTTGTTTCTTGTTTAATGCCTCACTCAGAAATATTCCAGCAATATGACAGCTGTCTGTAAATAATCAAGTCTGGACCAGACAATACAGTGATTGACATCATGAGCATCAATCTGATGCCAGATATGGAATACACTGACATGCATCAACCAAATCAGCATGCCTGACCCCATTATTTGCCTCTTTCAACAAGCATAGTCGCTTCTTATGGCAGGCTGAGTAAATTAAGTTGGTTAAACTCATATTACTTATATAAGACTGATGACATTAAGTGATGACAAATGGAATTCACTAATGATTACAATATTGATCATGAACTAGTTTAGATAACAAACTGAAGCAAAACATGGCCAAATCCGATCTCATCAATGGGTTCAAGGCCAGTTGCCATTGAAATATTTAGGACTTATTTAGCACATGAGACAGAACACTAAAATGAAGTGACCAGTGTTTATAACTACCTATTTCCATACCAAATATTTTGTCAGAATATCATGTCGCCAAATGTGATGTTGAAATTGACCACAGTCATGGCATCATGGTGTTGATCAACAATCATGATCAGGGCACATCTGGAATCAAATCCACAAAATGAGGGTCTTGTCGACTGATACATCTTAGCAGTGAGCAGCATTGCCTTTGTTGAGATAGCCAGTCCAATTTGGGAACTTTTAATGACACTTGCTGCAGACCTTGGAGATGAATATCAGCCCCAAAGCAGGTCTTGATAAATCCCTGAAGTGGTATTGTGGGAATGAGTTATACTGCTGTACCCTGCAGCAAGCGATATCATGGTTATACCATAGCAGTAATTATGTCAGGTAGTGGTGGGACATTACACTGATGCATCACGATATTTTAATTTCCGATACAAGTATCGATCTTAGTCGCACACTAAGTACAAAATATTGATTCATACCTTAAATGTTTACTTTAATGGCTGTTACACAAAACACTAATTAGTTGTGAAAAAGTAAATATAATAATATAATATAATATAGATAATTCATCTGTTGCATCATACTTGACACTGCCAGCTGTAAATCGTCAGTGTGCCAGGTATTTGACTATTCTGTCTATGAAAAAGATAGCTTACACACCACATATAAGAGCACTTACAAGTATCGCGATACGTATTGGATCTTGAACAAGGTATCGGGATACGTATCGGATCGAACAGTTGCTGTATCGTCCCAGCCCTACTGTCAAGACAAACTAGTGGTCGACGACATGAGCAACAATCCATGCTGTTTAAGGATGAAAACACACACGCTCACACTCAATAACCGCTGGCTGTAGTAAACACTGTGGCAGGGTATTTCCAGAGGGGCAACAGTACAGAGGTAACATTAAACACAGTAAACTATCTACATCATCCTTTCATCTTATTCTATGGTAGCAAAATAAAAAACACTGTCTAATGTTATCAGTGAATGTGAGCACGCCATGCATCCATGTGTGTACCCAGCTCTGGTGACATGCGGTATGAACACAGACAGATGACAGTCACAAAGGGAACTGCTTCATCATACGGCCATTGTTGATGTACTGCTAGTGCAAAGAGGGGAGAAAAGAGCAGGTATTGGTTTCATATAAGTGAGTAAAATTAGAGTGAGTGAGTGAGTGAGTTTGGTTTTACGCCGCTTTTAGCAATATTCCAGCAATATCACGGCGGGGGACACCAGAAATGGGCTTCACACATTGTACCCATGTCGGGATTTGAACCCGGGTCTTCGGCGTAACGAGCGAACGCTTTAACCACTAGGCTACCCGACCGCCCCGAGTAAAATTAGAGAAACTGATTTGATAAATGTAGTTTTGTGATTAAATACCAAAACAAAGTGAGTTTTTTTAGCTTTTGAGTGAGTGAGTTTTTGAGTGAGTGAGTTTTTGAGTGAGTGAGTGAGTTTTTGAGTGAGTGAGTGAGTGAGTTGGGTTTAACACAGCTATTAACAGTATTCCAGTTATATCGCAGCATGTCAGCTTAATGTGGGAGGAAAGCCCAAAGTGATGCAGGTCTCAGACATTTACCACTTCGGTGAAACCCACGAGCATGGGTATGGTGCTGACAAACCTAGAAACATAATCAAGCCGAACTGGGACTCGAACCCACAATCATAGGTTTCTGGCATGCCCATGTGCCAAAACTCTGCACAGCGAATCGCAGCACCTTACACGACTGGGCAACCCGATTTGGAGATCTCATTAGAGATAATGAGCAGTAACATCGGCAAATCAGTGTGTAAAATTTAATTTCTCAAACTTTAAAATAATAGTTATTGAAAAAATGTGTCCCCATTGAGAAGTGGAAGGACAGACGGGTAGGTGGATGGAAGAATGGCGGGAGATAAAATCACAGACTGTCGCGAGAAAATACTTCTCTTCTAATTCCTAAAGCACCTCCATACTAAAGTGACTGTTACCTTTTTAGGTGAAAGTCACACAAGTATGACACATGGATATGTATATCTGTAAATATGTAAACTTGATACCAATGAGCTTACCAGTGATTAATAACACTATTGATCTATGTCTACTGAACAAGATCAAAGCAACATAATGTTCATTCCTGACATGTCTCTCACTCCCACATTGAACTTTACACTCCTATTGAGCTACATTGGTGAATCATACATAACACAGCTGGCTAAAGTAACCATCTACTTGCTCACAAACTCCAAGTTTATAAACATTAATAAGAGCACACTGAAGATATTCAATGTGAGATTTATTTAGCCACAAAAAATAATATTGAGAACAAGTTGTTTCCAAACATTGCCATTGCATTAAGTGACCTTTAATATTTGTTACGTAACATGACACTCATGTCTGTTCAAATATGTAAATCCTCTCAAGCAAGCAGTTGAATAAAAAAAAATGTGAAAAAAACCACACAGTTATATTTAGTGTCTTATCAATATTATCCATATTATGAAATATTGTCAAAATTATCTTATCTACAACAAACTCTTTGAGATTAGAAATCTCCTAATCATGATAAAAGATATATGTGAATAAGGAAGGAATATTTAAAGCCATGAATAAAGTGTCAGTTTCTTATACACCTGCCTTGTACTTTAGTCTATCATAATAACCACTTTGAACTGCGTATCCTAGATCCGTCATGGACAAAGCCTGTATTGACAAATACAAATAATGGAGAAACTGCCGAGTCATAATGACACCACGGCCTTAACAAGTAAATGTATCAAAAGCTTAACCAGGTTGAGCTTACCAGGGGGGATCTAGGTTCTAACAAAGACAGGTATAGATCTATATACGTCAATGGTTGTAAGAAAGGCACCATGTCAATATGACATCACATTTAGCCCTGGTTGAAATAAGAAACATATATATATTAAACGTATGGCTTCTAGCATACCTGTACCTGTACTGTGTACATCTATTGTCAGGCCACACACTTCAGAAGTCATTGTCCAAGATTCATGATATGCCTTTGTGCAAGTTATGACGATGGCAGTGTAACATTAGAAAAACACACACAAAACTGTTGATATGTTCAATACCTTGTGTTCGACAAACATGACAGCGTGGGAGATAAACTGACATCCAATTCAGCTCAGTGGAGCATGATATATATCGATCATTGTTGACAATGAACATCCAACATATCATTAATTGATTCTGCTAGCATCAACATATAGCAACCACAACACACATCATATTGTTCAACATGGTTGATTTTCATGATGAATAACGTCATCAGAACTAAATTAACAGCACATAAAGTAAACTGGCTGAACTCATTTTACATATTTACTAAAAAGAGCTTGTTACATGTCAACAGTTTTATTCATAGAAATAATCCTGGGTAATTATTTCATTTATTTTACAAAGGGAAATATCTTATATTCATATTAAGGGAGCTGCCGCATAATCTGTTGCCATAGCAACCATGACATCTGATTGTTCTATTTATTATTTACTACATACCACGGTTATTTGAAAGTTGATGAAAAGGTGGGAAGTGATTTTTTTTAACAACATGTGGCTATTTGTTTTGCAAGAATGGAAAAGTATGACCTACCTATTATTTTCAATATGAAATAATTGAGTGGTCGTTATTTTTTGGGAGTAGTATAACTTGTGGTTCATAATTCACATAATTTTCAAAACATAATTTCGAACAAATAATAAAATAAATTACACAAGATATATATACAAATACTAGTCAAGACAGATACAAATATCAAACAAAAAGCTGTTGGGAATTTGTCAGTCAATTTATGCATAGTCTATGGTTAGAAAAGCGTCATCTACTCCTAAAATTATGCATAACATCCCCTTAGACATAACAGATATCATCAATCATATTTCACATAAAAGTACATCCCTGTACATGGCTGTAACCTTCAAGTTGGAAATCAAGCGGATGATAACAAATTCAGCTGAATCAGCCTGAGAACAGCAATTTTTTAAACAAACAACCCATTGAGCTGAATGGAAATAAAAACACCCCAAATCTGCCAGATCATGGTCCAAGAAAGGAATCACTGATGCATGAAAGAATGAACGTGTACCGAGGATAACAATCTTCTACCTGTAACATGCTCTCTCACTGTTGTGGAGGTCTCACACACTGAGGGAGTCCTTCTTCTCTTTGACACTGAAAACCCTGTGTTCTCATCCCCGCCATCGTTTCCCCCATTTGTGTTCATGTTATCCCATAAGTCATGGCCACTGTGACGGACAGTCCGGGCAGAGAGACGTCCTAAAACCTGGCAAGCTGCTAGGAGTAGTGACTCGGCACTTTTCACAATCAGCTGTGGTGACGACATGTAGTGTACATGATTGAATTTTGACACTGGATCAAGTGATTTACTATGTACATAACCTGAATCCTTATCTACAGCACATTATGCACTTCCTAATCTCCATTTTCAGATTATGTAACCATGTTTTTGTTTCTCACAAACGTAATGCTTTTTTGTTGTGCAGTATTCCTGCTATACATGCATCACAAGAGTCTGAAACTAATAGATTCTTGACTGGGCAGCATGGACAAACAAGCGACTGAGGTCAGTCTGTGCCAAAACCTTTTGAGACTACTGCTAGTACTACATGTAGTTCGAACACATCTCACAGCATCATTTTCAGTGGAAATTAGTGTCATCATATGGATTATTATAAGTGTGTGACATTAACCACAACTGAAGCCTGAATCTAGTAAAATTCCATTTGGTCTAGTAAGCTCAGCTAATAATAGTCCATTAATACCAGTGATGATAAGAGCCATGTACAGGCTAGTGAGTAAGTGAGTAAGTGAGTCAGGTTTAACGCCGCTTTCACCAGCATTCCAGTTATATCACGGCATGTCAGCTTATTGTGGGGAGAAAGCCCACAGTGATGCAGGTCTCACTCAGGCGTTTACTACTTTGGTGAAACCCACGAGCACGGGTATGGTGCTGACAAACTTAGAAACATAATCAGGGAGAACTGGGATCCAAACCCACGATCATAGGTTTGGGGCGTGCCAAAGCAACGCAATTCTGCACAGCGAATTGCGGCACCTTACACAACTGGGCCACCCATGCCCCCTGTTCGGTTAGTAGACTCAAATCACAGACTGTCACTACCCGAGCTCATGAGACAAAACAGAATCTATCTAAATTCTGGATTCCATACTAGTGGCTAATGTTGTAGACTGTGATATTTTGAGCATGACCTCATGCTGTTAAGAGTATGTTGACACGCTAACCAAACATCCAATCTCCATCCGTGAAGACCTGGGTTAGAATAGGTCTTAAGCAACCCATGCTTGCCATAAAAGGCAACTTATGCCTGTCATAAGAGTCGACTAACGGGATCAGGTGGTCAGACATGCTGACTTGGTTGATGCATGTCATCGATCCCAGTTGCGTGGATCGATGCTCATGACATCAATCACTGGATTGTCTGGTCCAGACTCGATTATTTACAGAACGCCGTCATATAGCTGGAATATTGGTGAGTGCGGCGTTAAACAAACCAACCAAACAATCCAATCTCCAATAAACCAAACATTCAGTATCTATTCTGGAATCACAGCAAAGATCACTACAATTACTTAAAATGAGTCAAATTGTTTCCCTATTTGATCAACATACAGGGTCTTTCTTAAGGCCATCGACCATTATACAAAATAACCCTGATACATAATTAGCCAGTAATGATCACCTTAGTGCTAAGATCGCATTGTACAATGGCACCAAGGAGACAACATCAAAGATACAATTTGTATGACAAAGATATTCAGTAAGCTGTGTGTGAGACAGAAAAGGGAAATATAGCTGTGTGGGATGGGGTGAAGGAAGGTGACCAGCACCCTCCCATATCCTGGTCAACTGCTATCCTGGAGCCAGGCCTACGCTGTGTGTGTGCGGCAGGAGTGGCATGTATCCATGGGTAGTCAAAACACACAGCCATAAGCTTTCATATCACTAACATTGCTACAGTGAATATGCGTGTGAACAAGTGTGTTTACATTTGGAAAGACATTTTGAAAGGTTTGTTTCCTGATTTGGATGGGCAAAGTTTGGAACACAAACATCCTACTAAGCAAACATAACAGAAATGACAAAAATAATTCTTATATTCCAGAATCAAAACTAAAACGAAAAGACAATATGGAATAAATAGTAGATTAGATTAACATCTAGTCTCTGAAATGAACATATCGTACAGAAAAAAAAACAGTTGTTCAATTATCTAAAATATAATAATAATAAAAATATAATATAAAGGAACCCAGAAAATTTCTTCATTTTCTGCAGTAATCTAGACTTGCCAAACATTATAGACTTGCATGGGCTGTTTTTGATATATTTGTATCAGGGTCTGTAAGACAGACTAATAGTAAATATACAATTCTAGTTAAAAACACTCATTGTTCATGTCAAGAAAATATTACATAAATTATATTAGCTTCCAATAGTATCCTTACAAACTCTATCTTCCTTCAAAACAATCCCACTCGACATTGACATTTCTTGTTGCAGAACAGGCAGAGAATTTTATGTTAATATTTTAATCCAGAGACATTTCAAGAGAGTGTACAAGTAACCTACTGACGATGTAATCCTACTTAACATACAAACAATGTACATTATTTCATCCATAAGGAAACAGTCCACATAGCTCAGACACAGGGGTGAGTGTGGAATGTGAAATCTTATCAGATGAATCTAATCTCTGCGTCACTAACAGCTTGAAAGTTGTTCATCTACCTAACAGAAGAATTATGCACTATACATTTCAGAACTTCTTTTTGCACAGTACTTACACTAAGTTCATACCATATGACCTCAGTAAAATGCAGGGCCTCGAATAAGCACAGGGTCTCAATTAAACGCCAGCCCTCAGTTAAATGCCTGGTAGATTTAATGCACAGAATTCTCCCCATTATTATTTTTGCAATTGAACTATTTTTTAACCAGGAATAATATATTCTAATACAGTGATTCCTCGACATAACGCTCCTCGATGTACCTCTACTATGGATGCACCACAGGATAAACCTTGGCTCCCAAATATGCAAGAAGAATTTCCCCTTAAAAGCATCTTAATGCAAACAAAGCAACATGTTACTTTACCATGTTATTATAGTGCAGTTTTTAATATATATATATATATATTTAAAATAGTACTAACTATAAGTGTAGAACTTTGGTATAGTGCTAGATACATTTAACGTATGGAACAGTTTGATGAGACAGCGTTGAGGCTCTCCGCGGTATGGCTATTTCGATTGTGAAAACAACATGTTGACATTTATTTGTCAAACTACAACACAAATGACTTTTCACGAGACAAAGTATCACAGTTATGATATGTGTATCCATTCTCTGTGAAGTTGAGTGTCAACTTAAGTTTGTAATCTGACCCCATGGAACAGGGTAAACGGAAACTTTAGGGAATGAGGTGAAGCAAGCATGCCTTGATTTCAGCAAAATTAACGTTAACAATTATTACTGAATGAAAATGTAACTCAAATTAATAAAACAGATTAGAAACATACGTCCAGATTTCCAATGAGCACTTGGAAATATGACTGTACTCATATTTTGGATTGTGCAACAATATATTTACTTACAGAATTGGAAATCGGACCTGTAACATTTTTATCTGCCATTGCACTCAGCAAAAATCTGTACTGTCTCGATGATTTCAACCAGATAAGTACATTAAAAATTGCATAATTGAAAAATATATGTACATGTATTTGAACACAAGTGTTTTAAGAAGTGAAGTGTTCCAGTTTTCGTGTGATTATGATTCATGTACAATAGGGCAGGGTTGTAATTGTGGCATGTTCTAAATCATCAGGAATCTATTAGGAATACACTCTGGAACAGCTTGAGCTCACAAGTCAACAAGTCAGCATGAATATTGTTATAGGGAGTGACGCAGAGATACGGTTACTGCAACTTATAAACATGATAATCAAATCAGGCATCAATCATGCTGAATCATGACACCTTTCAGATATCCATGTATGAAGCTACCTACAACGTAGGCTACATTGCTGTAGTATTGTCATTACATACTGCAACATTTGTTCTACATATTAACCCATGAATTATTCTCATTTGATGTTTGCCACTTGAATAGAATCATAAATCCTCAAACAGACTCGACATATTCCTACACTTGAGGTGAGGTGAGGTGAAATTGGGTTTAACGTCACGTCCAAGATTGTTGCACTTATATCGCGACGTACCTACACTTGAACTGGCATGCAGTCTGTAGATAGTCATCTTTTGACACAGCAAAAGAATCAAGCAGTACTTCGTCAAACAACTTTGACTAGAACAAATCACAACATTTTTATAATAAATAATGCAGCTTCAGATGTCGTGCTGTAGATAAAACTTGAATATTGATACTGTATAAATGAACATCAACACTAAACTAATCATTCACTTCCACAATATTCACATTCATTAACACATGATTTAGATTATCATGATTGGGATGGACAAATACCAGGCAGAAAATTCATATTTTAACATTTAATGGATCAGCCGAGTACATATTTTGCATCAAATTGATTAAATGCAGATCTACATTGGTAATTTTAAATGATACACATACAGAATGGTTGAAATTAATGGATATATACTTTATATGTTTGAGTCAAAAGTGTGAGTGAGTATGGTTTTACGCTGCTTTTAGCAATATTCCAGCAATATCACGGCCGGGACACAGAAATGGGATCACACATTGTACCAATGTGGGAAATAGAACCTCGCTCTTCAGCGTGACAACTGAAAGCTTTAACCACAAGGCTACCCCACTGCCCCACTGACCAACTCGCAAGCTGAATAGCGACTCGTGCCCCTATCATGGCCATTTTTGTAACTGGGCGCAAACGGGCATACCTAAAACAATTGTCATGATGCAAGACATATTAAATCAAAAATTATTTCTGAGGGATTCTTTGACGAAAAACTTGAAATTATACACGCATTCTGATTGGTTTGTCGTCAGCACATTACATTCATTGATAGGGGGATGAGTCTTCTTGCAGGATACGGAAAAAGGTGAGTGGGGAAGAATGCCCACCGCTCCTAAATCAGACACCTCTTGGTGCAGCAGAATTTGTTTTTCTGCTTCAGTGTCAGTGGTGAACAGATGACGTGGATACACATAACTTAAAACTAATACTCACCACAATAAGCATGACAAGTTCAGTGATACTGTTTCCGTCTCAGATGTCTCTTTCAGGCATGCCATCAAAGCTCTTGCCCTTCGAAACCGCCTGTGAAAACAATTATTTCAGTACTTACAAACATGACAAAGTGCTGTTAACACATCAAGGACTAGCTTTGTCTCATATCCCATGATCCATATTAATAGTTTCCTTTATACACATGTATTAAAGATTTCTTTTCAATGGTTTGTATTGCAAAAATCTATGTCTCCTATGGCCAGCTGATAGCAGAATGTCTGCCAATTGCCACACCGCTAGTTTCATATCTTCAGTATTATTAGAGCCACAGTGGACAATATGGTAGGGCCTCATAAATTATGCACACTTCAGACAAAACTCAATAGTGAGTGAGTGAGTACACGAGTGGGTGCACGAGGGAGTGCACAAATGAGTGAGTGAGTGAATTGGGCTGAATGCTACAATGTGTCAGCGTAATGTGGGAGGAAATGATGCAAGTCACAGACATTAACCACTCTGGTGAAACCCACAAGGACAGGTATGGTGCTGACAAACCTAGAAACATAATTGGGGTGAACCGGGATTCAATCCCACATTCATACGTTTCTCGTGTGCCCAAGGGACACAACTCTGCACAGCAAATTGTGACGCCTGAGACATCTGGGTTACCCATGTACCCCCTTTTTGTAATAAGGCTAAAGAGATTAACAAAGTAGAATGTTCTATTAGAACGTGTTTGGAACTAAGTTCCTATTAATTTCTACCAATAAGCAATATCCTTACCAATGGTTTTGTTGGATTTTTCCCAATCATTCTAACATAAGCATGGTCATCTGTAAAAGGCCATGATTTAAAACAGATTTAGAATCAACACAGAAATAATAGAAAGCAAATAGCATGCATAGACAATTTGATCTGCTACTTTTTTAATAGAAATTAATTTAGAATGGCTACATTTATGCACTGACCCACATCCTATCTATACACATCCTAACACAAACACAATCCCAACTTGAAGACTCCAAAATAATATTTGGGATCAAACTATCACCATCATCTCAGCATTATTGGGCTGCAACTAATTCACTCTGAGACGAATACGATTCGTATCATCAATATAGGGTAACAAATACAAATATTATTTCATGAATACAATAAAAAGTCAGCAGTTGATGTAGTATTTGTTATATTCAGTAAAACAATAACAACATAAATTATTTGACATGGTTTGTTAAATCATTAATATTCATAACATTTATATACTTCACTTATCCAGGTACTAGTATCTGCTCAAATGCGACAATGACCAATGACCAGAATACTGTCAAAGTAAATATTATAAGAGTGTTGTAATTGAAGAAATCTATGAATATAATGTGTTCTTATGGATATTTTTAGGTATAGGGTATGTAAATGTAAATGCACATGACTGCATATTCATAAACATGCGATTCTAGTGGCCACGAATAACAAATTCAATTCATGGATGGATACGGTTCGATTCACAGAATACGTGAGTGAATCATAGCAGCCCTACTCAGCAACACTGATGTAATTCCACACGTGAAGTCTTGTTATTCGACTGACCATGCCAACATGACAATACACACTGAACAAAAAATAAATGGAGACAATCGAAAACTAACTCACATTTGCCTGACCTTAAGTAAAGATGACAACCTCCCATGCAACAGCTGTTTCAACATGAAGATTTAATATGAAATGCATAGACGCTCTCTTGGTTAATCTACGAGATCGAACATGATCTGCTGGTATGTTCTTGTTACCATGTCAACTGTAAATAATATGAAACAGTTGACTAGTGTTGTTTTCCTCCTGTATTGAATGACGAATGGTCAAACATTTATTAAAGTTAAATTATCATTATTTAGCATTGTTCAGATATACAAACATATTATTTTAATTTTGAATCAACAAGATAATCTGTTAAGTTGATAACAATATTAACATAAAACCAAACACATATCAACAATCAATTGTGAGCCAAAAAGCTGCGGACAATGCATGGCCCACCGTTGAGTTGGTCAATACACCAAACATTTGGTTACCTTAATCATGTTGATAAAAATGACAAACTTCAAGATATTTTGTTATGTTTGTACTGAAAATGGTCTTATAAATCTTATATAAAACCCTTTATTGTCCCTCGACCCCGGAGACTGTTGAAGGAGGTATATTCAGGACTTGACTGAAGTGACTCAGCAGTTCCTGGTCTGTGACCTAGGTCACTGACGGGGCTCCACACGGGGAGGGGTTGGCGTCTACAGAATCAATGTTACAAGATAAGGATGGAGGCCTTGTCAAATCCACATGTTAATGTCATGAATACTGCATGTCCTTAATATACTATTGCTGAAAACAGTAAGGACCTTAGGCATGCATTGTTCTCACCTTAATAATCAAAATATTGAGCATGTAATCTGAGATAACATGTTTTTAAGACTTGTTTATGCACCTATGGGACGACTTAAATAAATTTATGGGACCAGGGTGCAACCTGGTTTTGTCTGGTGCAACTAGGTCTTCATGTCAACATGCACCTAGTCAAATCAGGATCCTTAAATCAAGGCTGCTGGTAAAGACATTCAAAAGCACTGTCATTTCACCCTGTCAAAAATAACTGCAACTGACTTTTAAAACAGGGTTCAAAATTAACACAAGACAGCTAGTCTGAGACAAGTAAAATTCTGTAAGGGCTAGTGACATATCCAAGTGAACTTCCACTTCTATAGATGGCAACTCTGTAGCACATCCGTTTTGTGAAAATCAACATTAATTTCTAACCTAATTTCTGATGTTTTAAGTATGAAACAGTCAATGGGGCATGTAAGTAAGAGTTTATGAAACAAAAACAGACTGAATTGTGTTTTGTACCTCGTCTAATTTAATATTTAGAATATTTTGACAGAAACTGACAAAAGTGATTTTGCCTCACTTTTTTTAACCAATGGCGCACACTGTTCACGAGGGTAAAGCATGTAAAGAAAAATATGTTGCCTAAGCTATACCTCTAAAGTTGAAGACACAAAAAACATAATCACTGATAATAGCTAGGTATAGAACTCAGAACTGCCTACAAGTTGCAAACAAGATTTGTATGACTGCAGCTGGTCCATATTAACATATTATTCTACCATCCTGTCCTTATATAAAAAAGCAGAGTCATTCTGAAGTCTCTTCCTAGTGACCCTCTTTTCTTATGCTACATGAAGTATTCAATAAATATAGAGGACCGTAGGGTAACACTCTTGTCACCAAGGACACCACTTTCCTCGATACAATATGGACACCAACTCTCCTGCCACCATAGGAAGTAAACTGTTCGTCTATGTTGGTTATCACACTTGAGGAATCAGCTGGATTAGGTTGGACTGTATCTTACATACAGGCTAGCACCTTGTCATTGCGACTGTGAGATAAATTACCCCGTGAATCTACCTTGGTCACAAATATATATTTTCTTCTCTATATTAAAGGCTTGGCTGACATTAAGTGGAAAGGGTGTGTCAAAAGAAGCTGCGAAATAAGTATGTCGCCTAGTAACTAGTCACTTGTCTACAACCCAGGTTACATACATGATGTAACAATGTTCCACTCCACTTGAACTTGACCGTGGATTTACAGAAACAAAACTGTTTAAGCTTGCTGCACATAAAAGTATTAATTTAAAGCCTAACAGGTGCAACTAAAAGTGTGCTGAACAGGCAACAATTCCTATTAAAGTATTTGCTAAATTTGTTTCTTTAACATTTAACTCAGCAACATCCTGAATTATGACGACGTTCTGTAAATATATTAAGTATGGACCAGACAATCCAGTGATTGACGTCATGAGCATCAATCTACACAATTGGGTATCAATGAGATGCATCAAACAAGTCATTGAGACTGACCGCCCAATCCTGTTAGTCACCTCTTACGGTTAGCAAGAGGGGCTGAAGATCTAGTTTCTAAGTACAAATGTATTCCTAACTTGAAGTCTTTCAATACAGGTCAACTGGGAGAGGCAGTGGGTTCGGTTGCGTTTGGGCGTGGTGTCATGAGGTGGGACACATGAAGGTAATAGATGAACATTGATTACATTGGATGCCAAGTATCTCTACAGATGGAGTGCAATATACAATGTTTATGAAAAGATCTAACGAATTAGCATGATTAGCCTTTCTCTTGTTTATCATTGAAGCTTATATATATTCATATGAATCATTGTACCCATTATGATAATTAATAACACTACAGATGGTGTGCCATATACATCATATCTACCAGTAATCAGTGTTTATCATATAAGGTTTGTACATGTTCCACTGAATCACAACCACATATCTTCTTTGCATATAAATCATATTGGCTTTATCTCAATACATAACAATGAACTACTTGAACATGTTGAAAGTTGACATATTAACTCAGCAACTCTGCATTGTTCCTGTTGAGCCACTCCAGTTTCAGATCTGCAATTGTTTCCCTTCATGACAAATTAAATTTTTTTGTCTCTACTTAACTTCTTGATAGCCTAAACATGCAAATGGTGATCCACAGAGCCTTAAAAAGTCTTGAGATCTTTTTCATGAGCTGATCAACACTCTAGTGTCACTTGATACAAGGACTGTAAAAAACACATACACCACCTGCAGTTTCAGTCTGCACCCACTCATACTCATAAAATGCCATTGGCCTCTGGGAATAGAACTTTTAAAATGGGTAACTGAACTCTAATATTGCTAATCTCAACACAACGCAATTCAAATTGTGTAATAAAGTCTTTCAGTTTTAAAAGAGTTTCATTTCCAAGATTTTGCTTTCAGAAAAGAATTCATTAACCAAACATTAACTTCCGAAACGATTTCAGATTTCATAACATGATCAGAATAAAGTATACAATGGTATATGCATATCATAATATGAGCTGGTTTGACTTACATTCTAAGCCATACATGCTAGATAAGACTATTGTGCCATGTCAGATGTCCCAGGGCAAGTATATTTGCCAATAGGCTAGAGTGAGTGAGTGGACAAGTATGGTTTCACACCATATTCATCAATATTCAAGACATTACATGTTGAACAAAAAAGAATTGAACAAGGTCTTCAGCACGACAAATAAACACTTCAACAAGTGTTATTGACCCCAGTTAGCATGCTTAGAGAATGTAGAGTAAGCCGTAAGTGCTGACCTTCCTTGTGCATACTGAGTGCAAATTGTCAAGGATTATGATTACTTGAAGTTTTAAGCACATAACAACTGTGATAACTGTGGGGCAGGCTAGTGGTTAAAGCGTTCCCTCGTCACGCCGAAGACCCTGGTTCGATTCCCCACATGGGTACAATGTGTGAAGCCCATTTCTGGTGTTTCTGGAATATTGCTAAAAGCGGCATAAAACCATACTCACTCACTAATAACAACTGTACAGATAACAATACTGATGGTGGGTCTGGGGTATGGATTTGGGATCCTAACAATCCGGTCGATAGGTCGAAAATATAACAATAAAAAAACCTCCAAACATTATTTTCAGTTTGACATAATTTGTTCTGTTTAGAAGTTTTTGAGATAAATATTCCACAGGTTTTAATTCTAGTATACCTTAAACAATATATTCATACTGATTTATACTGCTGATAGCGAAAGTAAATGAGTTTGTCTTAAACATTTCACTTATTTCTGGTCGGTGGGATAAAAAAAATTACTGATTTTCATATATATTTTTTCCCTCAAATTACATTGATTTCGAGTCTCACAGAGAAAATGGCTAAACAATTGGATTCTAATCACTTGGGAAACTAGCGCTAATTATTTGTGTTACCGCCAGTGGTAAAGCATTGGCTAATGAGATTAACTCATCAGCATAGCTTAGCTTTAAGCTGGCGACATGATTTCGACCATACGGTACTAACAGAAATCCTTACAAAATATATGTAGGTTTACTAGTAAGTTAGAAGTTGTAATCATTGTTACTGTAATTCATGATTTAAGTTAAAGAAACCACTTGTTAGATAAATATAGTTACACGTAAAATAAAAAATGTTTTCTGAACTCAATACTTCGACAGTAATCCATTTTGATATCATTCAACCGGAACGAAGTTATACAATGATGCTGTTAACTGTTACAGTCCTCGGTACAAGTGCTGATTACACTGAAGTGAAGAGGCAACATTTGTCATCTGGAAGTCTGCTTACAAGAGAGCACCTGTCAATCTGAATAATTTGTACAGTGGTATTACAGTCGCGTATAGCATCCATTCCTGTAACGTACATGTTATCTGACATCTATGCTGTTGTGTTAACACTTTTTCCTTTACAAATATGTTCAATCCAACTAATTTAACCAGAAAACTACTTACCGAGCGCTTCTGTCACTACTGTAAGCGGATGTAAGATACAAGCGCATGCGCTCTTCGAACGGAAGTTATTTGGGGCATGAATTGTAACATTTACCTGAGAAATTATTTCATCACGCTAAAACCGTTACTTTTAACTGTTCAATCTAGAAAGATCGAGGAACCCAACAAATGAAAACTAAACCATTAGAAAAAAATGTTCATTTTTGCAACCGTGCATTTGCGGTAAATACGTAAAATTACTCCCCTGTTTGTGTAAAATCATATCGTAAATATAACATGCCGTTAGGTTTCAAAGGATGGGAATTAAAGACCAAGCATTGTAAAAACAGTTTGAAAGTCAAGATGCAACAACAGACAAAAACAGGGGAAAGATTATCTCGGCATGATCACAATGTATTCATCTAAGTTGTTGCTACTTCCAAATACATCTTGTCCCCGATCTGTATAAACCTCTGACTTTTAGATAGTTGTGATCGAGTCTGGCTTCGGGGTAGTTCAATATTCACCGACCCTGTTGCTTCGATATTGAAGATGGATAGCACTGAACTCTATGGTATGCCGTTTATTTGTCTTTGAGCACATTTACTAGATTGGACTCTATAAGTAATAATATAGGCAGGGGCCGGGGCATAATTGACAAGACGGTTATGATCACTTTCTATGCCCACTCGGATAAGTTTATTTATCTGTTATTAATACTGTTTATCCTTAGATCTAATCATTGGTAATAATGCTAATCAGCTAAAGAATTCGGAGTAGGGCACTTTACCAGGCACATTTTTTCGGATTTCAATTAGTGCTGCCTGAAGGATCGAACTCACGTTGCTAGCTTGAAGCTAGGCTAATGAATAAACCTAATTAGTCAACACCCTACCACAGAACCAGGTGTGCTATCACAAATGATTAGTGCTCATTCACCAAATCATCAGCACCAGAATGTTTACATGCATGCACATGCGCAGTAGCCATTTCCTCCTTGAAACTTGATAAGATTTGTTCGAGTTTCCTCAAATTAAATTTTGATTAATTTGTTAGATGAGATAGCTAATCCATACCCTACCTCACAACTAACCCTAAGGATCGTGAAGGGATGTTTGATTGGCAAGTGGTGCCCAACCCGAAAGATCGGGAAGGGGTGTTCGATCGGAAAGGAGTACCTAAATCAAATGATTAACCCTTATAAGGATTGAAAGGGCGTGTGAGATCTGTGAAACGAAAGCTATAGTCAGCAGCATGAGTCAATTAGCGCTATAAGTAAGCTGCAACCGCTAAACTGCATTGTTAACAAAGAATTATAAAAAATATTTCAGTGAACTACAATGCAGGGCGAAGTGGTTATTACTTATTATAGCTAAAATGGATAGAATTATCATAAAAACGCCCACATGTTATCAGAAATGAGCGGGCCACTGTAACTTGATAATGCCCTCATATTACTTGACGACGGGCCATTATCAGGCCCGTTGTTAGGTGACGTCATATGATAGGGATAAGTGACGTAACGTTCAATAGTGACGTCATCTGGTTTGTTCTATGACGTTTCCATATTTGTAAAAGTGGGTCAGTGACATTTGTGTTGATTGCAGTAAATGTTTCAAAGTCGACATTGTTGTTTCTTTTTATTTGATAACAAATTCCATCCATTGTAGCTATAATAACGGTAATGCTATTTTTCAGGGCATTATCATTTGCAGAAGCCCTCGGTCTTTTCAACTGCCCTCCTTTGTCGGGCAGTTAATGAAAGACCTCGGGCTTCTGCGTTACCCTTATATTACAATGAACACTGGACATATGTTTCTGCATTTCAATGAGAACAGCCAAACAATGTCAGTGATGCTTGAGTCATTTAGCAAGATGAAGGGCAGCTGCATTGTTGATGATACATCTTACCAGGAGGTCTTAGGGGCACTCAGTTGTTAGACAGCCTGCTATGTGTTCAGGTCTTTCCCATTGGCAATTATAATTGTGCTTAATTTGAGAAAATGAATTCATCTTGATTAATTCACATGTTATTTGTGTTTGTATGTTCTAAATTAAAGCATGTAAAATAAACTTATCATGATCTTGTGAATGATAATCTTGCAGATGTGATCGTAGAAGGTTGGGAGCGACAAGAGGCAGATAACGGGATTCCATATTTTGTCTGGTAGGTATAATACATAACAAATACACTTGATGATAAAAAATACAAATGCCAGATAAGGATCCATTTCAACTCATTGTTAATCTCAGAAATTTACAAAATGTACGTACAAATTGTATTTTCAGGAAGAAACCCCCCAAACATATTAATCCTAAATCATTCCTACTGGATGTAATCTTGGTCATGTTGGTACAGGGATAAACATGATAAACACACTTTGAAAATTTGTTTTGTTTACTGACAGTATTGACTGACCACAATCAAAAAATATCATTTTCATTGGCTTTATCTCTCTAATTCGCTATCCAACAAAATAGCTAAATATTTGTTTGATTTTAATTGGTCATAAGTATTGATGTAGTATAGACTCTGGTGCCAGCATCAGTGCAAGCATCTAGTACATCACCTGTAACTTAATTAATATTTCAGCCATCAGACTCAGACCACTTCATGGGATCATCCATACTTCACTAAAATTTTGGAAGAACTTGGTAAGTGAATGTTGGCTTTAAGCATGTTAAGAGAACAAATTTGTCTGTTATGTGTGGCTGACACTGCTAGCCAAACATCTGTATGAAATTAGTATTTAATGGGATATGCAAATTCAATTTAATTTTTGGTGTCATTATTATGGACTTACAATGTTAAATGTTCATGAGAAAATGTCACTTAGTCATGGAAGTATTTTTTGTTTACAGATGACTACCATGAGATTCGCTATGCCGCCTACAGAACTGCTATGAAGATAAGACATCTCCAGAAAAGACTTTCATGTAGGTAGATCTACTTGCATGCATCCCCCACCGCATCCTATTACTTCCACCCATTCATCCCCCCGGGGCGGTCAGGTAGCCTAATGGTTAAAGCGTTTGCTCATCACACCTGAGACCCAGGTTCGATTCCCTACATGGGTACAATGTGTTAAGTCCATTTCTGGTGTCCCCCGTCGTGATATTGCTGGAATATTGCTAAAAGCAGCAGAAATCCATACTCACGCACTTCATCCCCCCCATAACTAGGCCCCATGTACCCCTACCCACCAGGCTACCACGCCTTCATTTCCCCCCATAACTAGACCCCACGTACCCCTACCCACCAGGCTACCACGCCTTCATTTCCCCCCATAACTAGACCCCACGTACCCCTACCCACCAGGCTACCACGCCTTCATTTCCCCCCATAACTAGACCCCACGTACCCCTACCCACCAGGCTACCACGCCTTCATTTCCCCCCATAACTAGACCCCACGTACCCCTACCCACCAGGCTACCACGCCTTCATTTCCCCCCATAACTAGACCCCACGTACCCCTACCCACCAGGCTACCACGCCTTCATTTCCCCCCATAACTAGACCCCACGTACCCCTACCCACCAGGCTACCAAGCCTTCATTTCCCCCCATAACTAGACCCCACGTACCCCTACCCACCAGGCTACCACGCCTTCATTTCCCCCCATAACTAGACCCCACGTACCCCTACCCACCAGGCTACCAAGCCTTCATTTCCCCCAATAACTAGACCCCACGTACCCCTACCCACCAGGCTACCACGCCTTCATTTCCCCCCATAACTAGATCCCACGTACCCCTACCCACCAGGCTACCACGCCTTCATTTACCCCCATAACTAGATCCCTCATACCCCTACCCACCAGGCTACCACGCCTTCATTTCCCCCCATAACTAGACCCCACGTACCCCTACCCACCAGGCTACCACGCCTTCATTTCCCCCCATAACTAGACCCCTCATACCCCTACCCACCAGGCTACCAAGCCTTCATTTCCCCCAATAACTAGACCCCTCATACCCCTACCCACCAGGCTACCACGCCTTCATTTCCCCCAATAACTAGACCCCTCATACCCCTACCCACCAGGCTACCACGCCTTCATTTCCCCCCATAACTAGACCCCTCATACCCCTACCCACCAGGCTACCAAGCCTTCATTTCCCCCAATAACTAGACCCCTCATACCCCTACCCACCAGGCTACCACGCCTTCATTTCCCCCAATAACTAGACCCCTCATACCCCTACCCACCAGGCTACCACGCCTTCATTTCCCCCCATAACTAGACCCCTCATACCCCTACCCACCAGGCTACCACGCCTTCATTTCCCCCCATAACTAGACCCCACGTACCCCTACCCACCAGGCTACCACGCCTTCATTTCCCCCCATAACTAGACCCCTCATACCCCTACCCACCAGGCTACCAAGCCTTCATTTCCCCCCATAACTAGACCCCTCATACCCCTACCCACCAGGCTACCACGCCTTCATTTACCCCAACCCACCAGGCTACCATGCCTTCATTTACCCCAACCCACCAGGCTACCACCCCTTCATTTCCCCCCATAACTAGACCCCACGTACCCCTACCCACCAGGCTACCTCTCCTTCATTTACCCCTACCCCAACCCCCTACCACCACCACACCCCATCTTTCACCCCCCACTAGACCCTATGTACAAGACTACCACCCTTTCAACCCCAAACTACATCCCATTTTCCACTTTCACCCTACGTCCAAACCCATCATCTCCCCACTAATCCCCCAACCACATGCCCCCAGCCACGACTCCACCCTTATTCTGCATCCCCACAGTGAGCTGTACCTGCTGCCACGTGTGTATCTATAGCCAGCTGCTTCCTCTGTTGCAGTACACCAGATAACACTGAAGGTGATCCGCAGTGTGTTGGACGACCTGGACTACCCCGATGGCTGCCACCACCAGGTGACATGTGGAGACTTGTCCACACTGTTGCTTGGCATCTACCACACGGCAGATCACAGGCAGGCTCCCAAACAGAGCCCCGAAGTCTTTGCTGATCTGCTACTCAATTTTCTGCTGAATTTATTTGATATGTAAGTTTTCATACAACACACTTCCTCCCTGTTGTAAGTGGAATATCTTTTGGATGTGGGTATTTTGTTGGCTTCTGAGTTTAGATAATTTTAAAAGTGGTTTCATGATGGAGCATTGGATTTTTTTTTTTTTTTCTTTTATCGTTTTTAAAAAGAAGTACCTGTTGCATAAAATGTGTTACTGCCCAGGGTAGCAGAAAGCCCTTGATTGAACTTAGAATTACAGTGATCCCTCGCTACAACGCTACCTTCGGGGTCCAAATAATCAATGAGCGTTATAGATGATCCGCGGTTTATCGAAGGTCGAGTTGTAGGTGGTAGATGACCAACAAAACAGTATACAAGCTCTGCCTACCTAACGCGATCTACCTTGCACGTTTCAGGGTTTCAAAAAAGATTAGAATGGAAGTTATTTATGATTCATAGTGTCGAAAAAGATTTATTGAGTATTAATATGCTCTTTCAAAAAAAACCAACACATCGTTTCCCTTCAGGTGAATAAACAGGTAGATCTATAACAAACTTGGTCAATAAAAGTATGAAATTTGATATAAAACATCACTAGACATGATGATTTACCATTTAAAATGTATTTCCTGTTCTCTAAGGTTTTTCTTTTATATGCAGAGATTAAGATTACTGTGTGTATTTTCTGTACGATAAGTATATTAAGCTTGAAAAATGTCCACTATTATATATGAAGTCTCATATGCAGTTAACAGTTTATAACAAATAGCAGTTATCATCGTACATGTTCCAGAAACATGAAAAATAGGTCATGATCCACAGACAGTGAAATGTGTCTGTTAACAATAGCTAATTAGCTGTTCATATATGATATGTGTGTGACCAATTTTCTCCCTGTGTAGGGACAAGTGGTAGCTGTTTCATCGTATGTGGTTCAGATATTCCCAATGCAATATTGTAGGTTGTAGCAGGATCACGAGATGTACATGTGGTTTTATGCGTCCAAGTGACTGAAACCAAAAACATTCCTCATGTTTCTACCACAATTGGAAGTAAATATTGATTGTTTGTTCGTTTGTTTGTTGTTTAACGACGCACTCAGCAATATTCCAGCTACATGGCGGTGGTCTGTAAATAATCAAGCCTGGACCAGACAATCCAGTGATTGACATCATGAGCATCGATCTACGCTATTGGGATACGATCACATGCATCAATCTAGTCAGCAAGCCTAACCACCGGATCCCGTTAATCACCTCTTTCGACAAGCATAGTCGCCTTTTACGGCAAGCTTGGGTTGCTGAAGACCTATTCTACCCCGGAACTTCACGGGTCTAAATATTACTAAACAATATTCAGTCCATCTCTTATCAATGCACCTAAAATGGCTTACTGACTAGTTTATAAATGCTGTGCATCAGGCTTAGCACCAATGAAGGTTGAGTTTCAGCTGAAGTAACAGGTGGAACACCGAGGAGACGATGCCAGTGTATAGAGTTATTGCCTTTTGGTGTCACATTAGTGCAGCTGGTTTCATATACCAGGAAACTCGGTCAGAAGCATGACTGACATGAGATCCCTGTATGGTCGCTATAGAAGTGATATGCCACACCTGGAATTGACAGTCTACTGATATCTACATGTATATGGATTATATACAATTGTATGTGTAACATATGTGTAACTGTGTTAGTATTGTGAACAT
This sequence comes from Haliotis cracherodii, assembly GCF_022045235.1. Lineage (NCBI taxonomy): Eukaryota > Metazoa > Mollusca > Gastropoda > Lepetellida > Haliotidae > Haliotis > Haliotis cracherodii. The sequence continues at coordinate 37,161,783 of NW_027266297.1, read as the reverse complement.
GGTGAGGTTACTTGCTGTTGGAGGGTACTTTCCTCCTCAGCAGTATGCAAGTGTCATTGACAGTAAAGGATATATTACACTGGGTGTCTTGCAAGACTCAGGCAGAGCATGGCCAAGTCGTCAAAGGTGCCACATTTTGCTATGCAGAGTTGCATCCCTTGAGCATGCCAGAAACCTATGATTGTGGTTTCAATTCTTAGTTTGCCCCAATTATTTTTCTAGGTTTATCAGCACCATACCTGTGCTCGTGGGTTTCAGCAAAGTAGTAAATGTCTCCTAGCCGCATTAAACCCAAACGCCCTCACATGGATTCAGGGACTTTTTTTCATGTCACTAGACTCTAGAAGGTCAGAGATCACAGGTTTAATTTTCTGAAAGTGTTTTGTTACTTTCTGCCTTAACTAGGAATGTAATCTCTCTGGGATTGTGCCTAATTTTTTACCTCTTTTGGTCAAGATTAATCAAGTTCAAGGTTAATATTGAGGTTGTTGTAAACCATGTATCCATGATATTGTCAGTTTCTCAAGGACAACCTTGATAATTATTGTAAAAAGTCATACCAAATCGGGACTGTCTTCTTGGCCAAGTGACCCGTGAAGATCACGGGGTAGAATAGGTCTTCAGCAATCCATACTTGCCGTAAAAGGCGACTTTGCTTGTCATAAAAGGCAACTAACAGGATTGGGTGGTCAGGCTTGCTGACTTGGTTGATACATGTCATCGATCCTAATTGCGTGGATCGATGCTAATGATATTAATCACTGGATTGTGTGGTCAAGACTCCATTATTTACAGACCGCTGTCATATAGCTGGAATATTGCTGAGTGCGGCGTTAAACAATAAACAAACAAACAATCAATATTAACTTCCAATTGTGGTAGAAACATGAGGAATGTTTTTGGTTTCAGTCACTTGGACGCATAAAACCACATGTACATCTCGTGATCCTGCTACAACCTACAATATTGCATTGGGAATATCGGAACCACATACAATGATGCAGCTACCACTTGTACCACTAAATATACAATCTTTCAACCTCGTTTTTAATCTCACCAAAATTATATTCTAATAAGACCCCCCTATTTCCCTTGGCGCTTATTACGTCGAATACGGTATGTCATGTACAGTTTTCGAAATTAAGCATGTATGTCGAGTGGTCTTTCCAAGCTTAATGAGCTGAAACAGATGAAAATGATAGATTTAATGGGTCTCAAGATTCAAATATTAAATTGATTATCACAGCAAACCCCTAAACGATGCTTTTGGACACCCTTTAGTTTATATTTCATGTGTCATATTTTTCAATGCAGAAGTCGCAATGGGAGTGTGTCAATCTTGTCAGTCAAGTTTGCTCTGGCCACACTGTGTTCTGCTCGTCTTGTGGAAAAATATCGATGTAAGTACACAGGAATCATTAATATGTCATTATCACATGTCTGTATTTTACTGAGGTTTCTTATTATGATTAGATTTGGTTTGTCTGAATGGCAATGGAATCACTGTGTGTACTGTCCTGTGTTTGTATCTTGGAAGGCCCTTGTCTAGGGCACTGCTGGCCCATTGGCCTAAGGCACTACAACTATTTCATAAACCTATGATTGTGGGTTCAAATCCCAGTTCGCCCCGATTATGTTTCTAGGTTTGTCAGCACCATACCCGTGCTTATGGGTTTCACCGAGGTGGTAAACATCTGAGATCTGCATCACTTTGGGTTTTCCTCCCACATTAAGCTGACACGCCATGATATAACTGCAATACTGTTTAAAGTGGCGTTAAACCCAACTCACTCACTCACTGTCCAGAGTTGTTCCCCTTTGCTCCTGCCAGGATCCTTAGATCATGAGTTTAAATCCCAGAAACTCACTGATTATCATCTTTGATTTGTCAACACTACACCCACCCATTCACCTACTATGACTCATTAAGCAACAATCACCCCAATATGTATTCTTAATCCTGTTTAATTGGCTTCCTCATCATGTGTTCTCTGTCCATCAGGGGCGGTCGGGTAGCCTAGTGGTTAAAGCGTTCGCTCGTCACGCCGAAGACCCAGGTTCGATTACCGACATGGGTACAATGTGTGAAGCCCATTTATAAGGATCTATACCAAAACGTCACCATTACAGTAAAATTATGAAGTTGTTATCCATAAATTGTGTCCATTTTGTCACCCACCCTAGTAGCTGTCAACACGGTGGTAAATACAACAATGTCTCACTTTGGTTGAACTGACATAGGATGATCATTGCTATTTGAGTGAGTGAGTGAGTTGGGTTTAAGCCGCTTTTAACATTATTCCAGTTATATCGCGGCGTGTCAGCTTAATGTGGGAGGAAAGCCCGAAGTGATGCAGGTCTCAGACGTTTACCACTTCGGTGAAACCCACGAGCACGGGTATCTTGCTGAGAAACCTAGAAACATAATCGGGGCGAACCGGGATTCGAACCCACAATCATAGGTTTCTGGCATGTCCAGGGGACGCAACTCTGCTCAGCAAATTGCGGCGCCTTAGATGACTGGGCCACCCGTGCCCCTGTTTGCTATTTGAAGTGACATTAAACATCACTCACCTGTTCTGTTATAGCCATGCTGGGTACTCTCTGCCCCCTTGTTTGTTTTGTTTGTTTGTTGTTTAACACCGCACTCAGCAATATTCCATCTATATGATGGCGGTCTGTAAAATGATCAAGTCCAGACCAGACAATCCAGTGATTGACATCAGGAGCATCGATCCACGCAATTGGGATCGATGACATGTATCAACCAAGTCAGCAAGCGTGACCACCAGATCCTGTTAGTCGCCTTTTACGACAAGCATAGTCGTCTTTTATGGCAAATTTTGGTTGCTGAAGACCTATTCTACCCTGGAATCTTCATGGGTCTCTTCCCCCTTCTAGCCACTGTGATTTATTGTTGAAATGTTATCACATATGACTAATCTGAATTCCCTCAAGTCAGTCAGATGATGGTGTGGCCTGGTGTTGGCTTGTCATCCTCATGTCATGCCGAGGGTTGTGTCTTTCCCAAGGTTACAAGTCGACCCACCGATTCTTTGTGTCCCTTTATCAGATATTGTAGTGACACGTCTACATTACCTGCAGTGTGCATTATCTCCCCTCTTCAGTACTCCAACCACTGAACACCTCACTTACAGTCTCTTGGTATTACTGCACTGAGACACTACTGAAGCAGAACACGTGTAGCTCACCTTCACAGCTTCAGTGTGAGCTGATGTCACTGTCTATCACCTGTCATCCCTGCGTCCATCTGTCCATCTGTCCATTAGCACTGAACTCAAATACTCATCTTCTTACATCCTATATGTCCCCGATCTGTGAAGATCTGGGGTAGAATAGGTCTTCAGTATTCATGCCTGTCATAAAAAGAGACTATGCTTGTCGTAAGAGGCGCCTAACATGATCGGGTGATCAGGCTCGCTGACTTGGTTGATGCATGTCCTTGTATCCCAATTGCGTTGATCGATGCTCATGATATCAATCACTGGATTGTCTGGTCCAGACTCGATTATTTACAGACCGCCGTCATATAGCTGGAATATTGCTGAGTGCAGCATTAAACAACAAACCAACCAACTATCCCAATTGCGTAGATTGATGCTCATGATGTCAATCACTGGATTGTCTGGTCCAGACTAAATTATTTACAGACTGCCGTCATATAGCTGGCATATTGCGGAGTGCTGCATTAAAAAACATTAAAACCTATATGTCCCTTGATAAGTGTTTAGATATCCCACAGTATCAAAAGTTGGTATCGTAAAATATTCAAAGAACTTGAAAAATATTAATAGGAACTCATTGCGTCAAATCCGTTTGTTATTGATTGTTCCCTGCCAACTGAAGCCTTGCGTTGCAAACATGGAGAAGGACATGTTTTTGAAATTATGCTTTGGAAATGTTAGAAACAATTATTTAGAGTAGGAAAAAAGATATGATTGTTCTTTATGAATGATATAAACTAAAAAGTGCGATCCCATCTACAGTGATAGGGAATGTCATGCACCATGCCAAGTTTATGCATTATTTTATGGCACATCAACAAATACAGTAGTGTGCATAGTAGTTTTCTTTAATACATGCGCCTCCTATGGCCCATCAATTTTGTAAAGACAGGGCCAAAGGTTCATGAAACAAATTTTCTTCCCAATTACTAATCTGAATCATTGCATCATGATACTAATTGTCTTCTATGTTGTTGATGTTGTTGTTCTTCTTCTTCATCTTCGTCTTCTATTTGTCACAAGAACTAGGTTTGGTTGCCAATCCACTTATTTTATCAAAATATTGTGACATATTTGGTCATTATTTGTTGATGTCTAAGCCAGATAAAAAGCCTCCACAGCTATGCCTGAGATTGTAACCCCTCAAAAGAAAAGCTTTGGCCTTTGTCCTCAAGTGTCCTCATCCCCAGCCATTCCCGTTAGGTTTTACAGTCCCAAGCATAACCTGGCCATGTTTTATCCTAGACATAAAGGTGAGCTCCTGTACCTCCGGTACTGGGGTAGTGTACCCCTACCTAGGTAAGCTTCAGTTACCATGTTGCATAATGGTGAACATGTCCCAGATTCTTTCATCATGATGAGATACCAGTGAGCGTTTTGAGAATGATAACCCATTGACCTTGACATTGAGACATGCTATTATGTTTCCTGTTACAGTAACATTTGTGACATGACTGAGAATGGCTGTCATTGTTACACGTACTTCCTCATTAATCATTATTCTTTTTTTGATGTATCAAATTTCTTTCTGATTTACTCATCTTCTATTTCAGTATTGCATCATCATACGCTTTTGGTAATGACACAGTTGTCTCCCTTAGATTTCATCAAACTGTGATGCAGAATCACTTTGTGACTTCAAGTCCTCAGTAAAGCTTTCAAAACGTTTTATGGTAGACATGTGGAGGACATTTCCTAATTTGACGCATCAGTGACAAAAATGATGTTGGATGCAATTCCCTATTTTGACTTGTACCACATGTTCCCATATTTTTTTCGGGTGAATAATTGGCTTGCCTTTGCATGTGTTTGTGACAGGTGCCACCAGTGGGGCAGGATATGCTCACCTTTTCGCAAACACCTGGTGTCATTACTATTTGATAGTGATTCCTAAACACATATAAAGTCAGAATTGTACAATATGGATATGGAAAGGGTTTTGTCTCTATATTTACATATCTGTCATAAGCTGTGTGATCCTTGTTGTAAGGTGAATTAGTTATCAAGATATCTTTTGCTTTCAGTTTTCTACAATGAATTGAAAGATCAGAGCACATTTGTTGGAGAGAAGAGCCTGGGGGATTTCATACAAGATCTTATTCAGGTTCGTATCCCATGAGTGTATTCACTGATGTCATTATCGAGGAGGGCGGTCGGGTAGCCTAGTGGTTAAAGCGTTCGCTCGTCACGCCGAAGACCCGGGTTGGATTCCCGACATGGGTACAATGTGTGAAGCCCATTTCTGGTGTCCCCCGCCGTGATATTGCTGGAATATTGCTAAAAGCGGCGTCAAATCAAACTCACTCACTCACTCATTATCGAGGAACAGTAGCACTGGAACCACAAAAAAGTTGATATGTGGCAACTTAATATTAGCATCATAAACTCTAAATGTGTTGTGTCGTCCTTGAGGGTGATGAAGGTAGCCCTGTAATTAAAGTATTTCCTTATTAAGTGGAAGCCCCGGGTTTGATTCCCAACAATGATACAGGGTTTTATGAAACACGAATGTGGTCCAGTTCACACAAATGTAGAGAATGGACGCAGAGAAAACATATATAGTGTCGCAGAGGACACATAATATTACTTATTGTACCTACAGCACATCAGGAGCAGTTATGGGTGTCTTCTATTTCATCCATCAATCATGACTACTGTCCATGTGATCTCTGATTCATTCCAGGCTCTAAAGTAATTATCAAAACGTACAGTACATTACATCACTTCATTACTTTATATGTTTGCCGTAAGAGGCGACTAACAGAATTGGGTGGTCAGGCTCGCTGACTTGGTTGATGCATGTCATTGATCCCAATTGTGTGAATCGATGATCATGATGTTTATCACTGGATTGTCTGGTCAGACTCGATTATTTACAGAACGCTGTCATATAGCTGGAATATTGCAGCGTTAAACGACAAACAAACAAACAAATCATTACTTTATAGGACTCCTTATTTGGCCGGCAAAGACCCTTACAATTAATAACTTGGGGTTCCTCCACTTTTGTAAGTCAGGGTAAAACCCTGGAATATTGGTATGACCTATGTAAAACTTTGGCTGGCTAAAGAGGTAGATAATTGGAATTATCGTCAATGGGAAGAAATATTAACGATTACCGATATGAAAATTGTGTCATTGATAACATCTTAGATAAACAATTGTTATGAAACAAAGTTTTAATTTACCAAAGCAGAGTTGTTTTTGTCCAGCATAGCTCCAGATAGAGCATATTTGTGTAAAATACGCATCAGAAAAGCAGAAATACGCAGTAAAATCAAATCTAAGCAACGAACATTACAGATACGCTACAAAAATAAAACTTGTGCGTATCATCAAAATATTGTGAATTAACCCTGCGTATTCGATTAGCAAATCAGCAGCTTATTTTGAAATTATAAACGGGCATTCCGTCAACTTTGCCAAACTCCACGATGACGGTTACATCATGATCATTTGCCATCACACTTTCTTGTGGAAGTATTGTGGTATTTTTGAGTCCTCTAAAGCTCTCGAACCCACACGGCACCAGTTTGCAGGGACTAGATGAATAGTGTTATTAAATATTTAACTTAAATACCCATACGTGTAAAAACTAGTGGGTAACAGAAATTTGAATACCCAGATAGAATTACTGATACCCAATGATTTTAAAATGCATGGGAAAAATACCCAAAGTCCCAAACACCAAAAGCTTATCTGGAGCTCTGGTCCATTGCTGAAGATGGAAAGCAACTGATTTGCTATATCTTAAATGTCAACGAAGTAATCCATGCATAAATGTGTCACCACTCAATAGTGATGTGAAATATGTTATTTTGTCTCTGAGCTTTTTCATATTTGCTCCAAGTTACTTCTCCGATATTTATTGATAATTGATCAATATTTCGTTAACAATTATAGATACCTAAGATCTATATCGATAGCCAGGCCTGTGTAAAACACTAACCTCTAATCATCTTAGATCCTGTGTATTCAATCTCTGCTACCAGTATGATATTTACTTTTATACAGAGAAAATAAGTGGTATAAATATTTTAAAAAAACTAAGCAAAATATTATACTCTATGTTGTGAAGTGGTGAGTAAAGCTCACAGCACTCAGGAGACTTCACTACAAAGAAAGACCCATGAAGATCGGGGGTAGAATACGTCTTCAGCAACCCAGGCTTGCCAGAAAAGGCAACTATGCTTGTCGTAAGAGGCAGCTATACTTGTCATAAGAAGCGACAAACGGGAACAGGTGGTCAGGCTCGCTGACTTGGTTGATGCATGTCATTGTATCCCAATTGCGTGAATTGATGCTCATGATGTCAATCACTGGATTGCCTGGTCCAGACTCGATTATTTACAGATCGCGGTCATATAGCTGGAATATTGCTGGGTGTGGTGTTAAACAAAAAACAAACGAACACTACAAAGTGACATGCTTATGTTTCAGATCCCAGACCTCTTGAAGGAAAGTGTTGCCTTTGGGAAGAATGTTCCAGCAGTTGTGGCCAGCTGTCTCCAGGGGGTGAGTTAGTTGTCATGATCACCAGGACATTATCAGTATTCCCCTGGCTGTATAGTCAAGTGTAATTATAGTATTTGCCATGAAACACCAGCTCCAATAAGAGCCCCACCCCCCATCAACCCATCCGTCAGTGTGCAGTAATCATTATGATAACCCTGTACTAAACATGGGTGTACATGACAATCACTGTATTCATGGATGTAGATTACACATACATGCAGACACTGAGCTCTGACTTTTTTCCAAATAGCAAAAAACATTTCCGTTAGGAAATATCACAAAAGTTGTGTATTCATTGACACTTTAACTAGCTTAACTATACTGTTCTAATGTCTGGCTTCAGACTAGTGGCTAAAGTTCCACTGACTTTGTCAGCACCATAGCCTTGCTCTCGGATTTCATCAAAGTGGTAACTGTCAATGTAGGCTTTACTCGCGTCTTGCACAGACATCATGTACAGTGTTCCCATTTACCGGTAATTACCAGTTTTTTACCGGTAAAATTAGACTTGGATCGGTAATTTATGTTACTGCCAGACCCTGTGGACCGGCAAATAAAGTACCTTATAAATCTGGTAATTTTTAGTGTTTCCAGTCCTGGTTGACTGGCAGTTAAAAGCCAGCAGGAACACTGATGTATCTGAAATATTATTGGTAAAAGCAAAGTTAAGCCAAACTCACTCACTCTCTCAGAGGCCCGCCCATGTCATTCTTCAAACATTGCAAATAAAACATTGATGTTTCATAATTGTATGTATGATTACATTAGTGTTAACGATAAGAGTAATCTAAAAACTTCATGAGATAAGAAAACTTTGTCAGAAGAAAGAATGAATAAACCACGACGACTATCGATTTGATTTCAGACTTCGAACACTACTGGAGTACCAGAAGACATGTTCTATAGCTGGCTGCTACGGGAACCACAGACCCTGGTATGGCTGCCGACGCTTCACAGACTGGCAGCAGCTGAGACAGGTGATGCTCTTTCTTGTCTGGCGACATTCTTTATGTTCAGTTCATGTTCATATTGAATCTAGATAGTTAGAAATTGTCTTCAGCAGCCCATGCTTATCATGAGAGGTGACTGACGGGATCGGGTGGACAGGCTCATTGACTTGGTTGGTCCAGACTCAAATATGTACAGCCCACCATCATATTCCTGAAATATTGCCGGGTCCGGCATTGAACACAAGCAAAGGATAGATGAGAAATGCTGGATTGTTGTTTAATCTATTCCCTCACAAATTAGGCAGTCTACAAGTGAAGAAAACGACATCATTGAAAACGACATCATAAAATAAATTAATCAAAATTCTGGATTAATTTTCTCTTTGCTATTGTATCAGAATAAATTTTTTTGTTTACAGTGAAACATGAGGCGAAGTGCAATATTTGTAAATCTTTCCCCATAATAGGATTCAGGTGAGTTTCACTTTCCTAATTTCATGTTTTCCTCAACATTGTACGAAGCTTTAAGTGTTTGTTAACATTGTGCTATGTTCCACCTATGCAGAGCTGTCTCCCTGGGTCATGCTAGGATCTGCTTGTAGTCTAAACCAACCAACATTTGTCCTGATTGTGTACCTTGGTTGTTATTAACCATACCATTTCTGGGGGACACAGGTGGCCCAGTCGTCTAAGGCGCGGCGATTCTCTGTGCAGAGTTGCGTCCCTTAGGCACGCCAGAAACCTATGATTGTGGGTTCGAATTCCGGTTCGCCCCGATTATGTTTCTAGGTTTGTCAGCACCATACCCATGCTCGTTGGTTTCACCAAAGTGGTAAACATCTGAGACCTGCATCACTTCGGGCTTTCCTCCCACATTAAGCTGACACTCCGTGATATAACTGGAATACTGTTAAAAGCGGCGTTAAACCCAACTCACTCACTCACTCCTGAGTTTCTGTTAAATGTCTAAAGTTGTGACACTTTGGCTGTTCTTCTCCCACTGAGATTCCATGAAATAACTGAAATACTGTTCAACATGTTGAAATCATCATACAACTTCGAGGAAACCAACTTCTATATAATTTCCTTTGTTAATTGTTCGCTTGAATTGTGTCATTAATGACAACACTTGGGAGACAAGAGTTGGTTGCATAATTCATTCATTTTATTTCCAATACATATAGGCCACAGGCCTTTGTGTACAAAAGTTGAGTAATTACTGACTTGTTCGTCTTGGCTCGCCTTCTGGATGACTTTGATAAGAATGTCTATATGCAACCAAATGAAAACTACTCTGTACCATATATTTGTCTGTACCATATATTCGTCACTCAGGACATTTGATAGTATGGGGACAAACGAGGTTCCACACAAAACCCTCGATTTGAGTTCAATCAAGAGTTGACTGAGGCTAAAAAAATTATGGTCTTGGTTGTCAGGCATCGCCCGCAACATCATAAATTCCACTGCATGTTTAAATTTTATGTCCATTTTAAAAAAAAACACATCAAAATCCTGATACTTAAAACAGTGTGATCCAATATAGCATGCAGTTACTTCCCTTTACATGCACACTGCTTTACTGTGCATCTTGTGTTGTGGTCATGGCGTCGATAGGAGTTTGTATGCTTGTTTATGTAGGGAGGCCCTTTCCCAGGTTGATGGTACACAACTGTTTATTTGGTTACATACTAGTTGGAACTAGCAAAATATAAAAAAAACACTGCTCGCCCGTAGTTCCAAAAGTCATTGCCGGAGACCAATTCGTTTATTTTTTTAAGCCTATTTTGCTTTTGTTGAAGATCCCATTTACTCAGATCATGTTTTGGTTGTTTATTTACAGATATCGGTGTCTGAAGTGTTTTAACTTTGACATCTGTCAGCTCTGTTTCTTCACTGGACAGACAAGGAAGAACCACAAGCTGAAACACCCACTGCAGGAGTACTGTCTCATGGTGAGTGTGAGTCATGCATGCGCAGGGGAAGTAACTCCTGCTCTCACTGATATTCCAGGGCTAAGTAATCTCAATATGATTGTTGTAAGAGCTGAGAGGTCTGAAATGGATATTGTTTGGTCACAGTGGCTGAGTATGAATAGCACCTGAAAGGGCAAACTTGGCTGTGACCTTGCTGATTGTGAGTCATCATACTGTGAAAATCTGGATCTATAGTTAGGCCATCCATATGTTTTTATGTTTCTCATCTCCAACCTTATCCAGCAAGAGTGCGATTGGGCGAAATATATATTGAAACAACAAACCTGTTTTTCACTAATTTTATGAAATTTTAATGTTTAGAACACATTGAAACGGTCCTCAAATTAGTTTATGACGTCGCTTTGCTTTGGAAGCAAATTTTTAATAAATATAGCTTCAGAAAGATCAAGCTGGCTTGTTTGTTTTTTTTCAGTGTGCAATTGTGGGAGTATATATTTTTTTATCACAGGCCATAAATTTCCACAGCGGCGTGGGAAATTGTGATCAGAAAACCTTTTTCATTATTTCATGACTGAACGAAAATTCAGGGCGGAAGATGGGAAACAGAAAAAACTATGGACAGCCTTATACTATTGCCACTTGTTTGTCAGGATCACTGTGATGCAGTATAATATTGCTGACTACATTATCACGATCATCTTCCCGAGGCACGAGTATGCACTAGCCTCTATATCCACATGATCCAAGTCTACCCCTACCATTTCAAGCCTACCTTTCTGTGCTCAAATATCAGGACTATTGCACATATTGATAGTCCAATCAGAGAATGTTTTACAAATTCAATATCAAGGTCCCAAAAACATGGTCGCTGCTAAGACCACAGCCATCACCTGGTAGAAACAAGGCTTTAATATAGGGTAGTGGACACTCTTGCCTTGGGAAGATGTATCACTATATGTTCATCATTGAAAAAATGTTCATGACCCAAACATTTAGAAATTGAAATTGAAAATGCTGTGCTGATCCGACATGGTAGATAGCAATACTGAATGAAGGTGTTTGTGTGTTGTCACTGACAGACCAGCAGCAAGGAGGATACAAAGGCCTTCATGAAGACCATCAGAAACAACCTGAGCAAAAAACATCGTCGCAAGAGTAAAGTGAAATACTTGCCCATTGACTCTGCCAGGATAAACCCCATCATGGAATGGTAGGCTATGCTGACAGTGGATGAAAACAATGGCATTGCTGCTCAGACAGTATTTCAAAGAGTTAAATATTGATGAAGCTTACAATCCTTTTGTTTTAGTGCAATCTCATTAAAATCAGATCTTAGTTCTCGCTATCACTAAATAAAGATCCCATCCCCATAAAGACATCCCATTACGGGTCACGTCAGAATGACCTTTCATCCAACCAATCAAAGTGTCGCGTACCAGATCATGAAAGTGACAGTCGGAATGTGTTTTCTTATCATGCAACCTCGAAAACGTTAACACGGTGTATTCCGAACGACAGTTACGGCCCGTACGACTGATTCCGTCAAAATGATCATCTATCTCTCGTTTCCGTAGGACAAACATTTGAATGGAGGAGGCGTTGCACAGTACATGGGAAGTACTGTCATAAAATATCAACCATATATTAGACATTCCGCAATGTTCGTTTGTTCAGTTTTCAAAATTTTAATCAAGAACTGTGCCAACATATTTTTCAAGCGTATTCTGAAATGGAACACCAGGTTGAAACGAGTACCGTAAAGCTTGAGAAAGCTGCTTTCTAATTGGCTGATGTTTGTCATGTCAGTGGTCGGTCAAAGTTCGTGAAAGGTCGTTCTGACGTGACCCGTAATGGGATGTCCTCAGATCTTTGTTTAGCGGCAGCGAGAACTTAGATTTTGATTTTAATGAGATTGGTTTCAGTGTGTGTAAGGTATCTGTAGAGTGGGCGATATACATGATAGATGTCTTGGATTTATGGTGGACTGTTACATAATATTCTTAACAATAGTTAGGGATCATGAATATTTTCGGGGATATTTTTGTGAAATTGTGCGCTCAGTCTTCACTACAAAAACATATCCCCCAAAATATTAATTACATTTTTTTCCTGTATATCAAATATACTGAAATATCCTGAAAATGCACAATCAACTTGAACTTGTGTGGCCATTTAGCCAAATATTATAAAATTTTGAATCTGCAATTGTGTCAGTATATTTGTGATTTGTGTCCTACTAAAACAATTTATATTACTTTGTTGCACTAGTCATTTGTTAACATTTATTAAGTTTGGCAAATGGGATTATGTGGGATAGGGGAATTTACCATTTACTCATACCTGTATTATACCCCTCGTTCATCCACTATAAACAACAAGTAAACAACATTCATCCACTGATTCGTTTTATTTTGTAAGATTATTTATGAAATGTGAGACTATTGTTTTTTTTACTCACACTCAACTTCACAAGCCATCTTTACTTGAAGGAGTGGCCGTCCAGGTCCGCAAGAGCCGACAATGGCCAAGGTCACCAACACAGAAGCAGCTGGGAGTCAGTCAAATGAACCGCAGCCGTGTACGTCACGCCAGCCACTGGCGGAGTCCAACACCTTCCGTCCCAAGTCTGCCACCGTCCTGGTTCTCAACAACACTCCCAGAAAGACACCCACACAGTCTGTCCATGACAAGGTAACTATATCACCAGAGACCTGTGAAGATCTGGGTTAGAAAAGGTCTTCAGCAGCCCATGCTTGCCGTAAGTGGTGACTATGCTTGTCATGAGAGGCGACTAACAGGATGGGGTTGTCAGGCTTGCCGACTTGGTTGATGCATGTCATCGTACATCCCGATTGCATAGATTGATGCTCATGATATCAATCACTAGATTGTCTGGTCCAGACACAATTATTTACAGATCTCTGTCATATAGCAGGAATATTGCTGAGTGCAGCGTTAAACAACAAACAAACAATCTTGATCTTTTGCATGTTTTTTGTGTTTCAGGAGAACGTGAAGGATATGTCAAACTTCATGAAACAACAGAGACAGGACTACGAAGGTGTCATCCATCGCCTAGAGGAGGAGAACAGGTAACATCTTCAATGCTGACGACCCAGGTTCCGTTCTCCTGGGTACAATGTGTGAAGCCCATTTCTTGTGCTCCCAAGCAGTGATGTGGCTGAAATATTGCTAAAACAGCTTAAAACAGCTTAAAATAGTGCACTTACCATTTGATGAGGATTTTTTTATATCTTTCTATGATACACAAAATATATTCTCATAATATGTCTAGTGTATATATAAAGAGAATGGCATATTTAGTTATCCCTGTCAATAGTATAGTGGTATTTTTGTAACTGTGGCAATATTTATTCACTTTGACATAATACCTTGTTCATTCCGTCTTTCACAAATCTACAGGAAGCTATACCGGAAGATAGCAGAGCTGCGCCAACCGTCAGACACTGAGAGCAATCTGTCCTATGAGGCTGACCTCGAGATAGAGAATGATGTCATCCATGCACAGAAAGATGTCCTCGAGGACCACAACAAGAGGCTCAGTCGCCATCTCAACCGGGTCCAGAATGTCCTCAAGGTGAGCGTTGAGTTTGTTTAACTATCGATAACTTGGTACTTTAATCTGATATGTGGTTTGAGAGGATTTACCCTTATCTTTATCGGAACTATTGTCGGTTGTCAACTCAATATTTCTTTGGTCCTAAGGCTTTGAATTACCTAGGTGTTACTGTCACTGTATTTATGAAACGAATGGATAATCATGGTCACGTTTGAATTAGTCCCCAGTACCCATGGTAGCATATGCTTGTAAGAGGTGACACAAAATGATTGAGTGGTCAGACTTCATGGCTTGAAGAACACCAACAGCCAGGGTGCTGTTGTACAAAACAACCTTAGCACTACGACTGTCGTAAGTCTATGTTAAGGTATGGGAGTTACGATTACCTTCGAGTTCAGATCGCTTTGTACAACGGCAACCTGGACTGTTTTTTTCAAAATATGAATCACTGGCTTGTCTGGCCCAGAGTTGGTTATTTTCATGCTGCCATGATGTTGCTGACTTCAGCATTAAGCAACAAACAAGTAAAACATGTTGATCAGTGTTTTTTAAAGGGGACAATGCCAGGAAATGACTGTCCAAGTTTGATTCATTTTGTTCAAAACATGTATAGTGTGTTTTCTGACTCTAATGTAATTATTTCTATCAATCGAGCACTTAACAATTCCATTAAGGAATATTTTTAAATTTTACATATGTCTTGCATTTAAAACTATACCCAGGATACAGTTAAATGTGTTCAATCATACTGTAGGTCCCGATGTGTTCAGTAGCATCTGGGATATATATGATGTGGGGGAATATTTGTGAATCATTATGCAACGAGTTGACAATTCTTTTAACTATGTCCGTTTGCGCTGAGACAGAACCCAGTTGCAAAAATGGCCACAAGAGGGGTATGAGTTGCTATTCGGTTTGCCTCGGAAAAACACAAGTTGGTCACGAATGAAAGTGATCTGACATTATCTTCACTTCTCCTTGCAGCGGTCGGTCGGGTAGCCTAGTGGTTAAAGCGTTCGCTCGTCACACCGAGGACCCGGGTTTGATTCCCGACATGGGTACAATGTGTGAAGCCCATTTCTGGTGGCCCCCGCCGTGATATTGTTGGAATATTGCTAATAGCGGCGTAAAACCTTACTCACTCACTCACTCACTCTCCTTGCAGCAGCAACCACTCCACCGGTCTTCCAGTGACATAACCTATCACCGCCCAGTGTCCATGTCCTACCTGGGACACAGCTACTTCTCCCCCCTCTCCATCGACACCACCCCACAGGCCTGCTCCAGCCGCATCCCGTCCAAACACCCCACCCCTGCTGCAGGGGCGTACTTCACGGAGCCAAGGAGACGGAAAGGCAAACCCCTCACCCCGGCTGGGAAGGAGTGGCACAGTTCCACCACCCCTGGAACACCACAATGGACTGGTTCAACCACACCTACCACCCCTGATAAAGATTGGAGAGATCCTGTCACCCCGAAGACTCCTGAGTGGACCAGCCATGGTAGTATTGAAGAGAGCCAGTGTTACTTCACCCCATCAAGTGTGTCCAAGTCACAGTTCTGCCCAGAGGAGGAGGCTGAGATCCAGGAGCTGTTGAAGCGTATTGATGATGCCCTGCCAGCCAATTTGTCATTTTCAGGTATGTGCAACTTTGAATCAACATGCAATTATTTATTACCCTAAAAACATTTATACGTTCATGGGTCTCCAGTACTTGATTCTTTTTGTACCCATGGAAGGGCAAGGACGGGGAACTCACATACTCGGGACGGGTAACTCTGCCAGTCCCATGGTTAGTCATGTGATATATTGTTAATGACAATAACAATAGAACCCCATTGCTCCTTCTGACTTCTATATGTTTGAGTCAAGATAAGGCTAAGTAAAATTATAGTCTTGGTTCTCAGACACTGCCCGCATCATCATAAAGTCTGCCGCATGTTTAATTTTTATTTTCATTTTCCAAAAAATAAAATAATCCCAATACTTTAATAAAAACAATGCGATCCAATATAGCACATAGTTACTTCCCTTTACATGCACACTGCTTTACTGTGCATCTCGTGTTATGGTCATGGCAGCAATGAGAGTTTGTATGCTTGTTTATGAAGAGAGGCCCTTTCCCAGGTTGATGGTACACAACTGTTTATTTGGTTACATAAAAGTCTGAAAAGACATTGCCTGAGAACCAATTCTTTGATTATTTTAAGCCTTTAGCTTCAGTCAACTTCAGTGCATGATCAGATTGTTTTTTACGTGTACATAAACAGTTTTTGCCAGGGCTCTTGTAAAACAATTCCCAATGGGCCATGTTGTACCCAAGTCAAGACCTACAGCAATAAACAATGAACTAATTAGAGGCATCTTAATGGATCGGGTGGTCAAGCTCGGTGACTTGGTTGATGGTTTGTCAAGGTACCCTGATGGTGTGAATTGTTGCTCATACTATCAATCACTAGATTGTCTGGTTGAGATTTGACAGACCACCATCAAAAAGCTGGAATATTGCTGAGTGCAGTCTTAACAACAAACAAACAATACTTGTTGTTGTAATAGGTTATATTGTGGTGTGATCTGTCTGGTTGAGTGTTAATGTAGCCAAACATGCCTTTCTCATCTGACCAAGGACCAGTTCCACAAAGGGATCTTAGTGTTACGAATGTCGTAAGTCTGTGTTAAATTATGGGAGTCTTAGTGCTAAGATTGCTTTGTGGAACAGGGCCCTAGGAACAAGTGGTTCAATAGATGTTAGATGTTTCTAGGAGCAACAATGCTTTTTGTCCTACATAAAGATGGCAACCTGTCAGTGGCGTTAAGCCGAAACTCAGTCACTTTAGATTAATGGCTAACCTGCATCATTTTGTTCCAGCCTACTCGATGGGGGACTCCAAGTCCTACAACACCAATGAGGAGATGCTAGAAGCGGCTAACAACATCGGCGCCGCGATGTCCGACTTTGTCCACACCACTGTTGATCAGTACTGTCCGCAGTAGTCCCATGTAGGAAATAACAGACACAATGTAGAATTAACACATGAAATAGGTAGCCACAAATTTACTATTTCCAGTAAAAAGATTACTGACCTGATGGATGTATGTTATATGAAGAGAAGCCCTTGCCATGGGACCATTGCTTCACCAACAGGTGCTTGGTAATCTATTCCATTACTGTTATGCAGATGTTTACCAGAGAGAGATGTTTATTGTGTCTCATGTTCATCACATCTTCCCGAGGCAAGGGAGTTAACTGACTTTTAAAGTCAAGTTTCCACCCTCCCCAAACTTGACTGGAATTTCTTGGCTCGATCGTAGCGACACCAGTGGCTATTACAAGTTATGTCCCTTTTATATCCCCCCTGCTGACCAATCAGATTCCACCTCATATCACTTGCATTTGTTTCAAACAAAATGGCGGTGCTCAGTCAAGACGATCTCATCGATAATAATGATCGTTATTGTAATAAAACATGCTTACCTCGCAAAGTGCATCAAATCACTAGATCACCTTGATTTAAAACATGAAAAGATTTGGCAAATATGTGTCGACGCCCAGTTGACGATACACAATCAAACGAATTTGGCACGGCAGTTGCCATGTTGTTTATGAACCGGATGTCAATATCATTACGTGATTTTGATAGGGCTACGGGTAGCCTCGTTAGTCCAGTCAAAATATAACTCCATTATTCCAGCCTAGTTCGGCTTAACTCCCTTGCCTCGGGAAGATATGTTTATCATGAATTCTAAAAATATGTTTGTTATCTTTGTAATTTGGTAAGATTTGATCCAAGTTACTATTTTTTGCAGAGAAGGTTAGAAGGAGCATTTATATGCCCATATTGAGCAATAAGTTTGAAGTTAAAAGTGCAATACAAAAAATCAAATTTATTTGTCATGAATGTTATTGACCATGTTGATGCAATCAAATGTGCAACTTATTATATCTTATACAGCTCCTCGATAGTTTATATTGTGTGCATCCTGTATGTGGTATTGTTTACATATACACAAGTATAGCTTTAGATGGCAGAAGTAGTCTTATAGTCCTTGCCAAACTGCCCAATAGCAGTGAAGGTATTATAAGGACTAGTAGAAATTTGCCATTTATAACATTTGTGCTATATGTTATCATTATGAGTAGACTCAAAATGTTAGTTTCTATTGCTGGATGGGCAGTGCAAATGTGTGAAATCTGTGAAAACTTTTGTTTGTATTGTAGACCTTACCATAAACATGACATTCAACATGGTGCTTGGAAAATGGTGATTTTCTAGCGATGACCAAAGTTTAAGTGCTGGTTCATGTTACCTAAGTGAAGTATTACGACTGTTGTCACTTCTATATTTAAACACACAGTTTACCTTTTTTGCTTAAGGTACGCGCTAGGATTAATTTTGTGAAACATGTCACCATGGACACCTTCTGACCTTTCATGAGTACTACTCTGGGTACCGTTGTACAAAACAAATTGAGCACTATGACTGTTGTAAGTCTATGTTGAGGCATGGGCCTTACGATCACCTTAGTGCTAAGATCGCTTTGTACAACAGCACCCTGGTCATCATGGAGATTCAGGGAGAGTATTGTGACCATGCACCTTGGAGTTGTGTTACCCAGGCACAGGAGTTTGTATTTCAGTCAGTGCCACACCCTAACCTTGACATAGTAGGGGGAGGTGGGGTAGTGTAGAGGTTAAACCTTTCACTCGTTACACCGAAGGCCTGGGTTCGATTCCCCACATGGGTATATGTAAATCACATTTCTGGTTACCCCCGCTGTTATTGCTGGAATATTGCTGAAAGCGACATAAAACCACACTCTCAAGTAATTTTGTTAGTGTTGACTCACCATGACAACATACCAGTCATGTGTAGGCCTCAAACTTGGTGATGCCACAAGTTGAAGTTGATTGACCCATGGAGAGTCCACCAGTTCAGTTCTTCTGTCCAATATGTTGCATGAGTATAGACCCAGGCCTGTATTTTGTGAGCATTGCACCAGGACATTGCAGCGTTCTCCATTAAGCTGCCCTTGGTCCTTACGGTCTTCCATGGTATTTGAATCTTTGGACCCTGAAGTCTTTGACATTAGGGTTATGACAAGGATATGCATGAACATGGTTCGTGTCGGCAGATACTTTTGCCAACTGTGTTGAGTTTGTTGTTTGACGTAGCTCTCTGTGGTCACCGTTAACATATTAACCAGTGACACTATGTCCCCGTTGTTTCATGTGTAGGGTAGATGTGATGATGTTGGTTGTTTTGACTGGTGTTGACACTACATGTTAACAGTATTCAGTACTTTGAAGGTTTCTAGGGCACGTGTGATTCTTGTCAGATGTTGCACGATTTATGTTAAACTTTTTTTGTTCACAGCCTTTAATTGTTTCTTTATATGTATACACAAGACGACTTGCATTTATTGTTTCTGTGTTTATACAATGACTAGCAGAGTCGTGTTTCTGCAGCTGTCTCATCAAGCCGTTTTGAATCACAGGACAAGATACAACATTGTGATTTGCAGTGCTCGAATGTTGTACCCACTTCCTCCAGTATTAGGGGCGGTTGGGTTGTATACACATGCATCGTTGGCTCTTTACGCTGAAGACCAAGTTTAATTCCCACATGGTACAATGTGTGAAGCCCGATTCTGTTGAAATATTCATTAAGATCAACTTTTTCACTCACCAAGGTAATATTATTGTGAAACATACTACCAGATATCCAGGTTTTAAGTTTTAGGATTTCTTGTTTTTTTCTGAATTCTTATGTCAAAATTTGTGCAGGCTTTGTATTTTGTGTGTGTGATTAATCCACTTCTGTGGCTAAGTTTGGTGATAATGTTGACTGGACGTCAGCTACAAAGACTCCAGACTTACACAATGGTTTTAAGCTGCATGAAATGTATATATAAACTGTACAACTGTATTTTACACCATGCCAACTTTTATTTGCAGTGTTTGTGGGATAGATTTAAGTGTGCATACCCACCCAAATGTACCCGACTTGAGCATGGTTACCATCTTAATGGTAAATGGCTTATCGGTGCTTCGTTTTTGTCTAGTTTTTTAATCATTGAACCACATTTTTGTGCAACAGTAATAACTTAAGTTAATCTTAAATTGAATTCCCAAACCTTACATAATTTTAGAAATCCCATTCCATAATTTGCCAAAATTAAACGAGTATCTGAAGAATCTTTCATGGATAAAATTATACTTAGAGAAAGATATACATAAACACAGGTGAAAACCATCTAGTCACAAGCATCCATGGGTCTTGGAGAAGGTAGCATCATTATTTTGTCCAAAGAAATTAAACTTCAGATCTTAATAATGTGGCCTTTTAAACATAACTTCATATTCGAGTGTAAATATTTCATATTTCTCCTAATTTATTCCATCATCAAGTGCCTTCTAGGGGTGTTGTCTCCTGCATGTTTCACTGCCTTGTATTGGCTGTTTCTGTTGAATGGCTTATGGTGCAATCAGAAGAATGGGGTTCAAGTCTTGTAGTGCAGTGCAGTGCAGTGCAGCACATTGTTTTAATAGGAACTTGGTATATTCTTGCATTTCATTTACAAAATGTGAGTTTTTATAATCATTTTGGATGCATTTTGTGGTGTTGTATGCTTTCATTCTAATTAGTTGTGTATTTATTCTATGTTTTGTCTTTTGTGTCTTAATCGACTTTCTGAGGTGTCTGGTCAGAAGTTCAGTGGAACTGAAAAACTACCCGTTAATTTAGTTGCCCATTTCGTCCCAATCCTGCATTTACAACCATGACCACTTTCAAATTATTAATAGGGAAACTATTGTAAAATGGCATTTCAAATTCCCAATGCCTATCTAGATTAATTTAGTTCTTTGGCTTCATCAAACATTTGACATGACCCATAAACAAATCCCTTTCGTGTGATTTCTTTTGTCATCAGTTTGATGTTTGCATTTGCCAAAATCTCAGTAAAACCTAAATTTGTTTTAAAAGTTTCAGTTTGAGAGAAAATCCCATGTATAATTTTTTGATGATATGATACAATTATGTTACTTTCAAATTCTTAGCTGCATAATCATACCCTGATAACTATGTCAGACTATTCTTCTTGTAAATCAATATACATGTATTTTTTTTTGGAGAAATTAATGACATAGTAAAATGTGGTGTGACAGATTCTGAGGAAGTGGATATTTTTACTCTAAGTGATATTTAACTGGAAATGAATGTACTGATTGATGTAATATTTATTGTTTTTATTTAGGTAACTTTGTAATATCTTAGTAAGTAAGGAAAAGTCATGTTGACAGCTAACAGTTGAATTGGCTGGATATGTGAAGAAGGCTGAGCAAATGAAACCTCGAAGATGAAAGTGACAGTATCTGATCCTGTTTCCTCACCTGGTGGAATGAGACTTGTACTTATGTTGTCTATCAAGTCAAATATATTTTCTATGAATGCACAGACTGTTTTGTTATTTGTAAACATTAATTTGGTGTTACCATTTTGCTCAGACTTTTAGTTATGAAAGTATGTCAGGTTAGAGTAAGACCATGTGTGGTGCATGTTAACATCTTGGTTGAAACCCTTGAGCACGACATGGCCAAAGATTGTAAAACAAATAGAGTGTGTGTCTGCTATCTGATTGGTTGAGAAATTTGCTCAAATGGGAATTGAAGCACAGAAATCTCAAGGCTATTTACTGCTCATGAATATCTTTGTTGGTAACTGTAAACAAAAATTCAATCCAGAATGTGAAAAACATGCCTTTCAGTTTGGCAAAATGGATGTCACGTTGATAAAATATTAAGTTTGAACAAGAACAACCTTGATTTAGTTGGAGGTTGAGAAAGAGTGTGCTTCAGAAAATAATGGATAACTATTGTATTGAACATTGTCGGTTCAAAATGAAATTTCTGGCCATCAAATACTCAATAAAATCTGCTAATCTTAAAATGCATACTGTTTGTCTCCCAATAAACACACACTCATAGGATGACCAGTAGATCCATTGGACTGAGGGACACAACTCTGTACAGGGACAAGTTTTATAGTGCCTGCTCACTGAAATACCACACCACAGTTTAACATAAATATCCCACTCAGACACAGTATACTGACACCGATCCGACCGGTCCTTGTTTTAGCCCCATAGTGCCAATCGTCAGGCAGGGAAACAACAAGTACTATCTTTTAACGTCTTTTGGTGTGATGTGGCCGGGGACTGAACCCTGACCTTCCTCTCCATACAGACACTCTCTCCACTCAACCACGGAGGCTGCCTGAGCAAATAAGGATGACAAACACAGTGATTAGTACTTAATATATATTTGTATGTTTATTATATACAAAATGTTAGTATGCTCAATACAGCATATCAGTACAGAATACCTTGCTGGTAAAGCAGAAAAGTCAAATACAAGTATTGCTCATATATAGCATAACACCTTGGTAAAATAATAGATATGGTTGAAAAAGTGGGTACTGGGTGGGTCGTGTGACCCTAGAAAAAAAATTGACTAGAATTTTCACAATGATTGTAACAGCTAGGACAAAGACAGTCAAAAATACACTGAGGTCTACAAGCCAGATCACAACACTAGAATGGGGTGGACGAATCTAGGAGAAAATAGTTCCCATGGAACTTACAAGTAAGAGCTACACAACCATATTAACCTACATTCTCTCAATACTGATTACATTGTCATGGATTTTCTCAATGATTACACTTGGCAATAACGTTACAAGATTGTTATGCTTATCCTATAATAAGTCAACAGTGTGAACTAAAACATCTTTAACTTATTACTGCTTATATACTAGACAGTGGGACTACAAATCTAACATCCTCTAATGCAGAATCCTAAAGATCAAAGATTTGATCATCTGCGAAATTGATACCAATTAATTTCCTCTTCTGCAGATTAAACTATTTGAAGAAAGAAACATCTGTGAATATACATCATTACATGACCCCAATGGAATCTGTGATGGACAAAGTGACGCAGGTTTGAGACAACGGATGTGACTAGGACTAAGCAAGTTAACAGTCCATACGATTGTTAGTCTTTCTCACTAAAATAACCATGAAACAAATTGCGAAAACACATTTTCCTTTCCTGACAAGAAGTTTAGTTTCATTGAAAGTATAGTCATAATGTCTGAGGTATGTCTGCCATATATTCACCATAGGGCCACAACAAAATCATTTTTGGGTGTAGCATTACAGAAATTTTCATTCAACACAAGAGATTCATGTTTACGAAAACAACACAAGGTACTGAAATGCAAAGACATAAACATGAAAACATAAGAGTAAACTTGAATGCTGTATACAGGTTCCATTAAGTAGATATACCCCACATGACCTGGCCGGACATATACGTCCTGCCAACAATTAGCATATAGTATACTTGTAGTACATGTAGTTGTAAAGTGACTTGGGACTCGCCAATATAACCCGCAATGCTTAAAGTACAGGATTTTGCAATACCGGTAACTTGCAATGACAAAAACATTGGAAAAAAAGATGAATTGGTTATAAATATACACATACAATGGGAAATTAGTATCCCAAACAAAGTGGGGTTTCATCAGGAACAAATTTTGAATATATTCTTCATCTGTGTGAGAAGCTGTAGACTTGGGAAGGAAAGTTTGTGTGGTTAAAGACCACAGCAACCATAGCCACTTCCTCCCAAGGGATAGGTTTGGCCAATGGCTGATTGTTTGCAGGGAGAATAGATGGACTTTATTCTTGAACTTTTAAAGGATCTTCATTGTTAAATCAAATTCTGAATCTAGACTGAAATAAGGCAGGATGTCCAAATATCAAGGACCAATTGTGGGATTCACAGAACATAATATTCTACAATTAGCCATACTGTGCTATGCAGTACAATGTGAGTGACATTTGTTCAAAAACAAAAGTGAGAAAATGAGTATCAGAATACACCATCATGCCCTGTATCTTACCAACATTATAAATGATGTCAACTTCCTCTCTTTCAAAGTTGTTATTAAAATATATCCCTCATTCCCGAGTCTAAATTCAAGTCATATTTGTCCACTGGATAGAATGCTGTTGGTATTTCTTGCACAAAAAACATTTGTAGTTTCATATTCCCCAACACAAGCAGAGTCTGAATGGGGAGAGATGCTGCAGTATAGGATTGTCCCTGCATCAATACACTTGTTTAACTACCATATTCGACGTAATAAGGGCTCAGGGCGATCTCAAAATTAGAAATGGGGTCGTATTCGAATATTATTTTGGTGAAAGCGTTGAAAGATCGTAACTTTCATGGTGTATGCTTGCAGCCTGAAATGATACAAAAGAAAAGTCTGTTCGTATTTTACACGACAGATATATTTTTACAGACTTTTAATTGCGCGTTATTAAGGGTGCATATAATACACGAGTGCATATTATACATGAATAAATTGGGATTGTTCACTAGCCAATATATTAACAAATATCGCCTAGGGTGCTTATTAGAGCAAGGCGCTTATTACGTCGAATACGGTACTTGCCAATAATGTGTGACTGCAAATGTACATGTAACTGATTAATTATAGAACAGGTGGGTGTGTAATACTAAACAAAGCAGGAGAGGCAAGGCAGAGAGTAACTATTTCCTACAACCAAGCTTACACAGATTCTCAACTAGGTATTGTACCAGAGCTGGGACTTCCCCCTAGTGGGAAGGAATGTAGTTATACAACCTACTCGAATGTAAACAGTCAAGCTGAAGCATGGCAATATACACTATGGGACATGGAGGACAAGTGCTGCTCTACTGGACACTTGTTTCAAGCCAGTCCGCAGTATTCCAGTTTTATCATGACAGCTTGTGAATAAACAAGACAAGGGAAAAGCAGTTGTTGATAGAAAGTAGTTACTACTTAATGATCTATCGCTGTTTTTAATCTGATAGCTCAACTGACCAATCATAAATAATGTTAGATTAGACCTTATAAGAAATTCACATAACAAGTTACACATTGTCATCATTATTTAATATAATTTATTTTTTAAATTACACATGTATTCGCAAAATTATAACATTTTATCGTTTTGACATTTTCCCCAATAATCAATAATAGGCATTTATGATCTCTGCATCAATTATCTAAGGAACTATTTCTTGAAGTGCTCTGCGTCACACATAATATGTAAACTATTTTTCAATGAACTTCCACTTGTTAAATGTCTACATTTGAACATTGCATGTCATGATCCCTGTTCTTATCGGACGCAACAAATAAAACTTTCAACTTTTGTGAAAATAATAACTCTTTAGCGACAAGAGAACAGGTCACAAACAAGATATATGTTAATTATGACTAAAACTTGCCATACATGTAATTAAGAGATTGGACAACTAATAATTCTTGCCCAAACAAATTTTGAACAGCTGCCAAAAATAACCCTGAAAAAAAGTAAAAGAACACCTGTTTTTTTTAACATGACCATTATCTGTCATGGCTGGTGGGTATGGCAAGAGTTTGGTGTAGTATTTATGGTTTACATCAGCACAAATTTTAAATCACGATCGTAAAGAAAAGACACAGGATGTTGAAGGTCGTCAACCCTTCCTAAAGTTTAGTTGTGTACAAAATGTTTCCGTGGTGTAAACTTGCAAATCATGTAGCACCATTCACTGTAGCCACAAACACACCTGGTCAGAGCAAAGTAACCACAAATCCCGAAACCGCGAAAAAATGCCCCCATCCATTATGGGATGAAAGCTTGACTTATGGTCACCTGAAAAATTCCCCTTATAACTGCTTCATGAATTAGTCACAGATAGACTAACATGTCAACAATGACACCACACACACAGTGTGCCTCATGTACCGGTATGTGCACTCAATACAGGGTAGGAAATTAATTGTTATTTTCACCAATTCGCAAAAACAATCAGTTACAGGGTACCCAACTACTTAATGGTTAAAAAGTAGTGCACAAGGAAACATCACTAGCTCCCCGATCTTACTAATCTCAACTAGCTGACTCATATTTATTTCGGACCCTGCAATAGGTCAGTAGAGATTTGACAGAAAATGATTTTTGCAAACGTAAGTTTGGGACAACACATTAGGACAGGACTGACTGTTTCACTCCCCAAGACCAGGAAGAATACATAACGGCCACATTGAAATCTATCACAGAAGGCAACAAATAAATATACACACACCCGGACGAAAGCTAAGCACCACCTACTATTTCCGTTTATAAACAGCCATAAAACATATTTGTATTTTATTACAAAGGGACCTGGTCCTGCTGGCATACAGAAACTGAAATTGACTCTTAGAATGTCTTGTGCTTGTTCCTGACAATAGTTATTTGACTATCCCTTCCATTGCTTCCTCACCTTCTTTGCATCTAATAAATATGATTTTGTATTTTTGACCAAACGAAGAAACATACATTGTTTTAGTATCAAATTTCAGCAGGTATTGGTTTTATTTGACATTGATGAAATGTAGATATTTCCAAAAAAATGATGATAAGGGGTTAAAGTTTTCGTCCGTCATGCCAAAGGTCTGGGTTTGATTCTCCTCATGTGGACAATGAATGTGTGAAGGCCATTTCTGGTGCACCCCGCTGGCCATGATATTGCTGGAACATTGCTAACAGTGGTGCACTCCAAAAGTGAATGAGTGAGTGAGTTTGGTTTTACGCCGCTTTTAGCAATATTCCAGCAATATCACGGCAGGGGACACCAGAAATGGGCTTCACACATTGTACCCATGTCGGGATTCGAACCCGGGTCTTCAGCGTGACGAGCGAACGCTTTAACCGCTAGGCTACCCGACCGCCCCGCACTCCAAAAGACACATGGAAGTAGAGGATACATGACAAGAAAGACAGGGTGGTGCTTCACTCTACCCAGGTGCATAGTTCCATCTCCTAGACAGACAGGATGAAGAAACAGGTCCTCCAGGCTTGAGTGCTACATTAGAGGGGACATTTCTCTGCCTTTAACATAATACAGGAGCACTATCCCCTTCCCTTATGATAATAAAGTATGTGTGTAAACAACTTAAAGCACCCATATAGAAAAATATCTAGAACTGTACACAAAGTCTTTAATAAATTTTGGGAAACATTCAGAAAGTGGCTGAATACTATGTCACCCATTCAAAAAAACTGTACTAGTTAATTGTAACCTTATACGAAATTGTTAATATGCACAATGAATGAAATGAAAGCACCCTTTTAACTACATACAGAAAAAATTGATGGGGTTAGTGTTAAAACAATTGATATACATATTCATAATATATGAACAATTTAATAACATGCATACATCCTTTGCCTAATTGTATACAAAATACATAAACTTAAGCTCTATATGATAAGAATAATACAGCAGGAATTCCAACTGTCTACAGGTTTCGACATGTGAACAATGTGATAATGACCTACTGGCTGTTGTATCCGTCTCTATGCACTACTGAGAGTATATGAAATGGCCTTGGCACTGTGAGCATAATGTCCAATCAGGGATTGACAAATAACATTGTGGCTGTATGGAAATGTATGCAGATGCAGATGGGTAGATACAGCTACTGAATCCTACCTGATAAATGGCCGTCATCAATCAGGAAGTGGTACCAGCGCAGGTCTGTTAAGTATGTGGCCATGCAACTATCATATATTCTATATGCTGTGTAATAATTATACCCTCTACTGAAGAGTCATTACATAGCAAGGTAACCACGCTGGGCTGCGTGTGGAGGGTTTTGATGAGATTTTTCTAAGCACCACGCTACTCATCACCAACGTCAATCTACACAATAATATCTACCATAGTTCAGCAAAATAATATCAAACTGGCGTAACGCATAGTAAATCTCTTAGATTTGACAATATCACAAATGGCATCATTTCTTGTCTAGGCTATTGGAAGACACAACCATATCACATTTCAGATACTTGTTTGACTTGTCATATGCCATTTTTCTATTCCATTCCTATACATATGCAGTGTTTAATCCGGGAACCCAGGAATCCTGATTGAGGGAGGGTGCATGTGCATGGGCACCTGCTGGACCAAGTAACCACACGGAGGGAGGGGGCACCTGTTATTGGGGATCAATACTTCGGGAGCTAGTTTTCAACGATGATGGAACACTGCATATGTTATAGCAACAGTTTCCTTAGAACAAGAACTATTTTCAAGTTTCAATATCATCCCTGTATTCCATGTGTGCAATAAACACACTGTATTCTACTCAGTAAGCACCCAGGACATACATTACATACCAAAGTGGCCCTTTCAAGGTAAAATTGTGTTTGACATTTATAATGGCCAGATCCAAAACTAACTGCAGCTGCAGTTGGATAGGTGAGTGAGTACAGTTTTACGCCGCCTTATGCAATATTCCAGCAATATCACGGCGGGGGACACCAGAATGCAATTGGATGAGCAAACCGTAACAAGGCTGCCCCACTCCCCTGACCTTTCCAAAAAAATGTGCAGCTAAACAAACTGAAACATGAATTCTTTCACAGAACCTAGATTAAGGCATCGTAAACGATGTTAATGCATGTACAATTCACAGTATAATGTACAGGGAGGGATGATCAAATCTCACATTAATTGTTTGGGAGGCAACCAATAACACATCGGATGCTCATTAGGTAAAATACGGCATAACATGAAATATGCATTCAGTGACAGGTGGCACAGAAAGTATCAATCAAATAGCACTAACATGATTCCTGTGCCCCGTCATCATTGCAGTAATCTACATCACAACTACGCACTTTGTTCAAACACACTTCTCCTACAGCTACTGGCAGGCATTTCTGTAAATGATACCACAGAATCTATCCAATTTATGATTCATGCCATTTACAAAAGTACATGCCTGATACAAAAAATAAGCTTTGATTGCATAAATAAATATCAGCTATGGATAAGTTCCATGTGCCTATGATTAGTAATATATCTACAATAACAAGAACAAATACACGTACATTTCAAACTATACAACAAATGTATCCAAATCAACTCAATTTGGACATAAATCAAAAAAAGTTTAAAAACAGTCAATACTTCCATGATTCAGCCTCAACCTGTGGGGGTCATCAGAAAAAAGGGGATTGCAATGCTTTCAGCTAAATAAACACTGTTCACGATTTTCACAAACAATATGACACAACACTAGCAACAGCTAAGCACTAGATTTTGATATACCTAAAATAGAGTATTAAACAAATCGGGGCGTTCTGTCCTGACTGATCTTGGTGCAGGGGGTTGCGGAAGAGGTGGAGGAAGTGACATTTGTCTCGGTAACGGATCCAGAAGTTGGATGGTCTCTATGACAACGGTCGTGACTCCTCCTTCCTGAACCACTTGATGCTGAACTGCCGCTGTTCTTCCGTTCTACTGATTTAGGGGGAGACCTGTTGACACCCTCACCCCCGGACGAGTGACGCTGACGAGAATGTAACGATCCTACACTTGTCGTCTGCATTTGTCGCGATGGGGAAGATGTCAGTTCCAGGCTTCGTCTCGCAGGGGCAGATGACTTTGACAGGGAACTGCTTGTGTGTGACCTTGAGGTCATGGAGCTGGAGGTCGCCAACCTTCTAGGTACGGAGGCAGGAGCTCCAGCAGTCATAGACCGACTCAGACAGACCCTGGAGGATGTTGGCACGGTGGTGACAGATGTTCGGACAGGGTGACTGGACCCCATGGAACCCTTCCTCGGGGAGCTCCCTGTCTGAGATGTATATCGTCGAGATTCAGGTTTCGAGGGCAAGCTGGGTAAAGAGGTTCCAGAAGTACCTGAGGACCTGTGCTGACTATCTGACTTAGTTATTGACCCTGATCCTGAACGAGTAACCCTTTTGGGTGGAGAGCCCTGACGAGTTGGCGACTTGGTTGTAGACACTGCAGCCATTGCAGGCAATGGTGATGTCTCGGAGGGAAGAGGTTTCCGCGGAGCTCGCACCTGGATCTCTTCCGTGTGGGCGTCGTCGGAATCTCCAGCCTCCGAGATGACAACTTTGATAGGACTAGGTGGCAAGAAGGCGTAGTGTTCACTGCCCAGGTTTACAGATGAGTCGACATCTCCACATGCTATCAGACTCAGAGTAGGCTTAGGCTTGGGCTCCTGGACGGATGACCTCTTGGTGAGGGCTGGACTAGATGCAAGTGCTGCAGAGGATGGGGCATCAGGTGTGGTCGGGCGGGGTGGGGGCGTTGGACTAGAGGCGGGTCTGGAAGTACTGCTGCTCTGACTCACTTTCACTACTGCTTGCCCTGAAACAACAAGAATACACACCATGTAACCATGGTTACGGTTACTGAACTGATGAACAAAGGGGAGGTAATACCAAAATCCATTTGGAAGCAAATTTGTTTCTAAGATCACAAGAAACAGTCTTCTTTAAATAAACCTTGGAATGGTATCTTGGGTCAATCAAGGACACACATCTAATGAATACTGATGATAATGAATAGAGATAAATCCAGGTTGGTTGGTTGGTTGGTTGGTTTGTTGTTTAACGCCGCGCTCAGCAATATTCCAGCTATATGACGGCGGTCTGTAAATAATCAAGTCTGTACCAGACCATCCAGTGATTGACATCATAAGCATCAATCCACGCAATTGGGATCAATGACATGCATCAACCAAGTCAGCGAGTCTGACCCCCCGATCCCGTTAGTCGCCTCTTACGACAATCATAGTCGCCTTTTACGGCAAGTATGGGTTGGAGAAGACCTATTCTACCCCGGAACTTCAAGGGTTGATAAATCCAGGATATGAAAGGGAAACCAAGCAACGGGATGGCTGATGCGGCATTTAGCAATAATTAATAACTCATATTTGTTGTAATTCTATATCTATATTCAAACTCTATTCAACTTCTATAAGACATTACAAAAGAAGGATTAAAATCTTAAATGAATACACTGCTACCTGATGAAGGTCGTAATACAATTAGTCATTTAATATTCCCATCCTGAATTGAGCACCTGTTTGCGGTCATCAGCTACTCAAACCGTAGCTTCTAATAGCAATGACACACAAGCTTATGGAATTCTGAAATGAAAGGCAATGACATGCACAAGCTAATGAATGACATCATGAAACAAGCACCTGTTAGGTGATTCAAACATGGCTCAACACTGCTGATTATCATCAGGAAGCATAGCCCACAAGGGGTATAAAGCACAATGTATTAATCTACACTGCAAACAATGTAGCCAGACAACTGTCTTGCACAAAAACAGGATAACAGAAAAACAACCAACAAAACATGCATTTCTCAGACTGTACATGCAGACTGAGGTTGACAGGTAGCTTTTTCACTCACTAATTTCTATCAATGGGAAGCTGTTCCTACCTTCATCGCCCCATCCCGACATGTTAACAGTTCCAGGAATCAGACTTTCAGAATGATACTCAGGGATGAGAATGTCGGGTTTTTTTTTAAAAAAGCACACTGAAATTTAGCTGGGGTTCTGGGAGACCCTTGTGTACTGAAATGTCATATTTCACAATAGTGACAGTTGACGGAACGAAATCGGAGGAAAATTTTCATCCCTGGATATTAACTCTGCAATAAAACCATATTTAACTTTACCAATGGCATTGTTTACTTCATAAAAGTAATTTTCACATGACTTTTTGCAAGAAAAAATACTTTAAATTTAATCTTAAAATGTGAATTAAAAATAAAGTGAGTGGGAATGGTTTTATGCCGCTTTAAGCAATATTCCAGCAATATCACATCGGGTGACACCAGAAATGGGCTTCAAACATTGTAACCATATGGGGAATCGAACCCAGATTTTCGGCGTGACAAGCAAACACCTTAACCTCTAGGCCACCCCACCGCCCCGACATTGACATTGAAAGCACCCAAAAATCTTTGGAACATGCTACACTATGAACAAACATGAAAAAGATATATATATATCAGTATTTGTGTAAAGTAAAGAGACTCTACTTCAGTTTTAAGTAATTTTCATACGAATCGCCAATACTCTTCATGGCTATTTTACATAAGGGCTCATGTAATGTACAATTGATCAGCTGTTAGCATCAAAACATAAAATTAATTATGTCCCTGTGAGATTCACAACCAAAAAATATAGTAAGTTGGATAACTGCTGCCTTGGTGACCTGTATTTCAACATTTCACCTGCAAACTGCAGGGTTCAACCTACATAGGTGTGCGATCCAAGAATAAAAGTTTGTCCTTACAAATTGTAGGTATGATCCTTGCTGACCCATCTAGAAATGAGTGAATGAAGCCACTGACCTGTCCCCACTGACCCTAGACCCTTCGCATGCATCAACCCTTGAAACATCATCTTTCATCACCGCCACAACACAACAGTCCAAACTAGACTGCTGAAAAATCCACAACGCAGTACTTGTAACGGGGTGCAAATCACTGTGCAATGTTAGTGCAAACTGTGTTCCGTAAGTGTGAACTCATTAAGTGAGTGAATGATGTTTTATACCACAGTCAGCAATATTACAGCTATGTTATAGCAGCAAGGAAATAACCAGAGTCTGACTGTCATTGAAAGCATGATCAACCAGCCCACTGTTGGGGCACTACCAGCCATGTCACAAACTGTAATCATGGTAATGACCACAAACTCATCATCACCACTCAAAGACTAGCATGGGGTAGTGAGGACGTATTTTGACCTGCAGTCCCTACCAGCCGAGTGTACCTTGTGCAATGCTTAGTAATACGGGTTGTAGTTGTGATATTGGTACATCTGTTGGTTCACCAACTTGTTACACAAGCTAATCTATGTTATGAACTGTGTGGATACAACCATTACATTTCTCTAATTCTTTACAGTTACTGTATTTGCCATATTATGTGCCCCTTTCCAAAAAGTGTCCCCTGACCAACTTGTAAAAAATCTTTATAAGCCTCCCTAAGACTGATAATTCACATGATGTCCATATCTCTGTGTGCATATTACAGAGAAGGGGGTAATTTTAACTGCCCAGTAATTATCATTGAAAAAATATTAGTTTCATTGATGTTTGAACTAAGTTTATCCACAATGGATCGATCTCCTGAACAAATTTAATTTGTTGTGTATAGTTTAGCGACCCTCTGTCACTTTTCTAGGTGCCCAGGGCGCATATCACAGCAAATACAGTAGTGCCTCTTAGGATTCTCCATTATGGGCAGTTGTACAGGCTAAGTCCAAAGTAACGAGGTCCAGTCGAACAGTCCAGGGCGCTCTGGTCCAGTTTTGCATTGTTCTTACAACCAAAGTCCAGTCAACCAGTCCAGTCCTGTCCAGTCCAGTTTGTTTGTTATTCAATGTCGCACTCAGCAATATTCCAGCTATATGACAGCAGTCTGAAAATCATGAGCACCAATCTACGCAATTGGGATACAATGACATGCATCGACCAAGTCAGTGAACCCAACCACCTGATCCTGCTGGTCACCTCTGAAGGCCAATTCTAACCCGGATCTTGACAGGGGTCAACCAAATCATGAGAACCATGGGACTAATCTGACACAAACAAGTCTTATTCCATGTCTTAATTTGTAGAAAAAATAACTGAAACAGTTCAAACACAAACAAACTTTGAATATGTTTGCATTTTCAGTTAAACAAAAAAAAGTATTGTAGCAAACAATGACTACCGTATTCGACTTAATAAGCGCCTAGGGCGCTCTCAAAATTAGAAATAGGGGGCTCTTATTAGAATATTATTTGGGTGAAAAAAAAACTGAGTTGAAAGATAAATTTTGTGGTTTATGCTGACAGCCTGAAATGTTTATATACGACAGATATATTATTCCAGAATTTAATTGCCCATTATTAAGGGTGCTTGTGACACACGAGTGCGTATTATACGCGAATAAATAAGTTTTGTGTAAATTGATCAATCGGAAGGGGTGCTAATTGGGATTGTTCACTTGTCCAAATATTGGCAAATATCGCCGTAGGCTCTTATTACGTTGAATACGGTAATCATATTTCAGTCATCTTCCCTGCCTGCAGGTAAGTGCATGCATGCATGTTGGTGATCTGTCAATCTCTCACTGCACATGATTTGCACCGTCGTGACTGCCACAGGGTGAGCCTCATCAACCACTACAACCTGGTATATATGACATACGTAAAGCCCTGTCACCGTGGTAGGTAGATAAGTAGTTATATCTACACACTGTTACCTGTCAATAGGGGAAGTGGGGGAACTGGAGGGCTGAAACAGAGTACAAAGTTCTAAAAACCAAAACCAAAACACCAATTCTTCCTAGGTTTTCATTCGAGTCAAATTGGGTAATGCCTTTTCAGCATGCTTTCCGTTGTATTTCCTTGTAAAGTTATTCTCATGGTTCTAACATTTAGGGTTTAATGCAAATCATGTCACTGTCCGGTTTCCATCCCAATTTGACCAATCAACAGCTGAAGCCAACAATTTTCCTCATCTTAAAGGTACCCAGGAAATTTAGGATACAATCTGTGTAAATATATTCCAAGCTACTGTTCTAACTTGAGAGTTCCAGATAATAGTTTGACTTGAGGACGTATTCCCATGTGGCATACCTAAACGGGAGTACCTACAAGTCTGGAGTATGGGAATCAGCTGAGCACACCACTGCTTGTTGGATAAGGGAACACAACAGTACACTCAACATAACTGGTGTCTATCCTTCTAAAGAACCCCCTAGAGACCCAATGTAAAATAGCAGATCAAAACAGGGGGTATGATCTACCATAGGACTTTAATAAGCAAGGGAAATCTGGTCTCTGGTTTGTTCACATTAATGTTGAAATACAAAAACCTGTTGATCACTCTTTCAAATGGCTGTAGTTTTGCTAGTTTGTATCAACACTAATATGAGTACAGTCCATGGCCAAGAGTTTCGCTGCATCTTCCTATCTGAAATGCAAACTGTTAAATCCACTGCAAAACAGTCTGAAAAAAAAGTTGGGTTAATGTGACTTGGAACTTGATATCTGGTAAGTGAAGGATTGCTTCAAACAGTGGACGCCATGTAAGTAAAGGGTTGCTTCAAAAAGTGGACGCCATGTAAGTAAAGAGTTGCTTCAAAATGTGGACGCCATGTAAGTAAATGATTGCTTCAAAAAAGTGGACGCCATGTAAGTAAAGGGTTGCTTCAAAAAGTTGACACCTTGAAAGCAAAGCCTTGCTTGAACAAATATTGGACACTTTGCAGATGAAGAGTGCATTAGGCACCTTGTGTGAGAAGGGAATCACCGTCATTGTGTTGCTGGTAAACTATGACCCATCAGAGTCAAGTTGTGGCCATCACAAGTCTTAGAATCAAACACTGCGACAGCAGGGAAATGCATTATTAATTCAAGCTTAAACTATCAGCTGCTTCATCACAGTTAGGTATATTATCCATCTATAAATTTAACCAAAACTTGATTTGTATATTCTAAATCTAAAGTTTCTGAATAGGGTCAAATGGTTCAACTTCAAGATACATTTAATGCAGCAGTGTTTCTTTCTGCACTTGTATTTCTAACATACTTGAGCTGGTACAACATTAATGTTTACAGAAAGACTATGCTCCACAGTCTGTTGTCTAGTTTCAGACTAGGTCTTCACATCATTATTAGTGTTCTACATAACATTGGGACAGGTTTGCCATGAAGTTTGAGCAGACAAAAAAAAGTGTTGTTCTTATGACTTGAATTTTACCTTGTTAAGGCCATAAATCACCCAAGTCAAGTGATTCTGAAGAGTTGAATCTTTTTTCTCGCGAGGTATCACACTACCAGTACGAAGTGGGTAACAGTTTTCCAGCAGTTTTGAGTAAAGGGCAGGGAGGTGACACAGCCAAGGTAACACATCACTTGAAGGCCACTTACGCACTGTGGTGCTGCTAACAATACATGTATACGCCATCTCACTCTCCTCCACCTCAATAAAGGGCAGACAACTCTCATGACTGCACAACTCTGTTGGGAGATGGACAGCAAGTTAACACACCGCAACTATTTATTCCTTAACACACAGACGTCCTGGAACATACACCCTCATTTCCCCATAGAGAAACATATAATCAACATTAATCATAGCCATACTTGTCTCTTTTGTGTTTATTGTTCAAAGTTTCGTTTGTATGTGAAACTGAATGTTGTATGTATTGCTCAAAGTTTGTTTGGTATGTGTCTGAATGTTGTGTTCGTTGTCCAAAGTTTGTTTGGTATGTGTCTGAATGTTGTGTTCTTTGTCCAAAGTTTGTTTGGTATGTGTCTGAATGTTGTGTTTATTGCTCAAAGTTTGTTTGGTATGTGTCTGAATGTTGTGTTCGTTGTCCAAAGTTTGTTTGGTATGTGTCTGAATGTTGTGTTTATTGCTCAAAGTTTGTTTGGTATGTGTCTGAATGTTGTGTTCGTTGTCCAAAGTTTGTTTGGTATGTGTCTGAATGTTGTGTTTATTGCTCAAAGTTTGTTTGGTATGTGTCTGAATGTTGCGTTTGTTGTTCAAAGTTTGTTTGGTATGTATCTGCATGTATTACAAGCTGGAAATGTTTTGTTGTATTTTAGTAACAACTATTGAAACGGTGCATATAAACAAAATACGGTCAAATAAAAATGTTACAATCTGCATAAAACTGTGCCCATAAAGAGTGCTGACAAAAATAAAACAATCATATACACCTAATTATGATTGATCCATTAAACAAATCTGGGGCCTGTTTCACAAAGAAGTTGCGCACTTCGACTATCAGTCAGTGGTAAAGTAAGGTAGTTGTAATGCTAAGACTGCTTTGTGAAATGGGCAAGAAGAGGAGAAAGACTTTGGGTCTACTTGTTGGTACTTTAGTTTCTTGTAAAGACATGGATGTTTCTTGTACATATGCTTGGTTTTCACAGCGCTGTATTCTGGTAGATAACATGGGTATATCACTTGAACAGGTGGTGTTGATATTACCTGCCATGCAGTGTGGAGTAAGCACAGCTTGATGATTGGCCGAGCCGGGAGTAGTCGAGTCGTCCGGAAGCAAATTATCCGGCAACTCATCATCCGATTGGAGATCTAAATCATTCCACTCATCGTCTCCTGAAATACCGACCTTACTCTAGAGTCTCAAAGAAGCAAATCACAGCACGCCATGACGAAATGTCCTGTCTCTCCACCATGTCTTATTTTTACAGCTTTTTTCAAAATGTGAGGTAATTGGGTTTAATTTAATATAATCATGCAATTACACTGAAGGCATTCTCATTACTGTGTTGGTCTACTGACTTAGTCAAGATTCACAAGGTTTAATCTCAGTCCACGACTTCACATGGAGTGAGTGAGTGAGTGTGGGCATGCAATCATGCAGTATTCATGCAATACCAAACAGGTTTAGGCTGACCTCTTCTTAAACATAAAACAAAATTTCAAATTAGCATAATGTAAATTATAACCTGCATATTTACATTCCAGCATGGCCATGTAGAAAGATGTAAAGTCTCATGATATCAACACAGAACACAAAGTTAATAATGTTTCATTCAGCAAAACAACACCTTCGTTCAGATGTTTGTTTGCAGGCTCTAAATAATTAGTCTGGACCAGACAATCCAGTGATTGGTATTGTGAACGATCCACGCTGTCGGGTACGATGACACACCATCAACAGTCTGGCCAGCTGATCCATTTGGTTGCCTCTTACGACCAGGGTCTCTGTATACTGGCGAGATATTTGTTTGTTTGTTATTTAACACCGCACTCAGCAATATTATAGCTATAGGACGGAGGTCTGTAAATAATCAAGTCTTGACCAGATAACCCAGTGATTGATATAGTGAACATTGATCTAAGTAATTGGGATATGATTACATGCATCAACCAAGTCAGCGAGTCTGACCACCTTATCCCATTAATCGCCTCTGACGACAAGCATGGGTTGCTTAAGACCAATTCTAACTCATATCCTAATGGTTGAGAACAAAACCTGACAGCATTATAAATCTAGCAGGAGTTCTAGGTAGTTCTGAACATAATATTCACAGATGAACCATAAGCATGCACATCATTGTAAATTTGGAATTTTTGTTGGTTTATGAAGAAATCAGCCAGTACCAAATAACAGAACAGCTTGAAGTGATTTAGTATGTTTCAATACTGGGGTGGATATGTGTTGTCATGCTTGGTTAGTGCTGCTACAGTAAGGGCTTGTTATGTGGCCAGTGTTTCAGGACTGTTATCCTGGAGGCTCAAGTACTGAACCCTGAAAAAAATATAACCCACTAGTTCGGAACCCAATTATAGTGTTGCATCGAGATATTGTGTTTAAGTCATAGCTTGTCAAATGTGTCTTTTAATGTTGAAAGCTGCCTTCATATTCCTACTATATGATGGCCTCATGTAAATAATCAAGTCTGGACCAGAAGAAAACACTGATTGATATCATGAGCAACGATCCAACATTGTCTAGTACATTAACTTTGCCCCGAAGCCTGACCACCTGATTCATTAAGTCGCCTCTTACAACAAGCATAGGTTGCTGTGGGCCAATCTAACCCGGAAATCCCCAAAAGGGAGATAATCCTAGCTGGCCCTCTTCCTTCCAAAAGTGGGACCACCAAAAGTTGATTGGGGGATGTCCATGCTCATTAAAAGCTAATGTGTAGACATTTTAGAAAATTTACTTGAATAGGAAAATATCAGAATGACAAAAATCAGAAGTGCCATAATCAACAATTATTCTACTGACAACCAAAACATGGAAGGTCTTTCATAAGTCTGATAGATCTAGGTTAAAGAGTTCTAAAAGCAACCCTACAATGACTAGTTAATGTGACAGTTGCCATAGTTTCCACAGTACCAATACCGTTTGTTTGTTTGTTGTTTAAAGCCGCCCTCAGTAATATTCAAACTATTTGAAGGTGATCTGTAAATAATCGAGTCTAGACCAGGTAATCCAGGGATTGAATCATGAGCATCGATCCACGCAATTGGGACATAATGACATGCATCAACATGATCAACCAAGTCAGCGAGCCTGACCACCCGATCCCGTTAGTCGCCTCTTATGACAAGCATAGTTGCCTTTTACGGCAAGCATGGGTTGCTGAAGACCTATTCTACTCCTGATCTTCACGGGTCAGTACCACTGACCGACAGAAACTAAAATAAGTCAAATGCAACATACTGTTTCTTAAGGATTTATATACAATATGCCGAACACAATCTCGGTGCAACACTCTCAATAATAATTTCCTTTTATTTTGACAAATTCAATGGTTAAACCATTATAAATATTTTAGTTAGTACAATATACATGCATTAATAAATCGTACAGAGTATAGTGTGCACTTGTTAATAAAAACAATGTTGCATATCCATGTATTATTTAGAAGCCTTCACTACAATTCAAACTGATAAATACACTGATATACACTGTGAATAATGATGTTTATATATGTTGTATTCCATGCTGCAATATGTCATGATAGCTTGAAGAGGTATAGTACATGCAAGGGAGGTAACTCTTACTCGGTTCTCATACATGCACATCACACACATTTCACATCTTAATACCATGACAAAAGTTCATACCCACTTGCATTAATACCAGATTTGAAATGAAACGTTTAACCCATACAAGGAATACGACCCAATAATGCATCCCAGCAATATCAGACACTGTACCGCAGTCTCATAATGCAACAAATTACAACAGGCAGGTATGTCGTACAGTGTAACATTCTCCATGACATGCGACACCCTGGCAGAATCAATCCATATCACTGATGTATTATGACCTGTATCAGCTACAGCTACAGTACATCCCTCATGTCAACATGCCAACATCTGCAGAGGGTATCTCCAACGGAGAAAGGTGCAGTCTATGGTTCCACCACTACGTGTATATTTGCCCACAAGAGAGACATGCACATAACATGCCGATATCTGTAGTGAGTATTCTCCAATGAAAAAGGTGCAGTCTATGGTTCTACCACTACGTGTATATTTGCCCACAAGAGAGACATGCAGATAACATGATCACATTTGTAGTGAGAGTAGTCTCCAAAAGGGAGAGGTGCAGTCTATGGTTCTACCACTAGAGTATATCTGCCCACATGAGAGACATGCAGATGTTGTGATACAGCGTTTATCTCCCAGCGGAGCGTTATAGAGTGAGATGTTAGATATGTGATGAAGCTACAGATGAGGATGATGGCTAGCACACACTGGTGGGCGGTCTGAAAGGAGTTTACCGATCTGGGTGTCTTGTCTCAGAGAGACGGTATGTGGCAGTGTCCTGATAAAACTGACAAGTCTTTTTACAAACAAAGATAACAATAAAAAATGCTCTGAATGCCTTGATATCCTAGAACAATCTACTCACACAAGTAATGAACTGGATGAAAAGAACATACTATTCAGCCTTAAATATCCAGTGTTTAAATAGAAGCGCACAGTTAGCTATCACCTAAAGTAGATGTTGTTGCAGGTGCTGCTAAAGGGAGGATTTAGACAAGAACACCCTAATCATTGAAATATTTTGCATTCAATGACTCTCATACTGACACTTATACTGAAACACTTTTCAAACAGACTGACAGCCATTTCAATACTTCACAGATCAAGAACGGATGCTTTGCAAAGAGGGCAAGTCTGGGCGATAGATATCACTGATACCTTAGCTATATAGGGATGAGAATGGATATTTTCCTTTTCAGGTGGAACTTCTTTGCAATGGAGCATGGTCCATATTTTTAGGTGTTTATGGCTCAAGCCCTCAGATTTTAACAAATTTGTGGTCACTAAAGTTTGCGGAAGTTTGCAGAAATTCATAGATCCGCGGAAGACTCTCATCCCTGGATATATCTACCACATAAAACCTGATTTGGGCAAGTATTTGAAAGTATTAAGTTCCATCTGGGTTGAGTCAGGGTTGAAAGATGAATTGAGGATGAATGTGAATGTGAATCTGCAACAGCAGCCATGATGACATGATGGAGCCAGTAAACAACTGTGCAGTGTGCAACATCAGCTGTCAAACAATCTAAAGCAAATGGAATACATGGGATGAATATGAAACAGCTAGATGCCAACTCAGCAAGACACACTTGTTGTGAATGACTCCTTTCAGGCATTGTGTTAGATGAAGACACACAGACTCATCATTTATCCAACACACTCAGAATCAACAGTGTTAAAGTCGTAGAGGACAAGAGGATTTAGCCCACTGACCTATATAAATACATTTGGAAGTTTATAGCAGACTTTGTGGTATTTTTTCAAATTGATCATATGAATTCATATTGCACTTGCATATTAAGTTGTGATCACTAAATGCATCCCTGCTTTACCCAAAACTGCAATTGAACTTGTAGTTAGCCTTGCAAAATCTAAAATTGAACTTGTAAACATCAGGAATGGACAAGACACAATGTTCATCCTAACACCAAACACTGATATAATACATTAAAAATATAATATTATTGTCAAATTCACCTTATCA
This sequence comes from Haliotis cracherodii, assembly GCF_022045235.1. Taxonomy (NCBI): domain Eukaryota; kingdom Metazoa; phylum Mollusca; class Gastropoda; order Lepetellida; family Haliotidae; genus Haliotis; species Haliotis cracherodii. Next base: position 37,120,093 of record NW_027266297.1, on the reverse strand, counting down.
AAATGCCTGTAGATATTGATATTTAAAAAAAAAAAAAAATCTTACACAGTATGTACACTAGAGATTAATATGCTGTAGTACCTATTTGGTATAAACTTCCAAAAAGTCATTGTAAAAACCTCTAAAAAAATTATTTAAAATATTCAATAATTATCTTATCAATGGGCTTTTCCACTATGATTCTGACATGGTTGCAAGAAAATGATGAGCGAGCAGTTAATGGAGTATTAGATGCTGAGCCAGCAGGCACTGAGGCTACAGCCGGGGCGGCAGCCCACAAGCAGGCTGCTACGTAAGCCGTGTCATGCTAAGTGGGGTAGTCAGTAGTTTACCCTCGGTCAGTGTGCTTGTGGGAGACATATTGTCACTCTTCCCGGGGCTCATACTGCCAGGCAGTACAAACTCCGCCCCCGAGGTCTGCAATAAGACGTGGCAAGGAAATACATGAGGACTGGTGGCATAAGAAATAAACACATGTCAATATTATTTCAGAATCCCTCCAAAGTTCTAGCTGATGGACTCTGAGGACCCTGGATCCTAAGACAGTAAATGAATCAGACCACTACAGGTGTAATGGTGAGGATATTTATGTACAATCTGTCTAATACAGGTTATGTCAATCATAATAATACTGGATTGTTAAAGCACAAATATATTTTTCTGGATTATCCCTTCTTCTAATAACTTACTTTCCAATCCATTGAACTAACCCATAATGTATGTGAAGGACAATCTGAGAGAAAACCTCAATCATGTCACTATGAGTAACATCGCTTCCTATCAGCGATGAGTAATTGCAGAAAAGTAAGATAGGTGCCTGGTGACCAAAATATCAAAACAACGTGTGGCAGGCATGATCGTAACAGTCGAAAGCTCAACAACTTGGCCACTTTTCTGGCAAAAAGGTTTGAACAACTGGTGTTGGCAGTGACCTTTTCTTCTCAAAACAAAAAGAGAATAAATTTATATCAGCTTTTTGATGCTTATGCAAGTGGTGCCTGAGTACTAATGTTTACTTAGCTAAATCTAAGCCATACCAGTCATTATCTTAGCAAATGAGATAAAAGGAGCTGATGTGATATATGGACCAAAGACAATACACATTTGGAAAAAAGGCTGCACAAGTCTGTTTGCCCCTAGATCTAGGTACTATTTCCTTCAATGAGTCAGACTTTGAGACTAGCGTTAGACTGTTTGTGATCCTTCCTGCCAGTGCCATGAAGTGTGAAGGGGAGGACAGTACCTTGGAGCTGTCCCCGTCAACCTCGTCCGCCGGCTGCACGATCTTGTCCACGGCTGCCACATCCACAGGCTGGCTGCTGGAAAAACAACAACATTGATCAAGGGACAGATACAGTCAGGCTTATCTCCCTTTGAGAGTTCAGATAAAGTATTTGTATGATCCTGCATTAGAGGTGAGGTGAGGTGAAATTGGGTTTAACGTCGAGTCCAAGATTATTGCACTTATATAGCGACGTGCATGCACGTGTGTCTGTGGCTGCTTGTACAAGTCCAGAGTGATGCCGATTTATAGTGCTAGCACACTGAGATACCATGCCACAGTTTAACATGAATACCCCACTCAAGACACTGTATACAGACTCTGAGCCGACCAGTCCTTGTTTAAGCCCCTTAATGCCGAGCGCCTGACAGGGTAACAACAAGTACTATCTTTTAACGTCTTTTGGTATGACGCAGAGATCGAACCCCGGACCTTCCGCTCTCCGGGCGGACACTCTACCACTAGACCACGGAGGCGGTCCTGCATTAGACATTACAAGAGAAAGCATGGAGCAATCAGAAAACTTTTTGGGAGAGTATTAGATCAAATAATCAAACTACATCAAAGGCCTAGGATATCTGTTAATGTCTTACACTGATAGATACTCACCACCAAAAGAAACATGAACCATAGAAATATATAGAGAAGTATGTATGTTAAGAAGAGATGTTTCCAATGTGATAATATACACACCACCAAATGAAACGCAAATACCACACATGTTGGTTATTATATGAAGACTTACTCATATTCAAGAGATATTAGATTGGTTTGATGCACAATGAACATAGTGATATGTTGTGTGAACCGATGCTCATGAACACATCACATCACTTTTGTCTCGTGCAGGATCAGCGTGTTAAGTTTGGAAATCATGTGCAGCATATCGTGAAAAGAATAAAGTCACACTTGACTGATTGTTGGTTTTGTCATTAATTGGTAAATGTCAGTGAAAATACTCAGGCATCAGTGTTGAAGGAAAGCCTGTCTAAGTCACTTTGTGACTTCTGCCTATACCACAACAATACAATTAGTGTAATCAAGCCTCAACATACCTTGAAGGAAGTTTCACTGACGGAGGCTCCGATGGTACAGACACGGTCAAGACTTCCTTGGTTTCTGAAAGACAGACATCATATGATCATATGATCATATGGAAGTAATGAGACTTGTCATGACAACCAAACCTCATGTATCACATACCTTACTGTCATGCTAATCGCAGTTCTGTGAGTGGCGTATTACATCTCTATAAGCCCTATTCCAGTCACATCACGGCGGGGGACATCAAGAATAGGCTTCACAGACTGTACCGGTGTACAGTGAGTGTGGTAGAGACACTGACATCAAGGCCCACTTGCACAAACCAATCTTAGTGCGAACACTATTGTAAGTCTATGTTAAAGTATGGGAGTTACGATGGTCTTACCACTAAGGTGGCTTTGTGCAAGTGGGCCCAGGACATTTTCATGATCTTATCCACTCGACAGGAAATTCTTCCATTTCATTACCAAATTTGAAAAATATCCTCAGATCGTTTTAGATGACAATCAGTCTGTGTCGCAAAACATGAAATGATCTGAAACCCTGAGGGCGGTCGGGTAGCCTAGTGGTTAAAGCGTTCGCTCGTCACGCCGAAGACCCGGGTTCGATTCCCGACATGGGTACAATGTGTGAAGCCCATTTCTGGTGTTCCCGCCGTGATATTGCTGGAATATTGCTAAAAGCGGCGTAAAACCCCACTCACTCACTCACAGCTGAAACCCTGAATGTGAGAATTCACCCAGGTTATCAGCATGAGCTAACACTCTATCCACTAGACTGCCCCCCTCAAAGTTCGTGTACTGTAGGATGAGTGAACACTCTATCCACTCGACTGCCCCACTCATAGTTCGTGTACTGTAGGATGAGTGAACGCTCTATCCACTAGACTGCCCCACTCACAGTTCGTGTACTGTAGGATGAGTGAACACTCTATCCACTAGACTGCCCCACTCACAGTTCGTGTACTGTAGGATGAGTGAACACTCTATCCACTAGACCCCCTGACTGGCCCCCCTCACAGTTTATGGACACTAGGATGAGTGAACGCTCTGTCCACTAGACTGCACCCCTCAAAGTTTGTGTACTGTAGGATGAGTGAACACTCTATCCACTAGTCTGCCCCACTCACAGTTCGTGTACTGTAGGATGAGTGAACACTCTATCCACTAGACTGCCCCACTCACAGTTCGTGTACTGTAGGATGAGTGAACACTCTATCCACTAGACCCCCTGACTGGCCCCCCTCACAGTTTATGGACACTAGGATGAGTGAACGCTCTGTCCACTAGACTGCACCCCTCAAAGTTTGTGTACTGTAGGATGAGTGAACACTCTATCCACTAGTCTGCCCCACTCACAGTTCGTGTACTGTAGGATGAGTGAACACTCTATCCACTAGTCTGCCCCACTCAAAGTTCGTGTACTGTAGGATGAGTGAACACTCTATCCACTAGACTGCCCCACTCACAGTTCGTGTACTGTAGGATGAGTGAACACTCTATCCACTAGTCTGCCCCACTCACAGTTCGTGTACTGTAGGATGAGTGAACGCTCTATCCACTAGACTGCCCCACTCACAGTTCGTGTACTGTAGGATGAGTGAGCGCTCTATCCACTAGACTGCCCCACTCACAGTTCGTGTACTGTAGGATGAGTGAACACTCTATCCACTAGACCCCCTGACTGCCCCCCTCACAGTTTATGGACACTAGGATGAGTGAACGCTCTGTCCACTAGACCCCTCAGTTTCGGGACTCTAGGATGAGTGGATGGACTACCTGATTTTGTCTGTCTGGCTGCTTGGGGTGCTGGATCGGGCAGCTCCTCCACCGGTGTCTCACCTCCTATAAGCTGATAGTCAGCTCCAGGACCAAAAATGGTCTGTAACAGAGACGGAACATGTTCATTACAACACATGTCACATCAACAGCCTGGTATGGGAACTGTACACAATAAAGACAAACACTCATATTCGAATTTCTTATTTCAAACACAACACTTTTGAAAGTCACATCTTGTGTTTTTTCATTACAGTGAGTGAGTGAATGCTGTTTAGTTTAATGCTGCAGTCAGCACTATTTTAATTATATCAGAAAACAGTCAGGACCAGGCAAACCATTGACAATGATCCCAATTGATCAATGATCAATGGCATCAGGATGCAATGACATGCAATCTGACAAATCACCTCATCTTAGCAGGAATGGAAGTTACAGCCAGCCCACTGGCCAGGACCAGTTTTGTTAATGTCAAAGGTATCCTAAGGGGGTATTGTCATATGTTGTTACTCTTCGGTCCAGTAGATATTTCTATCCCTGCTAAGTCAGGTATGTTTGTTTGTTGTTTACTACCTGACTCAGCAATATTTCAGCTATATGACGGCAGTAAGCGGACTAGACAATCCAGTGATTGGCATCATGAGTATCAATCTATGTAATTCGGATACAATGACATGCATCAACCAAGTCAGTGCGTCTGACCACCCGATCCCGTTAGTGGCTTTTTATGGGCATGGGTTTGCTGAAGACCAATTCTAGGCCGGATCTTCACTGGGGTCTGAGGTCTTTCTACCAGCAGTAAGTACAGGAGACCTGCAATTCCCACTGGAGGGACTCATGATACACGGCAGTATTCAGAAAAGTTTGCATTGGAAGTGTTGATTTCATGTTGCTATGCTAGATACCTGTGCTGATGAGATAAGTAGTTCAATGGCCCGGGTTTGGTGTGGTGTGTCCACCAGAGAGGCTAGCGAGGCTGTTCCTTCCCTGCATAATCACAGAAACGCAATGACATGTAAATCTTTTTTGTTGTAATTTTGAAATTAATTGAGAAGAATGTTTTCCAAGACGGCTGTTGGCTATCACCTTCTTAAATTCTGGACAGTGATATACCCGAATCAATATTGACATCAATATAGAAATGAAAAAAAACCCAAAACATCATAAGTGGCTTATTTTGTTAATAAGTCACACAATGGAGATCAGTATTCTTCTTACTAACATAACATGATAATTGTATCAAAGAAAACACAAACATTTTTCTGCCTTATTACTCAGACACTGCTATTCTGTAGATGAATCTTCCATACATGTATTATGAAAATTATACGTATGTCTATCTCACTTAAACCCAGCATATACAGTCCACAGGGTGGATGGCTTGTCAGCTGTTACTTACACTGGTCGGTGTAGTGTTACTTACGCTGGTCGGAGTAGTGTTACTTACGCTGGTCGGCGTAGTGTTACTCACGCTGGTCGGAGTGGTGTTACTCACGCTGGTCGGAGTAGTGTTACTCACACTGGTCGGAGTAGTGTTACTCACGCTGGTCGGAGTGGTGTTACTCACGCTGGTCGGAGTAGTGTTACTCACGCTGGTCGGAGTAGTGTTACTCACACTGGTCGGAGTAGTGTTACGCTGGTCGGAGTGGTGTTACTCACGCTGGTCGGAGTAGTGTTACTCACGCTGGTCGGAGTAGTGTTACTCACACTGGTCGGAGTAGTGTTACGCTGGTCGGAGTGGTGTTACTTACGCTGGTCGGAGTAGTGTTATTTAAGCTGGTCGGAGAAGTGTTATTTACGCTGGTCGGAGTGGTGTTACTTACGCTGGTCGGAGTGGTGTTACTCACGCTGGTCGGAGTAGTGTTACTCACGCTGGTCGGAGTAGTGTTACTCACACTGGTCGGAGTAGTGTTACGCTGGTCGGAGTGGTGTTACTTACGCTGGTCGGAGTAGTGTTATTTAAGCTGGTCGGAGAAGTGTTATTTACGCTGGTCGGAGTGGTGTTACTTACGCTGGTCGGAGTGGTGTTACTTACGCTGGTCGGAGTAGTGTTACTTACGCTGGTCGGAGTAGTGTTACTTACGCTGGTCGGAGTAGTGTTGGGCCGAAGACGATGCCCAGGTTGCTGGAGCTCATCTGGTTCACATCAGAGTGAGCGGCTACCCTGATAATGTATTCAAATTTCTATACAACACACTCTTAGATGAATGAAACAAGGTAAAATAATCACGCAATTGGCTCTCTGGTAATAACTATGAAAGATGGGTACATGTCAGAGGATCAGGATCTTGTTTTTTGTGCTGTAAGGCAGATAAACTGCGTTCATGCTGGGTGTTGTCAGGACTGCATTGTTGTCATATCATGGACCAGGACATCAGAAATGAGCTTCACACACTGCATTCATTTGGGGAATCGAACACAGGCCTTTAGTGTGATGACGATTGCCTTAACAACTAGGCTACCTCACTGCCCCAAGAGAGAAGGGATGAGAATGTTTTTACTCAAAAAAAGCACACTGAAAGTTAGCTGAGGTCTACATGATTTATGTGTATATTGTAATGGCATGTATCACAAAAGTGACACTTGACGTAACGAAATCCGTGGAATTCTGTGGTGATTTGATTATTTACCTTTGTAGATGATGCATGAGAACAGCACAGGTTTTAAAGTTGGAAGGAGGCAGCATCCGAACCAGATAGGACAACTTCTCTATCGTCTTCAGGCTACTCATAACACCTGATGTATGTTCCTGAAACAGTCACAGAGGTAAACAGTGGGCCCACATCTGAGTGAGTGAGTGAGTGTTCCTGAAACGAGTGAGTGAGTGTGTGCCTGAAACAGTCACAGAGGTAAACAGTGAGTGAGTGAGTGAGTGAGTGAGTGAGTGAGTGAGTGAGTGAGTGTGTTCTGAAACAAGTGAGTGAGAGTGTGTGTGCCTGAAACAGTCACAGAGGTAAACAGTGGGCCCACATCTGAGTGAGTGAGTGAGTGAGTGAGTGAGTGTGTGTTCCTGAAACAGTCACAGAGGTAAACAGTGGGCCCACATCTCAGTGAGTGAGTGAGTGAGTGAGTGAGTGAGTGAGTGAGTAGTGTTCCTGAAACGAGTGAGTGAGTGTGTGTGTGCCTGAAACAGTCACAGAGGTAAACAGTGGGCCCACATCTCAGTGAGTGAGTGAGTGAGTGAGTGAGTGAGTGAGTGAGTGAGTGAGTGTTCCTGAAACAAGTGAGTGAGAGTGTGTGTGCCTGAAACAGTCACAGAGGTAAACAGTGGGCCCACATCTCAGTGAGTGAGTGAGTGAGTGAGTGAGTGAGTGAGTGAGTGAGTGAGTGTTCCTGAAACAAGTGAGTGAGAGTGTGTGTGCCTGAAACAGTCACAGAGGTAAACAGTGGGCCCACATCTGAGTGAGTGAGTGTGTGTTCCTGAAACAAGTGAGTGAGAGTGTGTGTGCCTGAAACAGTCACAGAGGTAAACAGTGGGCCCACATCTCAGTGAGTGAGTGAGTGAGTGAGTGAGTGAGTGAGTGAGTGAGTGAGTGAGTGAGTGAGTGTTCCTGAAACAAGTGAGTGAGTGTGTGTGTGCCTGAAACAGTCATAAAGGTGGGCCCACATCTGTCCTTGTCTTATCCCCTTAATGCCCAGCGCCAGACAGGGCAACAACAAGTACCATCTTTTAACGTCTGTAGGTATTGGCCCACATCTGATACTGGTGAGTGTGTGTGTTTGTTATAAAATGCTCCACTCAGCAATATTCCTGCTATATGAGAGCAGTCAATAAGTGAGTGAGTGAGTGAGTTTGGTTTTACGCCGCTATTAGCAATATTCCAGCAAAATCAAGGCGGGGGACACCAGAAATGGGCTTCACACAATGTACCCATGTCGGGATTCGAACCCGGGTCGTTGGCGTGACGAGCGAACGCTTTAACCACTAGGCTACCCGACTGCCCCGACAGCAGTCAATAATGGAGTCTAGACCAGTCAATCAAGTAATTAATTTTGTGAGCAATGATCCACACCATCGGGGAACAATGACACACCATGAACCAAGTCAACAAGCCTGGCGATCCAATCCACTAAGCCATTATGACCAACAGAGGTTGCTGGGAGCCAGTTCTAACACAGAATCCCAACAGGGTAACACTGTGGAGTTAAAATTCAAAAAAGGCATTATGACCAGCGGGGTATGGTGCTGACAAACCTAGAAACATAATCAGGGAGAATCTGGAATTCAAACCCACGATCACAGTTATATCTGGCAACTCTGCACGGGTACTTGTGGCGGTTTACGTGACAGCGCCACCTATGTGCCCTGATCTTTAGAAGCTATGGTATCATTGAAGACAGGAATGAAATGGATTTACTTTTCTGTTTTGCCACATGCATAAAATCTTTCCTCATATCAGGTGTACATACCTTTGCCACATGTATAAAATCTGAGTAAAACCGGAACGTCAACAGGGGCTCTGGAAGCTGAAATACAAATGTACAGCCACTTTGCAGTTCAGTCGCTATTTTTAACCAACAATTCAAGTCATGGCCTGGTCCCGGCATGTTTGTTTGTTTGTTGTTTAACGCCGCACTCAGCAATATTCCAGCTATATGACGGCGGTCTGAAAATACTAAGAGTCTGGACCAGACAATCCAGCGAGCCTGACCACCCGATCCTGTTAGTCGCCTTTTAAGACAAGCATAGTTACCTTTTACGGCAAGCATGGGTTGCTGAAGGCCTATTTTAACCCGGAATCTTCATGGGTCTCCCAGCATGTGGGAACAGACTCCTCAGGCCAATGAGCACTCAGATTATATTGTACAAACGGCATTGGTTCATGCAACATGTATGGTCATGAGCTCTACACATTACTTCAGTATCAGCCAATGTAATGGGTCACACTAAGTTTCTACACACAGTAATACAAGGCTCCATTTCATCAGATGAAAATAGACACATGTCTCTTATACATCACTAAGCAGTAGGGCTGGGACAAGTCCAAAGTTACTACCCGGGTACCCAAGCCACTATTACCCAACCCTACCTGGGTAATCGCTGAAGGTCTCTAGAGAAAGGTACAAATTTGTATAATTGGGAATAGATTGACCATAGCCCTGGCAAAATGTATTTAAATACACACAAACAACTATCAGGTCATGAATACACTGAAGTTGACTTATGTTTTATCTTTATTCAAACATAAAAGTCAGAAGGAATGCATGCATAGTGAGAAAGAAATGCAAACATTAGTGACTTGTAGTTTAACCATAGAGTTCTAGATAATTTTTTTCCTTAAACAATATATCACATGACTAACCACAGGTCCGGGTATCCGGGTGCTTCTCAGTATCCACCTGACCTGAGTACCCCAGCTACCCGTCCCAGCCCTACTCAGCAGTCACATGTATGCATGGGTGATAAAAGGATCGTAGTGAATACAAATCTTGTACTAAACTACTGAAGGTGACAAAGCCCAACTGTCCATTGGCTTTCCTTTCAGTAGAAACTGTAAACTTGAGCATTGGACTAGTTGTCAAAGTAAAAGATTGCTACTTTTTAAACACGGTTGCATTAGTAGATACACCTGGTTTAAACCATACCTGTCGTAGGTAGAGTTTCAGCACATTGGAGATGACATTAGGGTGTTGTTCTGAGAGGTCGACTGAGTCCGGGTCAATGTCGAACCTATTGCACAAGTTCTCCACTTTACTCTTCACACCGGACACTCTGTACATTCCCTGGGTAGAGAAATGGATACATTGAGGCTTCAATAACTCGGAATACACGGTACATTTAGCTTAAGATACAAATCATCGGTAGAGACTAACAGTTTTACTCCACTAGTCCTCATAGTGATAACATATAGCAAAACCCTTAAAAATGGCAAATGTCTACTAGTCCTTAGGATACCTTTACTATTGGGCAGTTTGGGAAGGACTACAGGACTAGTGCCAATTTCTAATGCTGCAAATTCAACTAAATGTGTAAACTGACATTTGCGTGGTGTTGAACCTACCTTGATGGTGAGTCCACGCAGTTCTACCTCTGACAGACACATGGACACAATGGGTGGCACCTCCATCTTAAACTGGTTCACCTGTTCCTGGAAGTCTACACCAAATGTTGTGTGCCGCCGACCTCGGTTTGGCTGATGGAAAAAATCATTCTTAAAACCACATAGCATTAAGTTTCAGGCGCTGCAAACTTGCAATTATCAGCTGAAGTAAAGTGCACCAATTTAAAGCGATTTTTAGCACAACTCCAGCAAGAATACACCTAGAAAGGGCTTTATACGTTGTACTCCTGGAGGAATCAAACCCGAGCATTTGGTGTGGCAAACACTTCACCCATTAACCTACCCCACTGACCCAGAAAGGATTAGATCAGTTCTTGAGGTAACATCGGAACCATAAGTCCTCTTACTAACTCATCCTTAAAGACAAATCATCTCATCAACTCATATTTTTCTGAACAGAGAATCTTAAGTTCCTGTCAATTTGGAAATTATTCGCATATTTTGTTCTGAGATTTTAATCAAACACCTACCACATCTTCACTGGCTGACATTATTCTCTTGATGAGATTCCGTCGCTGTTCATCACCTACAAGAAAACAATGAAAGTCTCATCCACATCACCCCTAGGGATTCTTGGACAGAATATATCCAATATATATATACCCAACAATAAAACCAGAAATTTGTGCTCAACTGAAGATGTTACAAATCTAAAAAGCAACTTTCTGACTCCTGTAATACTGATCAACTGCATTGGTAAATGATCTTGACCTATCTTACATGAGGGACATTCCATGAAGAGAAGTTGGTAAAAGTCCATTATTATTTGTTTCATCCAGAATCAGAACTGCAGACCAAAAAGGCACATATGACATATTGTACAAAAGCTTTTCTGGAGCTAATTATCAATCAAGCATATATATCATGATTAAGTTCAAGGCCATTTCAGTTTTTACAAACCATTTGCATATTTTTCTGGCTCCTCTTCTGCTAATTCATCCAATGACTGACTGGCTACAAGTTGCCTCCTCATATTGGCATGGGGACTGTTGCTAGGCGATGAATCATGTGACTTGTTGCTGCTACTTCCACTGGCACTATCAGTGTCGCTACCAATTCCCACAGAATGACCCCATGCCTTTACAGGGCCTCGATTCTTGTCTGAAGTGAAAATACATACATATCATTTTGATCCCACTACAATATAATCGTAATAACTATGTGTACTTAACACCATCATATTTCTTTTCTAATTTGTAAAAAGGTGGCCTAAAGTCATTTAATGTGGACACAACAAGCAGGACACAGATTTAAGAACGTCATAAGCTGGTAACAGTATCAAATAAAAATGAGGCTAGTTATATTGTGCTGTATTTCCACAGCACACTGGGGCATTATTATTCTCAGCTCCCTTGGCAGCATACAACCCAAAGCTCCCTGTGAGGTGAGGTGAGTGAGTGAGTGAGTGAGTGAGTGAGTGAGTGAGTGAGTATGGTTTTATGTCGCTTTTAGCAATATTCCAGCAATATCACGGCAGGTGACACCAGAAAAGGGTTTCACACATTGTACCCATGTTGGGAATCGAACTCGGGTCTTCGGCGTGACGAGCTAACGCTTTAACCACTAGGCTACCCGATCGGCCCTGTGAGGTGCTAGAAGGTTAACAGTCACAAACCTATCTGATCCAACCAGGTACCTACTCACTGATGGGTGAACAGAGGCATTCGAATAAAGTCACTTGCCCTAGGACACACCACATGTGCTTTAGTGTGGGGCAGGACCGAAGCCCTAGAAGCTGAGAAGTCAAGCTGCCAAATGCAGTCACCCATCCACCTACTCTCCATGACCTTCACCTGATTTGTGACCTGTGACCTTTGCATAGGACCACATGCCAACACAGGCCAAAATACATCCCAAATCCTGTACATAGTTTACATGATGTCAGTAACATAGACTCACCTTTCCTAGGAGAGGACACCGGTGATCCTTCATTTGATGGTATCATGTCAGAAGAGGCGGAACCATTAGACTGTGTGCTGGGCTTCCGGCCTTCACCATACCTGAAAGGAGAAGTACACCTTGAAGGGTTCCAACATAAGGGGCCATGTGCTCTCAGTTATTATGCTGTGGTATTATGGTGAGGTGAGGTGAAATTGGGTTTAACGTTGCGTCCAAGATTATTGCGCTTATATAGCGACGTGCATGCATGTGTATTTGTGTGTGTGGCTGTGACTGTGGTCTGTAAATAACCAAGTCTGGAACACACAAACCAGTGATTGCTACTGTTGTTGTTGGTTTGTTGTTTTACGCCGCACTCAGCAATATTCCAGCTATATGACGGCGGTCTGTAAATAATCGAGTCTGGACCAGACAATCCAGTGATTAATATCATGAGCATCGATCTACGCAATTGGGATCGATGACATGCTTCAATCAAGTCAGCGAGCCTGACCCCCCGATCCCGTTAGTCACCTTTTACGGCAAGCATGGGATGAGGAAGACCTATTCTATCCCGGAATCTTCACGGGTCCAGTGATTGCTACTGTGAGCAGCAAACAAAGCTGTCGGGATAAAATAATCTCAATGAACCAAGTCACCGAGTCACCACCTGATCACATTTGACAGCCTCTTACCAGGCAGCATAGATTGCTGGGATGTATTCTAACGCGGAGTCCCCACAAGGTTCTCTCTATACAAGAGTGAGTGAGTGAGTTGGGTTTAATGCCGCTTTTAACAGTATTCCAGTTAAATCACGGCGTATCAGCTTAATGTGGGAGGAAAGCCTGAAGTAAAGCAGGTCTCAGACGTTAACCACTTCGGTGAAACCCACGAGCCCGGGTATGGTGCTGACAAAACTAGAAACATAATCAGGGCGAACCGGGATTCCAAACCACAATCATAGGTTACTAGCGTGCCCAAGGGACGCAACTCTGCACAGCGAATCGCGGCGCCTCAGACGACTGGGCCACCCGTGCCCCCTCTCTATACAAGTCAGTATTAAAGTGAAACAAACAAACACATAAGACAAGACTTACTTGGCTCCAGCAACAAATGCTTCAAAACTGAAGTGTTCTAGTTTGCCGCTATTGGGTGTGGGTATTGGGAGTCTGCGGACAAACTCGGCGTACTGACTGCCGGGCTCGTACGTCTTGCTGCTCTCACACAGGGTGTGGAACTGAGGGCACACACAACATGATCATTAATGTGGAATCCAATGAACAGAAGGATTATACCAGCGGTAGAAATGAACAGATTTAGTCTACTAGTACTTATATTGATAACATATAGCAAACCCCTTTAAAATGGCAAATTTCTCCTAGTCCTTATGATACCTTAACCATTGTGCAGTTTGGCAAGGACTACAGGACTAGTGCCAATTTTTAACCCTGATATAGTCGTACACCAATACAAGTAATTTACAAGACTTACATAGCACTAAACTTATGGCACTGGGCCCAAAACCTACACAGTATAGATATTCTTTTACAAGAAATGAGTTATGGCACATCGAAAGTGAAAATTGTGAAAATTATGATAATGGTGGTGCTAGTCTGATAGTCTGAACATTATTGCAAATCACGTTCAAGGAAATCAATACTCTTTCAACATACTTCTCACTAAAACCAATTATATTCAGATCTCATCTGAACCAATTTTACTCCCTGGATCTCAATATTTGAAAGGAAAGGTATTCAGACTCCCAGTAATGATACAAGACACCAGAGTGGTGCGGAGGACAGAGATGGACATACCTGTACAGGTAGGGGGGCGGATACAGTGTGCAGCAGCTGGAAGTACTCCACAGTCACCTGCAACACAAGCATACACTCACTGTCGGGGTGTGGCACTGTGTGGGGGCAGGGCACTGTGTGGGTGTGGCCCTGTGTGGGAATGGCACTGTGGGGTTGGGGCACTATAGGGCTTTGGCAGTGTGGGTGGGGCACTGCAGGGTGGGGCACAGTGGGGGTGGGGGCACTATGTGAGTTTGGCACTGAAGGGGCAAGCCACGGTGGGGGTGGGTTACTGTGGGGGCAAGGCACTGTGGGGGTGTGGAACTATGGGAATGTGGCACTGTGGGGGCAGGGCACTATGGGGGTGTGGCACTGTGGGGGCAGGCCAGTGTGGGGGTTGTGCATTGTGGGGGTGAGGCACTTTGGGGGTGTGTGTCACTGTAGGGGCAGGGCACTGTGGGTGTGAGACACTTTGGGGGCAGGGGAGTATATTACTTGCATTCCACTGGCCTGAAAATATCAATATTTATTGAAAATAACAGTTCATAGACATGATAGATTTGAAAATGATCTTAGTTTGTTTCTAAAAAAAATTGAATCTGGACCAGACAATCCAGTGATTGACATCATGAGCATCGATCTCCACAATTTGAATGTGATGACATGCATGAACCAAGTGACATAGATGTACATATGACCAGATCATTACCGGGTATCTGTTTAAGGATGTGAAAATATCTGTAAGCATCGTAAGTGTAATTGTACAGTTGTATGTATGAAGGAAACTGGAATAAGTATACTAATATAGAGACGTGCATGCACATGCGTGTGTGCGTGTGCGTGTGGAGAGAGAGAGAGAGAGAGAGAGTGTGAGTGTGAGTGTGAGTGTGTGTGTGTGTGTGTGTGTGTGTGTGTCCCTTTTAAGCCGAGCAGGGCAATATCAAGTACCATCTTTAAACGTCTTTTGGTATGACAAAGGCCAGGGATCGAATCCCCAACCCTTCCGCTCTCCGGGCAGACACTCTACCACTAGATCACAGAGGCGGTCCTGTAGATTGCTGAAAATTATGATATGTGTGATGAAATGGAACATATAAAAAAATACAAGTTTCAAAGTATTTGGTGTTTGGGGTGAGTATGTGGTTGGTCTTAGTGATATCTATATGGATATATCTGAAGGTATATTTACAGATTTCATGACTTGATCACACATCTGTATCTGCTCTCGTATCTTCCCCAATAACTCTGCCTGAAAACCAAAATCAAAGACAATACATAATTTAGAGGTAGAAGTCACGATGGTAGTCACTAAATAGGAAACATTTAATTTCTTTAAATTTCAACGAGTTCCATGGGTACTTAAACCTTTAAGAGTGAGTGAGTATGGTTTTATGCTGCTTTTTGCAATATTCCAGCAATATCACGGCGGGGGACACCAGAAATCGGCTTCACACATTGTACCTATGTCGGGAATCGAACCTTCGGCTAACGAGCAAAGGCTTTAACCACTTTTATAGTTTAGGACTATAGGACAAGGGCCGGTTTCTAAATTTTTCTCTCACAAATTCAAGAGCACAAAATCATAACAGGGTAAGACATAAAAAAATTATTTTCACTAGTAAGCAAAATGATCTGCTTCATTTGCAATGAACCAAATGGGAAAATGTGGCAGTCTATAAGGAAATCACTTGTCTCGGACCACTGGACTTATGTCAGTTTCGATCCCTGCATACCACTTTTGTTAGTGGCTGGCAAGATGGATGATGCATCTGGGTTACCTACCTTGATCTTGTCGAGCTCCTGCTGTCGATGGTTTGTCTCCACTACACATGCCTTGTACGTTGTCTCAGCCTCCGCAGCCTACAAGCAGGATAGAGACGCAGGTATGTCACAAGGTCAACCTTATATATATAGTGACAGGGATCAAGGATGAACTGAATGTTTTTTTTGTCCCAGCTATATGATAAGGGGCCTGTACATAATCGCGTTTGGACCTGATAATCCAGTGATTAATATTGTAAGCAACGATCCATGCTGTCGGAATAAGGTGACATGCATTCAACAAGTCAACGATCCTGACGATTCGATCCATTTATTCACCTCTCATGACCAGCACAGGTTGCTGGGGACCAATACAACATAATATCCCCACAGGGGGTTGAACTGAAACCAGGACCCACTTGCACAAAGCGATCTTAGCGCTAAGGTGATCGTAACTCCCATACTTTAACACAGATATACGATAGTCTTAGCGCTAAGATTGCTTTGTGCAATTGGGCCCTGGTGAGCTGATTACTGGACTTGAAACAGAGACGCTTACAAACAACATACACCTCCTTACATTTAATACACTTCTACGATCAGAGGTCTTGAACATGTTGAACCATGAACACAAAATCCCCTGAAGTATTCAACTGATGTTAACATGGTTGTATTGAATATGAATATGACGGTGAGATAAGCTGATCCTGTGACCCACTTTATGCATGGCGTCCTCTTCCAGCTTCTTCCGCTTGTCGTGTTTGTCAGAGTCTGTTTTCTGTGCCTGTTCATGTGCCTTCTCATAGTCCTGTTGCCGTGCTATGTACATGTGCTGGGCCTTGCGTAGACCTGTCACTGCATCTTGCTGGAACACAATAGCCAGGAACAATGACGAGGTGGTGAGGGGTTAGTGCTGCTGTTAATTGCATTTTGGTCCTAGCTGAATGTGGGAGGCTATTTCAAAATGATACAGGTTTTACACGAGAAAAAGAAAACATGCAACAACTTGATAGATGAAAACTTCTGGTGTATTGAACTTAGCAATGTAGATTCTTTCACTGTTATCAAGCTTGATAATGCCTCAGTCACATATAAAATGGTCGCCGGACGATGTGGGGGCATCGGTGGATTACACCGATGCCCCCGCGGGCCACAGATTTTTGCCCACATCTGTGACACATCGGTGCAGTAGTCATGAAACCAAAGATGATTGGCCGGTGGCTGGAGGGTGTCCAAAGGATTTTTGACGATATTCAGCCTTTTCGGGCATCGTAAACTAATCTTTCCCAGCATCAGTGGACATGTGACTTGGGCATAACGATGTAAGAATCTACATTAAAACACCTAAAATGCAAGACAAGAAGTTATTATCTATGAACAAGATAAAGTTGTATGTTTCCTGATTTACTCACCACCTTCTAGCATGCCATTCAAACAGTAAGGTTTGATCAAGGTTACATTAAGGTAAGGTAATCACATAGCTTACTTAGGACCTATTCTATTTTGTTTGTTTGTTTGTTGTTTAACGCTGCACACAGCAATATTACAGCTAAATGACGACAGTCTGTAAATAATCGAGTCTGGACCAGACAATCCAGTGACTGACATCATGAACATCGATTCACACAAGTCAGCACGCCTGACCACCAAATCCCGTTAGTCGCTTCTTACGACAAGCATAGTTGCCTGTTAAGGCAAGCATGGGTTGTGAAGACCCAGTTTACCCCGGATCTAGCAATAATAGACAGCCCTTATGATAAGTAAGGGTACTGAAGTGTGGAGACCAATTCTGTCCTGGTTCAGTGAAGAAAGTTTTATCTATTCAAACACAAAACAAATCACAAATCATAAGGAATCATAAACTACTTACCAGTCATCTTGTGTGCAAAAAACAGTTCAAGATAATATCAACATCCGCAGTGAGTGAAGGAGTCTTGAAATTACCACATGAATAGATCAAGGGTGTGGAATTGTCTTACTCATTTAGCAAACTTTCAATATTGTCTTCAGTTAATGGTACTAGTCTTGATATATGAGTGAGTGAGTGAGTTGGGTTTAACGCTGCTTTTAACAGTATTCCAGTTATATTGCGGCGTGTCAGCTTAATGTGGGAGGATAGCCTGAAGTGATGCAGGTCACAGACGTTTACCACTTCGGTGAAACCCACGAGCACGGGTATGGTGCTGAAAAAACCTAGAAACATAATCAGGGCGAACAGGGATTCGAACACACAATCATAAGTTTCTGGCATGCCCAAGGGACGCAACTTAGACAACTGGGCCACCTGTGGATATATCAGAACTAATCCTTGACTACTATGAGAAACATCCATTCAGCCAGGAAAATCACTCACAGATCTTGTAGTGACCATAGCAGTCTAAAGCCTCGCACTGCATATTGTTCTATTTGTTCTTTCAAGTTTGTTTTGTTTGTTGTTTAATGCTCAACAACATCCCAGCTATATAATATGGTCTGTAAATAATTAAGTCTGAGCCAGACAATCCAGTGATTAAATGAGCATTTAGCTACAGAATTGGGATATGATGACATGCATCAACCAAGTCAGCAAGCCTGACCACCCGATCCCATAAGTCGCCTCTTCAACAAGCATTGTCGCTTCTTTCGATTAGTATGGGTTGTGCAGGCCTATTCTAACCCAGATCTTTACAGGGGATTGTCCGTTTGTGACAGTGATAGTGATATGACAAGGCAACAATCTACTCACCATTTTCTTAACCTCTCTGACCCAGATTTCTTTGACCGACTTTCGCACTTTGTCATGCTCAGCCCTCCGAGCTGCCAATGGCTGTTCAAGGCAAAAAGAGATGTTTTGCTGGTCATCTCAGTGAGATAGTGAATGAGTCAAACACCATTGAACAACAGCTGCATTATATCACACCGTATCAGCTTAACGTAGGACAAAAGTCAAATAAAACTTTCGGAAAAAAAACATAAGTATGGACTGACAGATCAAGGATTATATTTGTTTGTTGTTATGCCAAACATTTTCCAGCCATATGACGGTGGCCTGTAAACAATTGGACGATCCAGTGATTGATATTGTCGGCAACGATCCACGCCATCTGGGTACGATGACATGCAATCAAGCAAGTCACTGAGCCCGACCAACTGAAGCGCAGGTCGTTTCTACTACTGATTGAACTATTCTAACTTGGACCCCTCAAAGGTATCAATGATCGTAACTGGATGAATTCTTGATTCAATCCCAGAATCAGATGTCAGCACTGCTGCACATGAATTATTTGAACAATAAGAAAAGGCATCACATTTTTAAGAAACCCTTCTTAATATGAACGTATTGTGATAAGGTATTAATCATAACCAAGTTAATCAACCACACCTCAATAAACTTGCTTGTCTGCAGGAGAGCTTGGGTTGCCTGGCAGTTGCTGGCAAATTCAATGTCCTAGTAAAACAAAATAAGGTCATTAAAGAGGACAGGCTACAAATGATTTCAAGATGTACAGGGCTTTGTCAAAGTGGATGGAAACAAAGAATCTAGCAGTTCAACTTGTGCAAGTCACATACTTAAACTGGAAACAACGTGGTGATTTCAATATCTACAATATTCAATATGCAAAACACGTTTCTGATTTTTTCATTCACAACTGGCAGTGTGTTTATCAAGGTGCAATGAGTGAGTGAGTGAGTAAGAGCTGGTAAACATAAAAGTCTCTGAACAGTATTCCAGTTATATTTCAGTTCAGTGTGGAAGGAAAGCTTATAGTGATCCATGTCTCAGCCATTTAACCACTTTGGTGAAACATAGGAGCACGGGTATGGTGCTGACAAACCTAGAAATGTGATCGGGGGTAACCAGGAAGTGTACCCACGACAAAAAGTTCCTGGCACCCCCAAAGGATGCGACTCTGCACTGCATATTGTGGCACCCTAGACAACTGGCCCACCCATGCTCCCACTCTGCAATGACGACTCACAAAAACAGACAGATGAAATAGTGTTGATTTACCTGTGCTAGAACTGTGCAGTAGACTGATTGTAGGGGAAGAAAACCCTGCAAATAGGAAAAAGTAAGTCAGAGAGTGAGTGAGGTCTCAACTTTCAACTTGACACTGAAAGTAATTCAGTTAAATCAGAGTAATCTCAGGACCAAATCTCAGAATAGGCGTCTCAGACCACTGGGTCACCTTGCCCACACTAGTGATTGTGGGAAGAAGTACCAGGTCACCTACAAACATGACGATTACTGTCAAGGCTGTCGTAACTCACGGCTACAGGAATTATCTCACTTGCAGCACTATAATCACCTTTCTTCAAATTTATACATCAGGGCTTCAGATTGATACAGAAGAATGTCCTATCAAAAGTTAATAAGATCATGAACATGCCCTAGTGCCATTCGTCTCTATTATGATCCTCAATAATGATGTGAGATAAACTACATCTTGTAAACATACCTCAGTTGAATAGTGTCAGATGATACTAAGGCAATCATCGATAAAATCATAATCAATTCTATGTCTGCAAACAATTACATTATGAGACTAACCTATGTTCAATGTTATGTCATCAAGAAGACAACATGACAATATCCACATACCTCATCCGTTAAAACAGGCCGCATGGTTTGTGCTAACCGAGACAAGTTCTTCGAATATTCACATTCTGAAACAAACACACTATTCCATTACCACAATAATCTTGACCCATCATAAGAAATTATTTTAGTTTAATAATGGTGTTGTCTGTAAATCAAAGAACCTCTATATTGTAACAGTCATGGTTGAGGTTGAACGACTGGCTTCCATGAAATGGCTGCTTCTTCAGGACGTACATTCATTGAAGTAATGGCTTCTCATTGGACTCTTTGCATTGACCAAAATAACAACAATGGTCTAACAGTTATTTTATCAAAATGTACACTAACTAAAAATCAAATAATGGCTACATTTGTACATGGGGTTGAACGTTACGTTCAAGATTATTGCACTTATATAGCAACTTGTTTGTTTGTGTTTGTTTGTTGTTTAACGCACTACTCAGCAATATTCCAGCTATATGACCACGTAAAATAATCGAGTCTGGACCAGACAATCCAGTGATTGTCATCATGAGCATCGATCCATGTATCAACATGACATGTATCAACAAAGTCAGCGAGCCTGACCACCCGATCCTGTTAGTCGCATTTCACGACAAGCATAGTCGCCTTTTATATAGCAACTACCATGCCGTAGTTTAACATGGATACCCCCCCACACACAGTATACTCCAATTCGATTAGTCCTTGTTTTATCCCTTTAATCCCAAACGCAAGGCAGGTTAACAAGTAACCATCTTTTGATGTCTTTTGGTATGACGTGGCCGGGTATCAAACCAAAAACCTTTCTTTGCGCTCTCCGGAATACAATCTGACCACTACAAGAGTAGGTCCCCTCACCTAGCAGGGCTTTCTTCTCAATGTACGTCATGATGTCACGGGCGTACTTGGACCACGCCTTCGCTCTCTGTAGGGCAAGGTCAAGGCCGGCCTCCAGGCGGACCAGGGATGAATCGATCTCCCTCGCAGACAACATGCCTATCAACATAGCAGGTCTTTGTAACACAGGACTAAATTGATGGTCATCTGAAGCTTAATAGGAGCACATCATCTTCTCAAATTTTCACAATCTAAAATTTGTTTTACATTTGTTTTACAATGGGAAGTTTAAGAAATTTAGAATTGCTGTATAATGATATATTTCACAAACTAAAAGGAAGTCCTAAGTTCAATTTGTTCAATCAGAAATTGGCTTCCAATATTTCTAACAAGAAAGAAGTGAGCAAAGCTCACATACCCCCGTTATCCCCGCTGGTCAACAACAAATAGTAAATAGTTTGTTAATTAATGAAATATACCTGTTGCTTTAAGTCAGAGGAACTGCCCTTTCCTTTGTAACCCCATGAGCTATACAAAACCAGTCATCAAAATTTCTAAATTCCATCATGTTTCCATGAAACAGCAAAAGAGAAAACTTTCAGAATTTTATAAAAGATAAAAAACAATCATAGTGGTTAATGTAGCAAGTTTGCTGAAGCTAGGATACATAATATTGTAAACATGGATCGTACAAAAACTTTACCCAAAATTTATGTTTCACCATGATTCCAAATAAAAAAAAATCACAATCTTCAAACTAGCAAAAGGCACAAGTACTCATTGTGGTAAATGGGCGTTGCACGTTTGATGAAGCTAGGGTGCATTGTTAAAAAGATATGGGCCGTACAAAACACCCACCCTAAAAGTTTAAGTTTCTAATGTTTCCATGGAAATGGAAAAAATTAAAAAATTCAGAATCTTCAAACTAGCATAAGGCACAAGTACTCATTGTGGTAAATATGTGGAGCAAGTTTGGTGAAGCTAGGGTGCATGGTTAAAAAGTTATGGGCCGTACAAAAGCTCGGATGGAAGGACGGACAGACGGAACGCTATATACCCCCCGATTTACTTCGTAAACGGGGGTATAACATATTTTATGAATGTTGCGTGAATACGCCATAGCTGACAACATAATATATCTCAATATCTAGAGATATCTGTAGCTACTACACAAACACACTCAATAACAAGACAGCTGAAAACAAACTCACCAGAGGATTTACCATTAAGTGTTGATGATCCATCACGATTTTCTCTCCCCAAGGAGGTCAGGTTATCATAGGACTGGGGAAAGATAGCAGATCACATATAATATGAGTGAGTGAGTGAATGAGTTGGGTTTGACACCGCTTTGAACAATGTTCCAGTCATATCACGGTGTGTCAGCTAAATGTGGGAGGAAAGCCCGAAGTGATGCAGGACTCAGACCTTTACAATTTTGGTGAAACCCATGAGCATGGGTATGGTACTGACAAACCTAGAAACATAATTGGGGTGAACTGGGATTCAAACCCTGGTCAGCAAATAGTGACATCTTAGACACCTGAGCCACCTATAATACTACATAATACTACATAATCACAAACAGTGATGAACAAAAACCTTTTTCATGCCATTTCTGAAAATGCTTTGGCAATTCTTATTATTTGTTTGTTCTTTAATAGTAACTAATAGAATCTGGGCCAAAAGTGGCGAGGTGAAATCGGGTTTAGCGTCGCATCCAAGATTATTGCACTTATATAGAGACGTGCCTGCACGTGTGTTTGTGTGGCTGCTTGTACTTGTCCGGACTGATGCCGATTTATAGTGCTAGCCCACTGAGATACCATTTCCGCAGAATATCATTAATACTCCACTCAGACACAGTATACTGACTCTCAGCCGACCAGTCCTTGTTTTAGACCCTTAATGCCGAGCGCTACACAGGGTAACTTGTACTATCTTTTAACGTCTTTTGGTATGACACGGCCGGGGATCAAACCCAAGACCTTCTTCTCTCAGGGCGGACACTTTACCAAAAGACCGCAAAGGCGGGCAAATCTGGGCCAGACAATCCAATGATGAATATTATGAACAACAATCCCCAGTCAGATTCAATGACAGGCAATTAGTCACGGAGCCTGACCACCTGATCCATTAAGTCACCTCTTACGACCAGCTGTGTTCCTTGGAATCAATTCGAAGCTGGAATTCCCACTGACTGAAGACAGTAATAATGTCACGTGGCATCAATGTGACATTAGATGTATATATTCCCAATATCTGCAAACATTTTCATAATTAACACTATAAAATATATAAACTAGTTACTAATATTGTGAGGTGAGGTGAGGTGAAATGGGGTTTAACGATTTTTGCAATTATATAGCAACGTGCATGCACATGTGTGTGTGTGTGTGGCTGCTTGTACTAGTCCGGACTAATGCCGATTTATAGTGCCAGCACACTGAGATACCATGCCGCAGTTTAACATGAATGCCCCACTCAGACACTTTATACAGACTCCGAGCCGACCAGTCCTTGTTTTAGCCCCTTTATGCCGAGCGCCAGACAGGGTAACAACAAGTACCATCTTTTCACGTCTTTTGGTATGACGCGGTCTGGGATTGAATCCCGAACCTTCCGCACTCTGGGCGGACGCTCTACCTCTAGACAACGGAGGCGGTCTGATATTGTGAGCAATGTCCCACACAGTGGAGGTACAATGACATGCAATCAACATAGTCACCAAACCTGGCATGACCAGCATCGGCTCCTGCATACCTATAGTAACCCGGAATATCTACAAGGATGGGTCCTACAAATAGCATTGGATACACAAAATCTTTTCTGCCTCTGCATCACCACAGAGAAATAAGTTGGAAACCATGGAGACGTGAATAACTGTGATCACATGACAAATCCTAACAAACATATTACTATGGGTGATTGGTTGTCAAGGTACCCCCTGATGATGACCCAGACTCACCTTTGTTCTGGCGTCCACAGACAGCTCCGGTTCTCCACCCCCCATCAGGTACTCCGACACACTGCAGGGAGACAAGGGGGTGTGTCAGGGGAGAACATCAACATGTTCATATACAACAAACATACAATACATCTGGCAGCTTACATAGCTCGGAAAGGGGGTAATGTCTGAAGACATTTCTGATTGACTTAAATATATATTTGGCTTCATGAAGATTGTGAGCACAGAACTGAGTGAGTGAGTGAGTGTGTATGGTTTTTTGCCGCTTTTAGCAATATTCCAGCAATATCATGTCGGGAGACACAAGAAATCGGCTTCACACATTGTGCCCATGTGGGGAATCAAACCCGGGTTTTGACGTGAAGAGCAAACGCTTTAACCCCTAGGCTACCCCAATGGCCTGAGCACAGAACTGCAAATTGTAGCACGAGGCCACTGTGCATTTACTATGTATGTACCCAGTGTATGGAAGTACCAGTTGATGGAACTGATAAAGGTGTTAAGTTAATCTGGATTATATTTCTATGCTATTCTCTGTGTTGTTTCCTACCTGCTGCTGAAAGCCAGGGCAAGCTGATCAATGGCATCGCAGAAACCCTGTATCACATCGGGGTCGCGTGTACTCTCATAGTTGTGACCTTCGGGACAAATCGTAGTTGATTAACATGATTCATACACACAGATGAGTTATGCTACACAATGACACGTGGTGACAATAGGGAGACATAATTATCAGGGTCTTTGATCAAGCTGCAGCACCTGATTGAAAATACTACAAGAATAAACATCTCTCTCTCTCTCTCCTCTGTGTGTGTGATTGTGTGTGTGTGTGTGTGTGTGTGTGTGTCTCTCTCTCTGTCTGATTGTGTGTGTGTGTG
Source organism: Haliotis cracherodii (assembly GCF_022045235.1). Lineage (NCBI taxonomy): Eukaryota > Metazoa > Mollusca > Gastropoda > Lepetellida > Haliotidae > Haliotis > Haliotis cracherodii. The sequence goes on along the minus strand of NW_027266297.1, from coordinate 37,095,248 downwards.
TGTGTGTGTGTGTGTGTGTGTGTGTGTGTGTGTGTGTGTGTGTGTGTGTGTGTGTGTGTGTGTGTGTGTGTGTGTGTGTCTCTCTGTGTGTCTCTCTCTGTGTGTGTGTGTGTGTGTGTGTGTGTGTGTGTGTGTGTGTGTGTGTGTGTGTGTGTGTGTGTGTGGCTGTGTGTGGCTGTGGCTGTGGCTGTGGCTGTGGCTGTGGCTGTGGCTATGGCTGCTTGTACTTGTCTGGATCCACTAGACCATGGAGGTGGTCTCTTAATACTGTTGAAGCATTCATAATACATCACCACATAGGACCTTGTACCTAAATGTGCGTTTGGCTTATCAAAATGGCCATTTGGCATAACAAAAACAAACATAAACTCCCCAAAGAACAGATTCCTGGCAAATGACAGGATATGCTAATTCTCAGTTTGAGTAAGTGAATGTAGTTTAAAACCGCAGTCAGCACTATGCCAGCTATATCACAACTGTCTGTACATGATGGGAGTCTGGGACAGCAAGTCAGGCACTATCCACACTGTTAGGGTACAATTGTACACAATCTGAAAGGCCGCATACCACAACCACCTGATCTTTATTAGTGGACTCCAGATGAAGATCAGGGTTAGAATTGGTCTTCGGAACCCATGCTTGTCACAAGGGCGACTAACAGGATCAGATGGTGAGGCACTCAGCCTTGCTTGATGCATGTCATTGTATCCCAATTGAGAGAGTGATGCTTATTATGTCAATCACGTGATTGTCTGGTCCAGACTCAATTATTTACAGACCTCTGTCACATAGCTGGAATATTGCTGAGGGTGACGTTATACGCCAAATACTTTTTACAAACTTTGGTTACATGAAATATCAATGTTATGGAACAACAACAGTCTTCAGGTGATCGCCCATTCCACCATGTGCACTTGCACTAGCTTGCAATGACAACCATAAGAAGTTCAATTTAACAATACCTACTTTTGATTTTTCCAATAAGTGTTCCCGCTGATGAGAAGAGATCAGTGGAGTGGAGCGCCGGATAGCGATTGAGGACATTCTTGAGGATGCAGATGACCTCCCCAAGACGCTCGTGTGCCAGCACATGAGCCTCATCAGCTGTTTCTACAATAGAGTGAGTGAGTGAGTGAGTTGGGTTTAATGCTGTTTTGAACAGTCGCAAACATACCGTATTTTCTTGAGTATAGTGCGCACCCATGTATAATGCGTACCTCCCTCTAGCGGATTCAGTATTTTGGAGAAAAAAAATTGAATGTCAAGCGCATAGAAAAATTACACTGTTGATCTACCCCTTCAGTGAATTCGGGTAAACGAACGGGTACTGGGTACTATGTATGCAAGATGGCCAACTGTCTCTTGTTTGTGAGACACCTGCACAACAGTATTCAGTTATTTCAATAATAGAGACACACAACTTGATTAATGTCAAGTGCTTTCTAAATATTTGCCATATTCATGTGTTTTCATGTAACTTGCAACATCACATTTTATTGAAAAAGCAAGGTGATTTTAGTTTTAAAAGAATTTTTTTTAATTATTCCACAATATTGTAATAAAATAGGCCCAAGAGGGACAGTTTCATTTGTTTTCACTGAAAACTAAGAAATTGAAAGAAAGGGAACATTATGTAAGAGGAAGCAGTTGTTGCTTGACATCCTGTTCCCCAATATATGAACAGTGGTTGTTGTGCAGTAGTCACACCAGATGCTTACATTACCAGTATCCAACATCTTATACTTTGTCTACATGAAAAGAACTTCTAAACTGAACACAGCTGTAAAATAAAAAAATGTTCTTACTTGACACTACGCATGTAATTATTATGCAGATACTTTGTCTGATAAAACTGAGAAACTACAGGATGTCATTCTCCACAGAAAATCGAAACAATTCACTGTTCATTTTCAGTATTAGATCCATCAAGGCAACACAAGGCGATAATGGATTTGAACTTGAATCAACAAGTGTTGATATATTTCATTCAACATGTTCAAACAAAATAATTTTTCACATAAAAACAGTCAAACAGGAAATCGAGACATGGAAAATTCTTCAACAGATCATGTTTCCTCAAGCACTAACTTCGGGTGCTCTATGAACTGATGAATAACCTTGTGAAGCTAATGAGCCAGGGTCAGTCAACATGGTCAATGTAAAGTAGAACACAGTACCTGTTCCCGAGGTGAATGCAGTCTTCAGTTTGGCCAAGGCATCAGAGAAGCTTTTGACATCAGTGGTAAGAGCTATGATGTCATCCTGGTCAACAATCACAGCACTACCATCTTCATTGTGAATGCTCCCAAGGGAAGAGCTCTTCAGGACTTTCTGTTGTCCTGGGGCAGTAGGCTGGAGGAGGCCTGCCCCGCCCACCTGCCCCTCCCCCAGGTCAATCTCTAGCCCTCCAGAATAAACAGATTCCTGCAACGTATACAGCTAACTATTATACAGGTTGGCAAAATGTGCATGATATTTTCACAATTAACAGTAACTAACACTCAAGATCTATTACTTACGATCTGGTATATAATACTCACAAAAGAGGTTAGAGAACACCCGATTTGGTAATGAGATGACAGATTAACTATATTAATATGAAACAAAAGAGGAGTTCTTTAACTTCTTTTGAGTAGTATACTTTCAATCTGAATACCGATGATCTATATTTCACTTTCTTATTTGTAATAAAAATTAAAGTTCCATGGTATATTTTACAATCATATATTGTAATTATACTAATACTTCTGAAATGAAAGCTTTGTTACAGCTTCTCATATCATTATTTCCTTTACAATGCAACATTATGACATATGAAACATTCTTGCACTTTCTGAAGATGAACTTTCTCCAGCTGACATTTAAAAGACGTCGACATCCAGTGTTTGTTCCTTGTACTCTGGATTGTAATATCGTGAATATTTTAGACAATCTGACCATGCTGACATAAATAAATCAAACATCAAAAACTCAGTGTCACATTATGTACATTTTGTAACTGTTTGATTAGCATCTGGTGGGAGAAAGACATGATAAAAAACATCAAATAAAGTGTTATATATAACCCACTTCCTATTGCCATGACTCCAACAATTTCTATTTGAGTGGCAATATACCAGTGTATCTATTAGAAGTTACCCTTCACTCTGACATCAGACACTGATAGCCTTTAAAAGCCAAATTGAAATAATACCGAAAATTCTCTTCATGTGTAAGAAAATACTGATATCTTCCTTGGTGTGGAAAGTCTTGACCTATTTCATAATTTTCTCTAAAATGGGTAGAGACAATGAGCTTAATCTAACTGCTCCACAGTGTATTCAGGACGAGCGGAGTATTTAAGATAAACAGATTTGGGGAGAATACAAGCAGTAGCAGATTTTTCTTGGTGCCAGGACTAGCAGGCTGAGGGTTGTGTCTAAGCCTGATATTGTAACTCTACATTATCATCTCATGAGAGCTGGGACCATGACGTCTCCAGAGAGCTGGGACCATGTTGTCTCGAGAGAGCTGGGACCATGTCGTCTTGAGAGAGCTGGGACCATGTCATCTCATGAGAGCTGGGACCATGTCGTCTCCAGAGAGCTGGGACCATGTTGTCTCGAGAGAGCTGTGACCATGTCGTCTCAAGAGAGCTGGGACCATGTTGCCTCGAGAGAGCTGTGACCATGTCATCTTGAGAGGGACCATGTCATCTTGAGAGCTGAGACCATGTTGTCTCAAGAGATCTGGGACCATGTCGTCTTGAGAGAGCTGGGACCATGTCGTCTCGAGAGAGCTGGGACCATGTTATCTCAAGAGAGACCAGGGACCGTGTTGGAGAAATCCATCTGAACAACAACAGTAGGTCATGTCGCCGACACATGGAGGTACCCATCCCTTACTCCATCAACGCATACCACTACACACCCAGGGAAGACTCAGGATTCATGTTTGTTAACCAGTTGACTCACTCGCTAAGGAATTGCAAGTTCGAACAATGGAGGAGCAGAATAATCAAGTGCAAAAAGAATAAAAAGTAACCTTCCTTCATCGTGTTACGGGAGCGGAACCAAAATAACATTTTCTCTTGTCCCCAGGGATGTACACTTTCCAAACATACTTGAAAACTGCTTGTTCATAAATCTAAAAAGCACAATTATTTCAGCTTGTGTATTACAGATTCTAATCATGCATCTGTGTTAGATGTTAGTTTGGACAGGAGATCAAATATTGACTACTATTCTTGTGATGCATTAATTCTAAACATCAGAGCATCAGAATTTGTGAAAGTACTGGTACTAAGAAGCAAGGACCTACTTTTGTTTGACAGTCTTACAAACATGTAGAGTAAGGAATGTTATACCAATGTACAGCTGATGTGTTCATACCTATCAAAAGATTTCTAAACAGACTGTATTCACATAGTACCCTGCTCCAGCACCCACTGACCACAAATCTGCAAGTAGTCTTTATCATTGTTTATAAGCGCCCAGTACTATGCTCGAACATTTACATGACAGTCTCTAGTTTTATGTGTATTCCTTTTATCTATGTAGAGGGAATGCATATTGTACACGCAGACATTGAGTTTTGATTATCCTTCAAAAAACATTAACAGAAATAGCAAGTATGCCATTTAGAATGTTTAGTCACATAATTAAAATAAATCTTCTTTATGGTGTCTATATGTTTCAGTATTTATCGTCTAATAATGCTTACCTGAATAGCAAATACTTTTCAGATTGTCAGTCAGCTCGTCTGGTAACTTATTATTGCAGAAGATGTAGTTACGCCAACATTTGAGCTAATTTTGTTCACTCCCGCTTGATCTCTGACATTAAGTATGTTTTTAATAAGCTCCTTTGTTAAGTTTCTAAGCACAAATGGCTCTTATTATGGCAAATATGAACCTTGCTAAAGAGGTTTTCCATATTTCATTCACTAACATGATTATACAAAACCGCCATAAAGTACAATACTGAAATATTGATGAGAGTTCATTTTGCTTTGATTACTATTGCTCAAATCTTAACCCACATGACAGAAAAGCAACATAGTTTGAATTTCTGTTAAATTATTTTCAGGTAAAAACTAAATCTATTAACACAAAACATTTCTGGTTACATTCCATCATATGGACAACAGGTGAAAACATTTATGATGCAGGCATTAACAATGTTCAATTATGTTCAATTATGTTCAATAATTGTAATGATATTAATTTGTTACTATTTAAATAGATTTAATGAAGGATGACAACATCACATTTCTAGTAAAACAGTTTCTGACGGATGAGCAATGGCGTGAGACATCTACAAAATCTGTCTCAAAATCAAAACCAAAAACAAACATTCATATTGTTCTGTCTGTATGTGCCTCTTCAAGCATAACAACACCTTATTGGCTTTATTGGTAACAGAAACTAACAAATATCCACCTTCTTCTCAATATTTGACGTTAGACTGTTTATCTTTATGAAATGTCAAACTTTATCGGGATGAACAAAACTTTGAGAAACTTTGTAAACTTTCACAAGCATACGGTTCTTCTTGTTTCCTTGTATTGGTACAGTACGTATACAAGAAACACAATCAGCGACAGTGGCTAAGACATATAAAGGCTTAGCACAGACATAAAAACCTTGCAGACAAAACTTTTTATTAGATTGTTACCTGTTGCTGGTCAGGTCGACCTTCTGAATCGGTAAACTTTTTGCGAAGGGATTTCCCAATATTTTTCGCCAGTTTTCGCCCTTTGGACGACATGTCTGTGAGTTATCCTGTATAACAATCATGGCACAGGCGAATAATATGCAAATAACGGTCCAAACATTTTATGCACACCATTTAACTAACTTTTCTCACATATTGACAACATTCTTTCCATCTACTTGCATTTCCGCCATGTTCCTGGTGTAAATATATCACATATTCGCAACAACTAATAACAACGTGTATATTTCAAGGCGTCTGCTGACTGTGCTGAGAGATAACCGATTTCTCGATAGTTGTTGTAGGTCTTTTTAGATTATTTTAAAATCATCGGAGAAACTTCATAAATATATATCTAACCCAACGATATTCTGATATTTCACAGATTCATCGTTTCATGTTTGACAGCTACTGTGTTATCTCGTTAAGCATGTCAAACATTTTCAATAAATTAACACACACAATAACACATAATGGATTATTATTACTGCATTGTTCTAGTTAGATCATAATGGTGGTAATGAGGGGCGTGATGATACTGTGATGCATGTCTGAATAAGTAACCCAACAATCTCTCAAAGGGATGTAGTGATTTTGTACCCAAAATTTCTTGTGATGTTCTACCCAAACCAGTATGTAATTATGTATCCATCAAATTTTCCCTACATTATTGTATTAGTTTCAAAATATACAGTTACTGTTATATTGATCCATTATTGACACACTGCATCAATAGGATTATTGACATACAACATCAATAGGATTATTGACATAATACATTAATGGGATTGGACGGAAGACGTCGATACTGAAGGGTCGTATTGCTATATACTATGTGTATTGAGGATGTCCAGGCAATACACCTGTATACCAGTCATATCGCACACCCTACAAAACAAGCACTCAAGGCAGATGACATGTACTGTGAACTTGCCAGAGCCAACGGTCCTGCGATTCAGCTCCCAGACCTGTTGTAGATTGTGTAGAAACGTGTGAATCCTGGGGATTATATATAGTGCTTGACCTTTGACTTGAGGCACTGTCTGGCTATGCATTATTTTAGTAGGAATATGAAGTATACAGTTTTATATTCATGTGATTATTTGCAGTATAAGGTACAAACAAATATAATTATATACTTAAATAGATATGTTTTAGGATTTGAGTACAAAAACCCCAAGAGTACAAAAATAGTTTTGGGTAGAAAATCACATACACACCTGTTAAATGATTATTAATCCGCACAATGGTCGAATCCGACCGCGACTAATATAACAAACACTACACGTCGAAATGAAAAGGGCTAAGATTTTAATCCCATATAGCACAGGATGTAAGGCAAAACATGGATAGAGAGGCGTCAGTTGGAATAAACTATCAGCCATGCGTATTCAATGACCATTCAACACCCGATGTAAGAAAATACATGTACTGAGCTATATTGTTACTATGACTAACAATGTATTTCACTTCCCCTCGCAATTATAATATCCCATAGTCTGTCTCCCAGACGCAAGAGAAAACATTTAAAAAGGAATCCAACTCAAGTCTAGAATGATTTGGCAAGTCTAGATTGCCTCATTAAATTAAGGTTTATTCTGGGCTCCATTTGGATTTTTATTTTGTAGATATATATTTTTGAATAAGATAATTTTATTTCTGGGAATAAATGTCAGTGTAATAACATTCAACACTAGGTAGGTAAATATTCCTTCAGTTTCCTGTCACCTCTACCTTCTCACTGTGCAGTCTACGATATTCGCTTGATTGTTGGTGCTGTTGTCAGTCTGGAATACCAGACATGTATATGGTTGTCTAGTGTCTTCAGTTTCATCAATTTAAACATTACAATGAAATTATTATTTATAGATTAAACATTATTTCACAATTTTATACGCCGCGAGACAATTATGTAAATTGCTCTTTAACTTGAAATTATTTACTTATGTAATCGGTTTTGTATTATTTAAGTCATTTTAGTTCACAAACAAGATATTGTTTCAGTTCACGTGTTATCGTGTATGCTACGCAGGGCAAAATCTTACGATACTATTCAAAGCATGCAAACGTATATAGATCTATATACGTCTTTGGTGCATGTTATCGAAGTATACCACACCACTTTTGCTTGGGATATTTTTTATCCTTCTTTGATACACAAAACTGATTCTCATTCTATGCAATGTGTATATATAATATATCTGGCATAACTGATTATCCCTATTAAAGATGAGTTGGATATATACCCCAATGTACAACTGTTTTCGAAGTAGATTCAGTTGAGTACTCAAACTTGTTATCATAACTGTTAGCAGCTGTGTGGTATCTAGTATTTGAGTAATGGGGGGCATTGAATGAGTCACGTGACCGAACACTTCCATCAATCAAAACGTAAACACCCACCCATGTGTTGGTGTCTAGCTGCCGTGACCGTATATATATTTACGCAGAAGTGTGCCTGACCGCAAGGACATCATACCCTCGCAACGAGATCCAACCGAAGGCACTTGGCTATCAACTGACCAGTCAACAAAAGCGCTATGAACGGAGAAACTAATTTTGACGTGCGTTTTTGTTTTGATCTTATAACATTGTTACTGATACATGTGTACTGAGTCTGCTTTGAACTAGTTTTTATCTCATACAGGAAAGTTTGACGCTTGTTTACTGATAATTTCATTCATATTTTGTATATTGATGGACAGAATGAACATATTTTTAGTATCAATGTGTCACGAAGGAAGGCAGAATCACTGACGTACACACGACAAAGTACCCCCAAGACAAAAACATCACGTAATCATTCGTTTTGGGTAAAACCGGTTGAAACCACATTTTCGCACCTATTTCATGATACTCTCTTGACACGTCCATGTTCGATTATTAGAAATAGACACCAACTGAGATTTGTGTTTACATTGACCTTGCAAAACGACAGTCACCAAGCAGACGATGCTTTGGTCAACGTACAGTTTTACCACACACTTTGAGCTGATTGGATTAAAATGACACACCTCCGATGTATTATGACATCAACTACATATTGACCAATCAACACAAGGCATTTCCTGAATTTGACCTTGACCTTATCATATGACGTTTAAGTAATAGTAAAGAGGTTTGTTATTGACAGTTTAATTTCAGTCAGTAATTTATTTGGTTTTATTAAATTTCAAAATATTGTTGTCTGCATATATTCAATATATATTCACATAACAATTATTTGGATTGTCACAAATACATCTCAACTGATTTTAATGAAATAGTATATATACATATTATATTCTAATTATATTACATTAGTTTGTATTTCGATACAAGTGAGAAGTCATGTCCCATTAGGTTCATGTCACATGAGGTATTTTTCAGTCTTCATGAAAAATACAAGCTATCATTTACACTTGTATTTGATTACTGATAACAAAAAGATGACTAACTGACTCCCCTCATTAGCGCGTCCTTGATCAGCTTGTCATGGAACCACTCACTACCTTAGATTCTTAAGTGGCAATCAGTTAAGAACCCTTGAGTCATGTCAGTGTGCACAGCTGGTACAAGTAAATCGGACTGGTATTATCACATAGAATACATGACCCTGCATGCTCGGGAGCTTAGGGTGGAATATTTTATTGATTTGTTGCTCTTTGCATGAAAAAAGACCCCAAAAAAGTTCATCTTTGAGATATTGGCATCTAGGTATCAGATAAACATTTCATGGTATCAGGCATATTGCACTGCAGGATCTGGAATACTCTTACAGGCTTTGGCTTTTGGCATACCAAAAGGAGGTTGGCACCATCATCCATTTTAGAAGTGATGAATGGAATGGATTGATCCCTGTCCCTCTTGTCAGTAACTTGCCTCAAATTTTCTCTTGTACATGTGTGCAAAGACGTATATACATGATATAGATAAGTCTTTGATGTGTGTAATTTGATTGGACAACTGTTTATATATTTAACTGGATCCTCGAGAATGTCATTATAAATGATTAGGGGTGATTTCCATTCCTATATTAATTCATCCTTAATTTGACTTCCTGTAAAATCTTTTCATTCAGACTTCATAAAATATATATCATGATATATCCAAAGGTAGTCCCACATTGTGAATACAGCTTCTTTTGAAACTAGGACTAGATGTTTTAGTCAGTGATATGTCAAGCTTAAGGCATTGTCTCTCTATGTAAATAGAGTTATTATTAACAGTTTGATCAGTACAAACAATAAAATTTGAGTTTACACACACACAGCAGTGTTAGAAACTGGCACTAGTCCTGTAGTCCTTGCCAAACTGCCCAATAGTTAAGGTATCCTAAGGACTAGTAGAAGTTTGCCATTTTTAAGGGTTTTGCTATATGTTATCATTATAAGGACTAGTGGACTAAGAATGTACAAAACTCATTTTGAATACACTATGATTGCCAATTGGCTCGAGCCTAGTCCCTGTTGAGGGATGGTTGCTAGGTGATGTTTGTATGGATGGGTGACCACTCAGGGAAGACACTGAAGCCAGATTGAGCATGTGGAGTGGTGTACACTGTTGACCCTCCAGACCCACCCTCCATGCAGGGCCCAGTCACTACAGCGATGAGCAGCTGCTGTCAGGGAGCTAGGATATTTCCCACTGTGTTGTTATGCTATTCCCTCACATTCTATAGGACTGCTTGTTGATATGAGTTTGAACTGTTTTGCGAACACCAGATGATTGGTGAGTATTGCTAAAAGTCCAGGGCTTTGTTCCACTAAGCGATCTTAGAGCTATACCTGTCGTAAGTCTATGTTGAAGCAGAGACTATAAAATAAATCTATTTCATGGTTTCTGGTTGAAGTGTGGGAGTTACGATCACCTTACTGCTAAGATCGCTTTGTGGGCCCCTGTGCATTGTGACTGTGTTATGTCTCTATCTGTGTAATCTGTTGTAGTCTTTGTGGATACCTTTCATTTCGTACATCTGAAATCTACAATTTATCTCTCACTTTGTTTCGAAAAGTTTGCTTTTATATGCAATGGACTGTTTCATCACATACTGAAATTACAGTGCAGTGTCTCAAAATTAATCATGAAAGTCATATGTTTTTGTTGGTTAGATTGTCATAACCCTAATGTTGAAACTGTGACAGAATTAACAATTCCTTAGATTCAAACACCACAGCAGCTAACCTAAAGGTCAAGTGGATCCCATTAATTCCCAACAGGGGCTTCAGACTTGAGACGACTAGCCCAAACTGGGCTCTTAGCTTCATTTTCAGTAGTGTATAGTGTTATGTGTACTATCGTAAAAATTCACGATACATTATCATCATGTTTCGTACTGCATTATTACTGTTAATGTAAGCAGCCTGACAAAACTGTATCTCCACAGCCCTAGACCTAGTCTGGTATACAGACCCTGATACAAATTAGGCTGGGACGAGTCTAAGTTTACTACCCGGGTACTCGACATACTATTACCTGACCCTACCCAGGTACCCACTCTTAGGTACAAAATGTTCAAATGGGAAGTTTTTTAGTGGAGCCCTGGCAAAAAGTATTTATATATAGTATAAAACGATCTGATCGTGCATATACTGAAGTTGACTGAAGCTTTGTCTTTAGTCAAACGCATCAAAGTCAGAAGGAATGTGTGCACAGTCAGAAAGAAATGTGAACATTAGCGACTTGTACTTATAAAGTGTAACCATGAAATTTTATTGTTAATGTCATAAATAAATATATCATATGACTAACCACGGGTCCCACCCGACTCAAGTACCCGATTTACTGTCCCAGCCCTAATACAAATATATCCAATACAGCTCATGCAAGTCTATAATGTGTGCAAGTCTGGATTACTGTAGTATCTGAAAATGAAGAGTCTCTGGGCTCCTTATTTAAGTTTTATTAAGATAATTGAACAACTGGGTTTTTTTCTGTACAATATGTTCATTTCAGAGACTAGATGCTAGTGTACCCCAGACCTATCCATGAGACAAAATAACATTTTCAAGATGGCTGCCATAGGCTGCATGATTAATTTGTTATCTACATCTGTATGTTAAGTGTCTTCACACCACTTCTTGAATCATTCCCAAAGGACAGCTGTTACTGCAACATTCAAATACTTGTTTTTAGATCTTGATGGCATCTTCATGGTGTAACCTGGGGCGCCTAGCTTGTCCGCGGCGTGCATGTGCTTTTGATGAATGTACTCACTCACTCTTCTGACTTACATAATCTTTCACATTCTTCATGTTAAGTTTTGTCTTTTTTACAAAAGCCTCTCTTGTTTTACACTAACAGTTGTCCTAGATCTGCGTGCCAAGATTGACTTGAAATAAAATATAGCAAAAAGATTAAACTGCATATATATCGGCTAAGAACTCAGTCGGCTCATAAAACAAATTGGACTACTTTATTTCAGAAAAACAGGCGTTGGGTAAGCTCAGCTGTTAAAGCCATCGCTTGTCAGGCCAGTTTCGATTCCCCACATAGGTACAACGTGTAAAGCCCCATTTCTGGTGTCCCCCCACTGTTATGTGAGATTGCTGGAATATTGCTAAATGCGGAGTAAAACTGACTTATTTCATAAAACAGCTCCTGCAGTCAAAATTCTCTGTATAATAGTAATTGGAGGGCATTATCTGTGCATGTTTCTTTAATAAACCTACCTTCTTATAACACTTGTGAACACGGTGATGAACACAGTCAGTGTAGGCAGGAGCAGTCACAATCAAAGTATCAGCCGAACAAGTTCCATGAAAGTGTATTTGTATGCTACCTCTATAGACAATCCCCACGACTGTACATTGTTGTAACATACTGAGACTACTACTACTACTACTGCTACTACTACTACTACTACTACTACTACTACTACTACTACTACATATCATCTGCCCATTGTTTTAATGTCCCCCCTCCCCCCAATCTTTTACCTTGACATTTATATAAAATCCAAGTATGTACAAATTGCACTCCTATTTTCATGACTGTAAAGTATCAGTCTATACAATACCACCATATCTGTTTTAGAGTAGTCATGAAAATATACATATTCATTTTTCCGTAAGTACATTTTCTACTTTAAAAACAGTGGATTTATTCATTACATTGAGGGAATGAAGAATTGGATTTTAACTTGACATTTATATAAAATCCAAGTATGTACAAATTGCACTCCTATTTTCATGACTGTAAAGTATCAGTCTATACAATACCACCATATCTGTTTTAGAGTAGTCATGAAAATATACATATTCATTTTTCCGTAAGTACATTTTCTACTTTAAAAACAGTGGATTTATTCATTACATTGAGGGAATGAAGAATTGGATTTTAACTTGACATTTATATAAAATCCAAGTATGTACAAATTGCACTCCTATTTTCATGACTGTAAAGTATCAGTCTATACAATACCACCATATCTGTTTTAGAGTAGTCATGAAAATATACATATTCATTTTTCCGTAAGTACATTTTCTACTTTAAAAACAGTGGATTTATTCATTACATTGAGGGAATGAAGAATTGGATTTTAACTTGACATTTATATAAAATCCAAGTATGTACAAATTGCACTCCTATTTTCGTGACTATAAAGTATCAGTCTATACAATACCAACATATCTGTTTTAGAGTAGTCATGAAAATATACATATTCATTTTTCTGTAAGTACATTTTCTACTTTAAACACAGTGGATTTATTCATTACATTGAGGGAATGAAGAATTGGCTGGCATGATCACTAGACCCTGAAGTTATCATAATTGGGAAAAAGGAGACCGCCACATCGCTTGCTTCAGACAAACCTAATTATCAGCGGGCCACTAATCATGCTAATTAATGCTAGTTAATACAACAGGCTTGATTGAGCTGCTCCATCTGTTTGGTGTATGTTTCCATTATGAGTAATGCACACCATGCATGAACACTGCAGTAGCATATTGTGACAGTTATCATCTCTGGTAATTAATATTCCAGTTGAGATGTGAGTACCAGCCAGAAATGTTATAAACAATAATTTTAAAAGAAATCGCATCAGGAATTATTAAAAAATATTCTAAATAATAAGGAATATTGTTCTTACCTAAGCTAATTATATCTTATTTTTCAAGTAATTGACAAGTATTTGAAATACCCTCCCATAATGCACTGTGTAACAAATAGCAGGCTGTTCGTTCCCTGTTCCATCAACAGGAGTCAGACAAGGTACTTGCCTTGATCCCTCATTTATTATGGAATGTGAACACTCAGCCTGTGTGTGGCAGCCAATAGCAGCAGTCCCTCATAAACATGTTTGTCACATGCAAATAATGTCCACATGGCAGACGACCTCCGCGTGAGCTGATGTGACAGTTGGTGACAGCATCAACGGTTCATTTCACCACGTGTTGTGAGATCACATCTATTCGGATGGAGGTTAGAGAGGTGTAATCAGATTATCTGTAAGTTGTATTATATTATCAGGGATGAAATTGTTAAAACTGTGTGGTTTGTAAGCATGGTTAAAATGTAAAATCCTTGAAGAGGTTTTGTGTTATTCAAGTTCGCTTTGTTGTTCTGGATCAAGGATAAGTGAGTGCTTGTTTTTGTTGCCTTGTCTGTAGTTTGTTTAAGATAACTGACTTATTTGCTAGCACTCTGTGTTTGTGAGAGAGATAAAGCATGCTATTGTTTTCATATGACTGAATTTTATTGCCAGCTGTTATTGGAGATAAAACAAGCATATTTATAACTTAGTCAGCATTTAACTGGCTATTCCTGAAAAATTAAAATTAATGAAGCCAGAGACCATATATGGTCTCTGATGGAGCTAATTATGTTTCTGTTGGCTAGCCTAGGAATATGTCATGATGTACAGATGCACATGTATATGATTTAGTACTAAATTTGGATAAATAGGTTATATTTGATGTAAGGTAAAAAATATAATTATGTAAACAATATTTATTTTTCTGAAAAGAGATTGAATGTTACTTACTAGTAGTAAGGTAAATGAATAAACATACTCTCATGGTACACAGCAGGTCATTATTGGGTCTATTCTAGGACACTGATTTTCATCTTAACGTACATTAAAATACTAGCTTCTGATTGGTTATTTTTCATATAGCCGCTCACAGGCTAGGTGGGGTACATATTTCATGTCGTCTGCTGAGAAATCAATCAGAACACATCTTAGGTAACATGCTTATCTCTCATAAGTACTGTTGAGTTTCTGAAGTGAACCAACATTTTTATCCAAATCCGTCTTGTTCAAGATTTGCTACCTCTGTGAAACTGTGGACATGTATTCTGGACTTGTAGGAATGAATGTCGGTAAGATAAATTTGTTGTCAACCTTATATTATCCAAAATGTCCTAAATATTCTTTGAAATTGGTAATATATATAGAAAATGTGGTATTCAATATTCATAAAATCATGAAAATGTTCTAGAATGGCATGTGTCTCTGGCCATTGCCCTGGTATTTTACTCTGTCACAGAATGTTTATCAGTAAAGCAAGGAAAAATATATTTAGACGGGTCTTAATTCATATGTAATACTTACACATGGATAACTCACTACTCATTCATATCAGTGTAGAGACTGCATGAGTTCTGTGACTACCGGGTATATAAATAAACACACACCCTAGTGCACAAGTCAATCATACTTCACCCTAACTACGTCCAAATATAAAATGTAATTAAAACTACAAGTGGGATTGGAGTTAGATAGCAAGACATGCACAGTCGTGTAACAACATTAATTCACTCATGTGAAATATTCTTCATGTTTTCTCTGATTATCACTGTAGTGGGCTGATATTAGTACATGTCAAACAAAATCATTGTGACCGTTTTATGGCCATGCTGCACTAAAACAAAATCATTTTATATTATACTCGAAGTTAAATATTGTCCATATTCAGTGCTTTAATGAATTTTAACTCAAATAACCATTTGCACTTATCAAATCAAACTTTTATGCTGACTATTTGAAGTGTCTTGGCCATAACTTTGTGAGAAACGTTCAGTGAAGACATGCACTAACATTTCACAATGACTAGATTCCTAGAGGCAACTGCAGCAATCTCATTATACCTGCAGTAACCATTACTATGATCTAATGAAAAAATGTCTCTGTAAAATCATACAAATTATTGTTTACAGTAACAAATTACATGCTGCTTGTAGAAGATGTGTAATTTGTGTCTATTTACAGTTTTCCCTCACTATTGCGCCCTTCAATATAACGCTAACTCAGTTACAGCATACATTAACGTATGGCTCCCAAAATTTACTTACAACTCAAGTTTGTTTCACTTTGACATGCCTGTAATGTTTGAAATTTGCCAAAGCTGAGAGCTGTAATTTCATTGGTCAGGATGTTTACTCAGGGTTTATGGCTGAGAAGTTTATATTAATATTTTACCTATAACGATTTTGGTTGAAAAACTCTTGGGGATTGCTAAGGCGGTTTTAACTGTTATTGATGAGTTTTGATGTATTTGATAAATCCTGACGTTATATGGTCTGCAAATAATTGTAATGCACACAAGTGATATCTCCTGTAGAAGCCAGTTTGGGATAATGAAATATTTACACATGTATGTCACATCATATATCTATAATCCATAAAAATATGTACACCGATATTGCCAATTAAAGTAACAATGAAAATATCTTAATTGATTGGCAGTGACAGAGTAAAATGTGCTTTTCAGCATTATATGGACAAAACTAGATTTTATTATGTGGTTAATGGGTAATAACGTCAGAAATGATTTGATAACTTTGATTGACCAATCAGAACTGAGTATTCTCAGTTCATGTTAAATCTTTCGTTTTGAATATCACGAACCCATTTGACACACATCCAAAGGTATGTCAGTCACCGCAACAAGAATTGATCTGGGGCATCCTGTAGGAAGTTCTTAGCTGTAGTGAAGGTCATTCACGAGTCGTGGTGAGTTACTGCTATGTGTGTTGTTGTCATCTTGGCTGTGCAATACTATGTTCAGCTGTTTGCTCAATGTACACTGTGGCTGGTAGTGTGGCTGTCTTCTCTCAGATTAGCAACAGTCTCTCATCACACATGGATTCAACATGGACAAAATATTCAGATGTGAAACTTTCTGAAAAATGACAAAGGGTTGCTAGCTGATCTTTCTCAGCACATTGTGGGCAAGGATGGCCCAGTAAGGCACCACAATTTTCTGTTCAGAGTTGCTTCCCTTGGGTAGGCGAAAAACTTATGATCATGGGTTCAAATCCCAGTTTGCCCTGATTATGTTTCTAGGTTTGTCAGCACCATACAACGCTCCTGGGATTTCACCGAAGTGGTAAACGTGTGAGACCTGCATCACTTTGGGCTTTCCTCACACTTTAAAGCGGACACGCTGTGATATAACTGGAATATTAAAGCAGCGTTAACCCAACTCAGATCACTCACTCTCAGCACACTCTCAAAGTTCTCACTTGGTTGTTGTAGTTATTGATTAATGTAACAGTTTTTCTATCATTTGGAGAAGTCTGGACCATTTGTTGATCTATACAGTGTTAAAAATTGGCAGAAAAGTTTCATAAGCAACAGGTAAGCTGGACTAGCCTGGAAGAAATCAACTTGTCTTTGGTCTTCCGCTTACTTGAAATTTCTTATTGTGCGTTCATATACAGTGGTGGTGATTCAAACATGAATGCATGAACAAACTGAAGAAACTTTAACCTAAATAACATTGAGGAGGTACAATGTTTTAATCGTATTATTCTGCATATATAGTCTCACTTTCATTTTTGACCTACTTGACATATGACCTCTTGTCTAACATGCAGTGTCTTTATAAACAATATATATTTATTGTTTGCCAAGAGGCTCTTAGCTATGTGATGTCACTGTCGCAAATAATTGAAAATGTCATCATCCATTGTCCACAATATCAAGCTATTCTATGTGATGTCATATCCAAAAATAGGCTGAGCTGATGTCCAAACCCCCCCCCCCCACCCCCCACCCCCCACCCCCAACCCCCGAGATAAGGAAACCCACATTTTTCCACATTTTCTCAGAAAAAAATACTAATATAAAGAATAACCTGCTCGCAAATCAGAATTACAGATTATCTGTCCAACGTGTTATGTTGAAATTCCCACACAAGGCTCAAACTTACAAAATTTATTCACTCTGGAATATAATCCATAACTGCGTGTAGCTTGAAGTTCATTGTCAAAATAATTATTAATTTTCTTAAGGATTTTGAAGGATACTTGTGTACATTAAAAGAGAAATGGATTAGTAATGTCCTAATTTGTTCCTTTAAGCAGGCTTGTAATGGGGTGGTAGCAGACAGTCAGGATAACCTTGACGTGTACGTGATGGATCCAAAGACTCCGAATGAGGATGAGGAGGAAGAGTATGTTGAGGTCCATGATGAGTTCTGTGACCCCCAAAATCCACAGGTCATCAAGTTCCAGGACATCAGTGCTGCTGCTTACAAGATCAAAGGGGGCATCCAGAAAACACCATGCACTGTACGTAGTATGCCGGTAGTTTAGACTAAATAGATGTATCATTGTTTCTTAGACCATGACCGCCTCCGTGGTCTAGTGGTAGAGCGTCCGCCCGGAGAGCGGAGGTCCGGGGTTCCATCCCCGGCCGCGTCATACCAAAAGACGTGAAAAGATGGTACTTGTTGTTACCCTGTCTGGCGCTCGGCATTAAGGGGTTAAAGCAAGGACTGGTCGGCTCGGAGTCAGTATACTGTGTCTGAGTGGGGCATTCATGTTAAACTGCAGCATGGTATCTCAGTGGGCTAGCACTATAAATCGGCATCAGTCCGGTCTAGTACAAGCAGCCACACACACACACACACACACACACGTTCATGTACGTCACTATATAAGTGCAATAATCTTGGACGCGACGTTAAACCAAATTTCACCTCACCTCACCTCTTAGACCATGTAGGGGCTTTGTGGTAGCCACGTGGTTAAGGCATCCACTTGTCTGGGTCCTGTGCTCCATATGCAGTCGCTAGTCTTTAGTCTGAGTCTCGTAAAAGTTCTTTAAAAATCATTTACATTTAGTTGGTTGGTTGGTTGGTTTGTTGTTTAACGCCGCACTCAGCAGTATTCCAGCTATATGACAGCGGTCTGTAAAATAATCGAGTCTGAACCAGACAATCCAGTGATTGACATCATGAGCATCAATCCACGCAATTGGGATCGATGACACGGATCAACCAAGTCAGCGAGCCTGACCACCCAATCCTGTAAGTCGCCTTTCACGACAAGCATAGTTGTCTTTTACGGCAAGTATGGGTTGCTGAAGACCTATTCTACCCCGGAATCTTCACGGGTCCCCTACTTTAAGTCTATGATCTGCTGAAAGTAACGTCAAGTGATGTGTCGGGCTAGTAAACTCAAAAGGTTTAGACAGAGTCTGAACTGGTACAATGTGGGAAGCCCATCCTTGGTCTCCACGACTGTGATATGGCTAAATAATGCAGTGCACCACCCAGTAGTCTCTCACTCTCACGCTTTCATTATAATTGCTTAGTCATCGTATTCTTGCACTGTGCTGACTGTAATAGGAGATTCATCCTGACTGATGTTTTCAGAAATCTCAGATGTCCAACTTGTTTGGAATGTCACTCTACTTCAAGAAGGAGTTTCTGCAGTACACAGGGAGGTCAGCTGACATAATTGTTTTTCTTGCTTATTTTTCTTAAAGCAAACTCTACTTACAAGTATATTAAATAGCAGCTAGGACTTTATCTGAATATATTCAGTGGCAATAAGGACTTTATCTACATGTATTCTATAGCAACTAGGACTTTATCTACATGTATGCTATAGCAACTAGGACTTTATCTACATGTATTCTATAGCAACTAGGACTTTATCTACATGTATTCTATAGCAACTAGGACTTTATCTACATGTATTCTATAGCAATAAGGACTTTATCTACATGTATTCTATAGCAACTAGGACTTTATCTACATGTATTCTATAGCAACTAGGCCTTTATCTACATGTATTCTATAGCAACTAGGCCTTTATCTACATTATCTGCATGTATATATATAATGGCAACTAACACTCTATCCACATATATAAGAGAGCTACGCAATAAATCACAAAGAACAATGAAGAACGAAGCATGGTTAATTTCACGATGAAACATTTCTTGAGATTCGAACATGCGCACGCAACTTGATGACGTACTCAGTGGCAATTAGGACTTTATTTCCATTATCTGCATGTATATATAATGGTAATTAACACTTATCCACATATATTCTCTGGCAACTATATGACTTTTTCAACATGTATTCAGTGGAACCTAGGATTTTATCTCCAGTACATGTAATCAATAGCACTAGGGCTCTTGATCTGCGCATACCCACACACTTGATCTTCAGCGTTGACTTAAATGTGCCTTCAAATCTATGATTATTACGATCACCAAAGATGTGTTGTGTTTGTTTCAGTTTCAAGGAGCGAGGAGCGAGATACACTCTGCTACTGCTGTCTAATGTAAGTTGTGTAGTTCACTCAGACAAAACAATGTATTAGGAGAAAAATCTTTCAATTACAGTTACTCAAAACTTTTTAGACAATGCTATAAAGTGGTGGTCGAAATTAAGCATAATAGTCTTAGGGTTCTTGGCGTATCCCTAATGATAAAAGTAAAACATTTAGGGTCCCTAGATTCTTTGGCAAACCTCAAGGACCCCAGACCCCCATATTTTGAGCACGGTTGGCATTTCAGCTCTGTATATAACAAAATCAAATTGCAATTTGTAGTTTTTCTCATCCACAATACTAAAGTAAATAACCATATGGAAGTAGCCTTTTATTAGTTTGTTTATTTCTTGTGTGGTGGCTTTTGGTTCCCAACAGTTACAAACCAAAAATGAAAAAAGTTTTACTTTGGAGCAGTTGCTCAAATGTTGTCTGTTCATGATGTTGATAGTCAACTGTGTGTTGTGTGTGTTGATGACGTTGACAGTCAACTGTGTGTTGTGTGTGTTGATGACATTGACAGTCAACTGTGTGTTGTGTGTGTTGATGATGTTGACAGTCAACTGTGTGTTGTGTGTGTTGATGACGTTGAGAGTCAACTGTGTGTTGTGTGAGTTGATGATGTTGACAGTCAACTGTGTGTTGTGTGTGTTGATGACGTTGACAGTCAACTGTGTGTTGTGTGAGTTTATGATGTTGACAGTCAACTGTGTGTTGTGTGTGTTGATGACGTTGACAATCAACTGTGTGTTGTGTGTGTTGATGACGTTGACAGTCAATTGTGTGTTGTGTGAGTTGATGATGTTGACAGTCAACTGTGTGTTGTGTGTGTTGATGACGTTGACAATCAACTGTGTGTTGTGTGAGTTGATGATGTTGACAGTCAACTGTGTGTTGTGTGTGTTGATGACGTTGATAGTCAACTGTGTGTTGTGTGTGTTGATGATGTTGACAGTCAATTGTGTGTTGTGTGAGTTGATGATGTTGACAGTCAACTGTGTGTTGTGTGTGTTAGTGACGTTGACAGTCAACTGTGCGTTGTGTGAGTTGATGATGTTGACAGTCAACTGTGTGTTGTGTGTGTTGATGACGTTGATAGTCAACTGTGTGTTGTGTGTGTTGATGATGTTGACAATCAACTGTGTGTTGTGTGTGTTGATGACGTTGACAGTCAACTGTGTGTTGTGTGAGTTGATGACGTTGACAGTCAACTGTGTGTTGTGTGAGTTTATGATGTTGACAGTCAACTGTGTGTTGTGTGTGTTGATGACGTTGACAATCAACTGTGTGTTGTGTGTGTTGATGACGTTGACAGTCAACTGTGTGTTGTGTGTGTTGATGGCGTTGACAATCAACTGTGTGTTGTGTGTGTTGATGACGTTGACAGTCAACTCTGTGTATTGTCTGTTGTGTGTGTTGATGACGTTGATAGTCAACTGTGTGTTGTGTGTGTTGATGACGTTGACAGTCAACTGTGTGTTGTGTGAGTTGATGATGTTGACAGTCAACTCTGTGTGTACAGGAACAAAAGAAGAAGGGGGTGATTGCAGCCAGTGCAGGCAACCATGCTCTGGCGCTGTCATTTCATGGCAATGACCTTGGCATCCCAGTCACTGTCGTCATGCCAATTGTGGCACCGCTCATGAAAGTGTCCGCTTGCCGACATTATGGTGCCAATGTGTTAGTGAAAGGACAGGACATTGCTGAGGTAAGGACTCTAGGATGCTCTTTAATTAACCTTTAGCCTGCTGAATTATTTTCACACTTCTTACCCCTGCCTGCTGGATGATTTTAGCATAAGGAGCTCTAAAGAGGGCGGGTGATTTCAAACAGTCGGTGCCTCATTAAACAAGGACCAATTGAAGAAATATTTTGCACATTTATTCCTGATAGAAAACTACACAGTACTATATAAAAATATCCCGATGTTTTCAATCATACCAAGGTTAAGACCAAAGCGAACATTTATAATTTTTCTTGAACTTACCTGAATTGCGTTATTGAAGGTGGTTTGCGTATCATGCTAGGAACCTTTTAATATTGTAACATTTGTGCAAATTCATTTCAATAATCATATCACCGATATCTTAATTTTAATTGTGTAAAAATTTGGGGGGTTTTATCAGTAAATAACAGCGCGATGGTAAATTATGAACCATTTCAGTAAATTTATTATCTAAACGTTAAACAGGAAAATAACCTAATTTTCGAGGTCATCATGTCGGTTGCAGAAATATGAACATTGGGGTTAATCTGACGTGTTATAAAATTTGCAGGAAACAATTAATGACATATAAATATTCACTAATCCTAATTTCAAGCGTTTTGATTGAATATTTACGATAAACAAAAATAAACAACCCGTGTCATGATGCTAAATCAAACATATGTCGCGCTTCCCCTGACCTCTGAATAACTCTTTGCTATTTCAATATCAACAAAGTTTACATTGCCTTTATAAATATGCCTTGGCGAAAGTTGACAATCTTCTCAATCGAAGGATGTTTTATTTGTCATTTTCCAATTAATATGACGAGAGAAAAACGACAATAAAGATCGTGAATTCTGATAGCAATAATTCAGTAAGTGCAAAGGTCACCGGATGTGATGTCACAGACAGGGGTTGTCTCCTGATAATTTATAGTACCAAAACAGTTACAGTAAATTATGAAATATTTCGCCTATCACATACAGCAAAAACATAAGTCATTACATAGTATCAGTAATCACCACTAATATGAAATAAAAATTTGACTTTGATGATGTAATTGGCGTATTATTTAATCCGTTTGACCTTGCATGCTCCCGTGACCCGGAAACGGTAGACGATAAATCAACATGCCACATGCAAGTTTCTCGGTATCCTTTATTTGAACTTTTGTTGATATTTAAGAATCACCATTCAATGTTACGGTGAATATAAATGAGTAGTTTCATATTTCTGCGATGTACACGCTGATAAGTTTCACTATTATAATTGTATCCCACACAATACGTCTATGGATATTGTCGATCAGCAATTTCAGATCAATCTCTACAACAGGTGCGCGAAAATGGGCTTGACAAAACGTGTTTCAAAATAACATACCTGCGTTGTTGAATATGATAGGATATATATAAGCAATAAAATGCTACATACATATTTTCGGTGTTAGTTCCACATTACATTTGGGACAGTTTTCCTTTCATAATACATTCATGGATTCTAGCATGATTTTAGAACAATGACCTTTATTAGTAACATTTAGTTCTTTTTTCGTAATATTTGACCTTTATTGTGTAATTTTGTCCTTTTTTTAATTTTGTATTTTTTAACCGAATGGCCGCCCATAATAGCCTTCACATGCAGTGGGTTTGTGTACAATATTTTTTAATGGACTGCTTTTGTCCTTACACAGACTACAGTGTTTTGTGACTTTAATTAGGTGCTAAAGCTCTCCTCTATACTAATGAACAAATCATTCATGCATAATTTGTCATTTTTTAGATGTTTCCTTCAAAGTTATTGTACATGGCAAGACCTTCTTCAGTTGCATGTCACCATGGCCCTTTCAATGTGTAAACTGTCCTCATAATGATAATAAAATTGTAGTTAAAAATACTGACTTTATGCCAAACATGTCAGAAGACATGTATGAGATCCTTACTTATGAAAACATAAAGTTTTCATTTCTCAAAATGGTCAACATGCAGATACAGGGAATGGAAACCCAGCCAAATACTGAATGAAGCACCCATAATATGTTAGAACACCCAGTTTCAGAAGTAAACAGGTCAGGCTTACAAAATAAAAGAATTGGTTCTTAGCCTTAAGAACATCACTGGCACTCTTGATTCGGTCAAACATCTGAACCTACAATAAACACTTTGATCATTGCATTATGAGTAGCTAACAATTTTGTAAAAGGTTATAAATAAATTCTTTGTGATTGTGACAGCACACAACCATTATTGTTTCAGTCCAAGGTAGTGGCAATGAACATTGGAAAGAAGAATGATCTGCTGTACATTAATGGGTAAGTTCAGTCAACAGATGTTTGTAGATTTCAATCAACAGCGAGTGACTTGGCTTAGCTCTGTTTTCATCAGAGCTTTGGGGTGGTGGGGTAGCCTAGTGGTTAAAGTGTTTGCTCGTCACGCCCAAGACCCGAGTTCGATTACCCACATGGGTACAATGTGTGAAGCCCATTCCTGGTGTCCCCGGCCGCGATATTGCTGGAATATTGCTAAAAGCGGTGTATAAACCATACCACACAGCCAGCAGCTTAATAAGAGTTGCGCCCCTTGGACATGCCAGAAACCTATGATTGTGGGTTCGAATCCTGGTTCGCCCCGATTATGTTTCTAGGTTTGTCAGCACCATACCCGTGCTCGTGGGTTTCACCGAAGTGGTAAACGTCTTAGACCTGCATCACTTCAGGCTTTCCTCCCACATTAAGCTGACACGCCGTGATATAACTGGAAAACTGTTAAAAGCGGCGTTAAACCAAACTCACTCACTAATAAGAGAAAAGCCTGAAGTTATGTAAGTCATAGATGTGAAGACCTCGGACCACAGCAGGGACAATTGTAGATATGATCACAGGGAGATCCACTACGGATAAGGGATGTAATTCTGCACACTCTGTGACAAATTACACAGGCAAGCCACCGGTGTTGATTACTTATTACACTTTAATGAGGAAGCCATTTATCACTGTTTCTGGTGGAAACTGTCTGCCACTAAGGAATCTATTACATACAGCAATCCAGGAAGAAATACACCCTCTCCTTGATTGGTTTTGAATCTCAGCAAATCAGCAACTTGCCTTTTTATTTTGACATTAATCTTTCAATAGGTTACAGTTCTTTTCAATAAATTGTAATAAATAACAAATAACATTGTTTTTTCTAACAGACTGAAATACTAACAGGGCTAAAATCTTTGTACATTCGGAAAATGTAATAGAGCAAATATCCAGGATTATTTTTATCTGTTGACATATTTAATATCCAGTCAGAAATATTTTAAAACCAACTGTTCAGCACTTGTTCAGCAATTTTTGATTGTACAAAGTTGATGGGCTTGTGTTGCCTCGGCGGTGTTCTATATCTTTGAGTGCCTGTGCTTCATGTGACCTGTGTCTGTCCAGGTACGACCACCCCCACATTCTGGCCGGCCAGGGGACGATGGGGCTGGAGATTGTGGAGCAGGTGCCTGACCTCGACGCCTGTATCATCCCTGTCGGAGGGGGTGGGCTCATTGCAGGGACAGCGCTGGCCATCAAGAGCCTTCATCCAAATGTGCAGATCATCGTGAGTTTAACAAACAATTTATGTAAATAGTTGTTCTAAGAATTGACTTCAATATATTTTTTTGCCTTTATGGCAGTATATATGTGAAAAACATGCTCACTGTATAAGTCAGCTTAGTGTGCACACTGTTATTTTACCTTTTATATCCCATAAACACAAAAATAAATTGAAGTCAATTCTTATAAATAAACACAACAATAACAGTTGCTTATGTAATCATTAACTCAAAACAAAATTGTAGACAAACAAAACGATAAACATTGTTTATCTAAAAAATACAACTGAAGCCCTGCCCACCCTTTTTTTACCAGCCAATCAGAAAACAGTAGTCATTTAGGGGGCGTGGCCTATTATTTTGTTCAAAGCCCCAAAGGCTTTGGAATCACTTGCAGTTTATTAATATGTCAATTAAAATCTAACTACAATTTATCTGAAATACATTTTTCTATTTTGGGGGAGGCAGGGGAGTTGCCCGAACGGTGTAAGTGTAGGAATCATTTTAAAAAGCAAATATATCAACAGGTTGGCTTTTATATTTTAAGAAACAGGTCTGTGTCAATGGATTTTCTTTACATCAGACCACAAACCTGCAATCTGGACACAGGAATACTAGTCTAGTGAAAACTTGTTAAATCAAAGTCCTCAAGATTATTGATCATATCGCAAGTTATCGGTTCTGCAAGACAAACATTGCTGATAGTTGTATTAAATCATAGTGAGGTGGATGTATCTCTTTCTGATAAACATTAAATGTTTGAGTTAACAAGCTTTCACTGTATGTATATTATCATGCTAGTATTTGTAATCTTCTTTATTTGAGGACTTGAAAACTAGTGCCCATTACTGTCTTTGATGTCTTTGACGTCCAGTTTCATAAGCAGTGATATTGGTTGAAAAGAAATAGAAAAAGAGAGCTCCCCCCAAAGAGTAGTGCTGTGGTTGTCCAGAGTACTTGGAGCTGACTTCTGAAATAATACTTTTTTCTTCTGAACTGTGAGTGTTTTGTAAACATGAATGTTGATAATAGAAGTTATCTCCCTTTCCAGGGTGTGGAATCTGAAAAATGTGCCAGTTTTGCAGCAGCTCTTAATGCAGGGAAGCCTGTCTACACTAAAATTACCTCCACCCTTGCTGATGGTTAGTGCACTGAGCAAGACAATGTCTTCCTTGATGAGTGACGGCATTGTTCATTTTCTTCTGGGCGGTCGGGTAGCCTAGTGGATAAAGCGTACATTCGTCATGCCGAAGACCCGTGTTCAAATCCCGACATGGGTACAATGTGTGAAGCCCATTTCTGGTGTCCCACGCCGTGATATTGCTGGAATATTGCTTGACGTGGCGTAAAACCATACTCACTCACTCTCTGTCTTCATTTCTTATAAATGGTGCACTATTCTAGCTATATGATGGCGGTCTGTAAATAATTGTGTCTGGTGATGATCTCACTCAATGTGACTGTGCCAGCACTTGACACTGCCCTTGCATGGCACATGGTGTAATGCTGATAGGTTCATGGATGTATTTACATGTTCCATGGACCCGTGAAGATCCGGGGTAGAATAGGTCATCAGCAACCCATGCTTGCCGTAAAAGGCGACTGTGTTTGTCGTAAGAGGCGACTAGCAGGATCAGGTGGTCAGGCTTGCTGACTTGGTTGAAACATGTCATCGTATCCAAGTATGGATCGATGCTCATGATGTCAATCACTGGATTGTCTTGCCGATTATTTGCAGACGGCCGTCCTATAGCTGGAATATTGCTGAGTGCGGCGTTAAACAACAAAGAAATAAACAAACATGTTTCATTGTTCATTTATTTTTATTTATTTAACTTCAGGTTAATGCTGTTGTTTACAGTCACGCCTTTTATATTTACATTGTTTTACAGTTATTTTGGTATGTTTATTGGACATATGTTATGTGATATTTCAGGTTTAGCAGTGCCAGAAGTTGGCGTTAATGCCTTTGTAACAGGGAAACCCCTCATCGACAAAATGGTTCAAGTCAAGTAAGTTTGAACACCGGATAGAAGTACAATTCACAATATATAAATTGAAAGTGATTCTGTGTCATTCGATTGGCTAACAAAGCAATTATTTTAACATTCCCATAAATAGAAAAAGTTTAGGCCAGGCCTACTGACAAACTACTGATTGGCTGATAATAGACATGATAGAATGTCTGATTCTGTATTGCCGTCTCCATTTTTGTGTGTGTGACTGATTAAATAAGCAGTCAGTGAGGTTATTATTGTCGACATATTAATTTATAAGAATTTACTTTATTGTTTTTTGCAGTTATGGAGTATAAATGTAAAACATGTTGTGCACACTTTGCATAAACATAGACTTACACAAAATGCTAGTCCTGCACCATGACCGTGGAATATATTTATTTTATGAAAAAATAATAATTTAGAAACGCATACAAAAGCAATTCTAGCCAGCTCAAGATAGCTCTATTCAACACTCTGAAATCAGCATAGGGAAATATTTTTTATTTTTAGAGTCAAGAAGGATATTGTGTAATATAAGATTTCAAAACTAAATGTTAGTCTAACAATAGGCACACTGTTTTTCATATTTATACCTCCATAAATGCAAAGTCAATTTTTAAATGAATATCATGATCAGCAATCGGAAACGTCAGTCGATGAACATTCACCATCCCACTAGCTCACACATACAGTGTGTGAATAATATTTTACTGCAATATCCTGGCCGACTGTAAGTAGGAAGTCTGGACCAGACAAACCACTGACCAGCCATGAAACAGGGCCCATGTTAGAATGGGACCCCATCACTCTGTTGTTGGTTGTAAGAGGCCACATCAATGGCGTGTTAAGGCTGTGACTTGGCTGATCATAATTCCCCAATGGCGTGAATCATGGATCATGGTTTTAGATATTGATGAGTATGGCCTGATATTTGTATTGCAAATTATGGCAATAATGATTCATGTATTGTGATACGTACCACAATATGATACATGTGTTATTTCAACTATAATTTGTTATGAACTGAATGAAAATAATTCCATGCATCAGACTTCCCCCACACAATTTTTGTTGGATGTTGCTACGGTGCCAATGGTTGGTTGGTTGGTTGTTTTATGCCACACTCAGCAATATTCCAGCAGTCTGTTAATAATCGTGTCTGGACCAGAGTGAGTGAATGAGTTGGGTTTTTAACGCCGCTTTTAACAGTATTCCAGTTATATCATGGCGTGTCAGCTTAATGTGGGAGGAAAGCCCCGAAATGATGCAGGTCTCGGGGCGAACCGGGATTCGAACCCACAATCATAGGTTTCTGGTGTGCCCAAGGGACGCAACTCTGCACAACATAACATGAGAAACAAACTGTTGAAATGCACAGTAAGACCTGTCGGGGACTGTTCCAGAGAGGAGAACATTGCTATTGCCATCCTGCGTCTGATTGAGCTGGAGAAGGCAGTGGTTGAAGGGGCCGGAGCGACAGGGCTTGCAGCCATTGTTGAGGGACTGCTTCCAGAACTGGCTGGCAAAAAGTATGTCTGTAGTTTCTGATAAAAATTCAAAATCGGTAACTTAATGTTTATAGTCGAATTCAAAATCTGTTGCTCATAAATATATAGCTTTTCATGTAGTTTTATAAATAGCAGGTAATCAATGTTTATGATTATTGTGTTTTTTTTCTATTCTAAATAAATTTCCCACAAAGAAGTATTTCAGTTTGTAATTTGAAGAATATATGTGTTTAAAAAGTAAAGATAGTATTTGAGATCAGTTTCTTAATTTCTAGATGCTCATATAGTTTTTAAATATGCTCGTTATTAATATTTTAGAAGCATTGATGTTGAATGGCTGATAAGAAAGCTCACCTGGATCAACATCTGATCTTTACAAAGAGAGGTTTCTAATCGGAATATAAGATAAGATCTGATTTCAATGAGATTGCAGTTACACAAAAATAATTATTTGTTCTCAAGGTTCTTTTCATCAAGTGAGGATGAAGTGTGTTTGTTTCATTCCCTTGTTATTGTATTCCCTAGAGTGGTTGTGGCCCTTTGTGGTGGAAACATAGACACAACGGCTCTGGGACGGGTCATAGAGAGGGGCCTTGCTGCAGATGGAAGATTGGTCCGATTTGTCGTCACGGTTACCGACAGACCTGGAGGCATAGCAGAGCTAACCCGTATTATAGCAGACAAGGGAGTCAGGTAGGGTTAAGTTTCAGAATTTTCGTAACCTGTCGATGTGTCCAAATGTTCACTCACTAGTTAAACAGTATGTTTACTTCATGAATATTCTCTACCAATTCATCACTAAATTATACATTGTGTTAATCATGAAGGTATTTTTTTAGAAGTCTTTTTTAAAAACATTTCTAATTAAGTCTAATTACCCAGAAAATATATAAGGCAGTGTTAAAGAAACTTGAGGACAAGTATCATTTTTATTCAGTGTTATGCTGAAAAACATAATTTTTTACTTATCCTGCATTCACTGCTTACCTTGCGACAAAAAAAAACTGGGACAGCTAACCGGCGATGGTCCTTGGGTGAATGGCTCTGTTCGTAATCCCACTTTTACATCCCCCGTCGCTGTCCCTGTGACCTCACGTGACCAAAGGTCAACTCTTCACATCACTGCCTGTCGCGACATAGCTAGGACGTTTCCAGCGGAGCTCTCGTTTTTTGGATTTATTTAGACCTTCTAATTCTTCTACCATTCTAAAATTCTTCTGCGATGGGTGATGTATACATTTCATATTACTTTCAACATGTTGTGAAGTTGTATTTGATGTTTTGAGGCGGGAAAAAAAGACGTGTCTTTTTTGCTTTTCCCGCCACGTGCTATCTGTTCCCCGCCATTTTGAATTGTGTTACAATTGTTTGCTTGGCAAAGGTAGTCAATTGTTTACAATTATCGGCTAGGTATGTATAACATATTTCATATGTTGTTTTAAATACTACTAGCCTTGGCGGTTCATTGAGTTGCGTATATTCAAGCATTTATACACTTTCAACTCGTTCAAAATTTGCCGAGAAATTATCTACGGCAGTAAATTCCAGTCCCGTTTTCTTCCAGTATATTATTGCGTAACTTATGCTTGCGCGTTGTACTAATTGTCGTGGAAAAAAATCTATTCAAGATCCTCACCCACGTTGTTTGTCGTGTACACAAATTTGTGCACCAAATTCTAAATGTGTTTTTTGTATAAACCTCTCTCCAACGAGTTTCGCGAGGTATAGGCAAGTTACTCACAAACATATTTTACAGCAATCACGTCTTGAGAAAAGGAAAATGTCTTTATCGCTATCGCGAATGAGCGATGGACAGGATTCGATCAATACGACGCAACCTTTATCTATGAGGGATAATAGGTCGGCCGTAACTGTCACCGCAGAGGTGCACATGCCACCGGAATCTTCTCTCCCGGAGAATGTTGGGCGTATTATAATTGCACCTAATTTGCAGTCTTTGGAGAATTCTACATCTGTTACGGCTGCAGACAGTGCGCCAGCGTCTCAAGATGCGTTGTCGGGGGTAGCGCCAAGCCAAGCTAGACTCAGGTCTCCATTGAGCATTGCGCCTCATATGCCTGCGCCAAGCGCAGCCAAGCCCTACTACACAAGCGCTTCTACAGGGACATCAGCCCCAGGGCTATCAGCGTATGATATTACGCAAGCAGCGCACGATCAGCTTAGCGCTGTACCAACGTTCCCAGCGCAGGCGCCTATGCCAATTCCAAACACTAATTGGATGCAAAATTTTCTACAGTCAATGTGGCAGCAGTCTATGACACAACTGTATCCTGCGCCTACGCCTATGTCTACGTCTATGCCTACGCCTATGCCTATGTATCAGACACCTGCATCAAATACATCTACAGCACATATTTTACCGCCTACTCCAGTGACTAATGTGTATAACACTCCTATTATGAGTCATAATACAGTACATTCTTCGTTGAGTAGTACCAGTACACCTGCTCGTACTTGGACATCAACTCATGATTCCTTGTCACCAGGCAGTTCATCTAAGCCCTCGGTCAGAGGTAATATTGCACATCGGAGTAGAAGTCGTTCACCATCAAGACGTACACATCAACGTCGTTCTGATTCATCAGATGGTTCTAATGATGAGGAGGGAGATTCCGCGAACGAATGGAATACTCACCTTAGCCTGGCTCAAGTACCTGATTGGGTAGCTGACCGCCTCATTTCAGTACCTTCCCCGGGTAGTGGGGTGGATAAAAAAGATACTATTTGGACACATCCCACGTCGATTCCGATTGACCCTATGATGTCAGATATGATTAGATCTTTGGATGAGGACTTCTCCAGGCTGACACTTACGCCGTCATTCAGACCTCCCAGATTTAGGAAAGATGAATTTCCTATACATGGCTTTGAGGCAGCAAACCAGGCACATAGTTTGGATGAGGATATACAGAGAATGACAGGCTCGTCAAGGCCTACCACTCTTAAGGTTCAGGATACCAGAGTTGCGTTTATTGAAACAGAAATCCGAAGGGTATTAAAACCTTTAGCAGCATTAGCATCGTCTACTCGGGCGGTAGAGCAGGATCTGTCAGAGGATAATCCTAACCGACTAGATCACCTCCAAACTATAGTTGATTTTCAACAGCGTCAGATTGACCATATAAGGAATCATCTTAAAGCTGCGTTGGCAGAAATAACTGTCACTCGGAGATTGGGTTATTTAGCCTTATCTACTTGGGACTCAGAGTTTAAACGCAGATTGCTACGTCAACCCTGGTCTTCATCATCTCTGTTCAACGAACAGATTTCAGACACACACGCCAAGGTTTCCAGTTACGCTAGGGATGAAACAGCACTCAAGGCTTTGGAGCATGTTTCTCAAAATTTCTCCCAGCGATCAGGTAAGTCAGGCAACTACAGGCCTAGACGTGAGTCGCTTAAGGAAGGACAGGTGCAAGATTCTTTTCGTGGCAAAGGGCGTGGCAGAGGAAAACCCCAGGGTTCTTATCAATCCCGACGTGGTAAATACCACAGTCAGGGAGGTGAAAGGAGGGGCAAACATTGAAATGTTAGACAGTCACGACTGGGATCTCCTACCCCCAGTCGTCCCAATTGTCAATACCCCCGTAGGCGGGAGACTAAATTTGTTTTGGAAGAACTGGAGCATCCTCAGGGACGATTATGTTCTCAACATTCTACGCCACGGTTACCAACTAGACATAGAGGTTTTTCCTCCGTTGACCACGGCACCCATTCCGGGGAATTATCCAAGGAAGCAACATGTCCTTTTAAAGGCCAACATAGACTTACTATTGGAGAAAAGAGCCGTAGAGATTATACACAGCCCAGCGTTAACTCCAGGATTTTATTCTCACATCTTCCTGGTACCCAAGAAGGGCTCAGACAAGATGAGAATGATACACAATCTCTCTGTTTTCAACGAGCTCTATCTGAAGCGTCCACCCTATTTCCGCCTCATTACATTGAGAATACTCAGAACCAGCATAAAAGCGTTCGATTCCTTGATCAGTATCGATCTACAGGATGCATATCTGCACATACCGATTCATCCCAAAGATCGCAGATTCCTCAGGTTCCAGTTCAATGGGGTCCACTACCAGTGGGCAGTACTCCCATTTGGCATTTCAGTGGCCCCGTGGCTATTTACGCGAATAATGAAGCCCATAACTGTGTTTCTACAGCTGAGGAACATTTGGTTCCAGTCGTACATAGACGACTGTCTCCTGTGTCATCAACACACACTGATGTTAGTATGCCACCGGGAATTCACCAGAAGACTACTATATCAACTGGGTTGGATAGTCAACGAGGTGAAATCGGAGTTAACTCCATCTTTTCGACTCCAGTTCATAGGAGGACTATTTCAAACAGATCAGAACCTCCTGTCGGTCTCCAGGGACAGATGGCACAAGATTTTACGCCTCCTGTCACCTGCTCTTTGTCAACCACGCACACTTCACCAATGGCAAGTGTTGCTAGGGTTACTCACCTCAGCCCAGGACCTAACCAACAGAGGCCGATTACAGTTACGCCCAATACAACAATTCCTGAATCCCTACATCAGGAGTCAGGATCCACTCAGGGCCATCATGCTACCAACGCATTTGAGACCTTATCTCCGTTGGTGGACGATAGAGTCGAATGTCTTAGGAGGAATCTCTTTATCAGGGTTGTCCCCGAATCTACACCTATTCGCAGACGCCTCCCTTCAGGGGTGGGGTGCTCATCTACAAGACCAGACAGTCTCAGGGCTATGGTCAAGCGCTCATCGGAAATGGCACATAAACAATCTGGAGTTGGAAGCCGTAATCCTAGCCATATCCCATTGGCAGAATCAACTACAATCAACCCAACTCTCCATATCCACAGACAACAGCACTGTGGTGTGGTGCCTGCGCAATCAGGGAACAACACACTCCAACTCGCTACTGCAACAGACATTCAGGTTTTTCCATTTAGTGGATCGGCTGCAACTACAGTTCATAGTTCAGCACATCCCCGGATGTCGAAACATTCTG
Organism: Haliotis cracherodii; assembly: GCF_022045235.1. Classification (NCBI taxonomy): domain Eukaryota; kingdom Metazoa; phylum Mollusca; class Gastropoda; order Lepetellida; family Haliotidae; genus Haliotis; species Haliotis cracherodii. Next base: position 37,061,239 of record NW_027266297.1, on the reverse strand, counting down.
GCCGATGCTCTATCACGACCAGACAGGGTAGCACCCACCGAGTGGAAACTTCACACAGAAGCATTCCAAATATTGGTTTGGAAGTTCGGGCAACCAAACATCGACCTGTTTGCAACTTGCCAAAACCATCAACTTTTGACATATGTCTCCCCGTTACCAGATCCGAGGGCTTGGGCGGTGGACGCATTCAGCATTCCTTGGGAAGGACTAAAGGCGTATGCATTTCCGCCACCAGTTCTACTTCCCAGGGTAATACAAAAGATCCAAGAGACAAGAACACTTGCTCTGACTTTGGTCGCGCCCTGGTGGCCAGCGAGAGGGTGGTTCGTCGAGCTCAGGAAGCTAGCAGGAAACGACCCACTACCCCTTCCACAGTGGTCCAACCTACTTATCCACCCTCACAGCAAATTGCCTCATCCAACACCAGACAGATTTCGTCTGCACGGTTGGTTCGTCTTAAAAAGGCATTAAGTGCAAAAGGCTATTCGGCTCGGGCAGCAAAAGCTATAACCTTAGCTCATCGTCCCTCTACTAGAAGCCTTTACGATGATAAGTGGGTATCGTTTGAAACTTTTTGCAAGGCAAAAGGTCAAGATCCTACCACAGCGTCACCTCAGTTTTTAGCTGAATACCTCCTACATCTGCGTACCCAGAGACACTTGAAAGGTAGCACCATTACCACGTACTTGGTTGCACTTAACTCAGTGTTGGCCGTTCCGGATAATCGTAAGATTACTAAGATCCCGGAACTACAGGCCTTATTACGCTCATTTAGGCTTGAGGATCAGAAGACCAAGTTCCGCCCACCTGCATGGGATCTGAACGTGGTACTTCGAGGTTTGCGAGGACCCCCATTTGAGCCCCTCAATGCATCCTCCTTTTATGACCTCACCAAGAAAACAATGTTTCTCTTGGCATTAGCCACAGCGGCACGGGTGAGCGAATTACATGCAATCGACATTACCCGGGTTCGTTTTGAGCATGGGACGCACGGAACGGTACATCTAGGGTTGTGCTGGGATTTTATTGCCAAAAATCAATTACCAGGCCAACCTGATCGTTCCTTCACCATTCCACCAATCTCGACGGTTGTGGGCAGTGAGGATGAGGGTGAACTTCTATTATGTCCAGTACGGGCACTGCGAATTTTCATCCGCCGTTCCAAGACTAGGCGTGGTTCGAGGAAGCGGTTATTTATACCCGTATCTACTACATCCACGACCGAGGTCAGTCGCAACACCATATCCTTATGGTTACGCGCAGTCATCCTTCAGGCCTATTCGATCGCCAATTTGGATCCACCAAGAACGAATAATCCTCATGAGATCAGGGCATTAGCCTCTACCATGGCCTTACACAGCAATTGTACTATTAAGACAATCATGGAAGGATGTTTTTGGAGGTCTGACACAGTTTTCGCTAGTCATTATCTTCGAGATGTGACTCTCGAGGACATTGAAGGTGTACGGAGTTTTGGGCCGTTGGTTGTAGCTCAGCAAGTTACCAACCCTCGACGCAAATAATGTACGCACCCTATACAGAGCCTTTTCATGTTTGGTGTAATCGATCAGATTTCGCCAGGGGAAGACAAGTTTTTGTCAGCAGGGCTATAATTATATAGTAAGTAAAGATTTGGCTGAGCAGCTCATTGTCTTTATTACTAAAATGTATAGGGAACTATTCTTTAATTCCCATGTGCAATTGTTTGCCACATTGTAATACCCTACCGTATTAGCGTTTTCTCTCAACTTTTCCGCTTAACGGTTTACTGACCACTCTGTGTCATGTTGTCAGGGTGTGAATTATCGAGGTTTCTGTATTGAGGATTTCCCACCTCCATACCGTCCGATACAGATGCATTAAGGAGTAATGCAGGATAAGTAAAAAATTTAGTAAAATCTAAATATTTTTTACATTTGTATACTTATCCTGCATTACTACGTTTAAGGCCCACCCGTCGCAGACTTGCCTCCCCACTTTGGCTTCAGAAACCTCAAAAGTATGTTTTTTAAGCTCGGGCGACAGGCAGTGATGTGAAGAGTTGACCTTTGGTCACGTGAGGTCACAGGGACAGCGACGGGGGATGTAAAAGTGGGATTACGAACAGAGCCATTCACCCAAGGACCATCGCCGGTTAGCTGTCCCAGTTTTTTTTTGTCGCAAGGTAAGCAGTGAATGCATTAAGGAGTAATGCAGGATAAGTATACAAATGTAAAAAATATTTAGATTTTACTAATTTTCTCTTTTTCATACTCATTTGGCTAGTTGTTTTCCTCATGTGGCTACTTGTTTTATCTAAATTTTTATAGAAATTTATGTTTCTTTTATTCTTCTATATCTATATGAAAAACCAATTTGTTATAGTATCAAGGACATATTCCATGAGAGAGCTTGGCTGAAAAGTGATGTCTTTGCAGTGCAGGTAAGTTCAGAATCAAGGTAAATTCTGAAACATGGAATCCAGCAAACTATTTTCATTGTATTTTGCCCAACTAGTGATAATATACATATAAACAATACACATCCAGAAATCTTGATGCAATGACAGCTTATATAGGCCTGGACTACATCGATGAAAATACTCCTGAAGTAAATCACCTAGATATATGGTGGTGGCACGTGGTCCTGTGCACAGCACACAGGTCACAAATCAGGTGATCCTTGGATGGGTGACCGCGTTTTGGCAGCTCGGCTCCTGAGAGTTTCTAGGGCTCCGGTCCTGCCCCACACTGAAGCACATGTAACAAGTGTGGCATCTCCTTGGGCAAGTGACTTTGATCAAAATGTGCTTCTGTTCACCCAGCAGTGAATGGGTACCCGGTAGGATGAGATGGCAATGTGGTTGTTAACCTTCTAGCTTCTAACAGACAGCTTGATCCAGTGACCGGGGTAATAACAGCGCTTTGAGCATGCCCCTGAGTGGTGTGGATATATTAGCAATATAAATAGCCTTTTTTTCATTTTGTTAGTATTTAGTAAAAATACTTCGCAATCAACAAAATAATTCCTTGAGTGTCATGTAAAAATCTGGTTCATTGACGGCACTGACAGGTAATCTCTAATTTCCACTAGGGTATATATAAAACTTTAAAATGACATGCTATGATATAACTGAAATACTGTTCAAGGAGGCATTATAACAAACTCACATTAGATGTTCCCTTATTTCTTTCTATGAGTCTATATTTAACAGAATGTTGTGGAACACAACTGTAATCTCGCCTGATGTTGCCAGGTGACAACAGAATGTGTGCACAACTATACGTGTGAAAACTGAAAATACAAATTAAGTGACCTCACAAATACTACTAATAAGGCTATTTCTATTGTGCACTATTCCACATCACTTGGGACCATGCTTAATTCACCTATAAACCTACTGGCTGTTTGTGTAATTCGATATGGAGTTTTTGAAATTGTGGTAACACCTCGCAGGAGGGCTTACAACGATTGTAACACCTCGCAAAAGGGCTTACAACGATTGTAACACCTCGCAGGAGGGCTTACAACGATTGTAACACCTCGCAGAAGGGCTTACAATCATTATAACTTCCGTTCAGATTGTAACCTGTAATGAAATGTAAAATCAAATGACAAATGTTTTCTTTTTATTCCCGAGGATTGAACTTGCAACTTTCGTATCTGTAGCCCAGTGAGTGTACCACAAGGCTACAGAGGTGTTGATAAGCAGCACTGCTTTTTAGAATGTCCTTTTCAAGATCGGTACGCCAGAAACAGGCTGTACAATGAATGGGTGTCAGTCAAAGCAAAACGTGTAATAGTCTCAGCCTTCGAGACGCACGTGCAGATTTCGTGCCATTGTGAGACGCATGTGCAGATTTCGCACCGTTGCGAAACCCACGTGCTGAGGTCACCGGTTTCATTGAACCGAGTTCACGACTGCAGGCGATATTTCATCTCCGATACAGATTATACATTTGAGAGTTTTTATTACAGTTATTTCATTAGAAAGGTTGCCTATGCGATGAGTTGGTTTATAAGTTGGACAAACCATGTCTCCTCGAGATTACTAGACATATTAAACCCTCACATTCGGGAACGTCTTTCATGTGAGGGTTTACAATCTCCAGTAATCCCTCGGAGACATGGTTTCTCCTACACATAATGCATAGCTGAGTCGTATCTTACATATGCTTTCAGGTGAAGTGCGTTGTTGAAACACGCGACGCTGATCACACCAAGGAGTTAGAGCAACTTCTACGATCTCACTACAGCTATGTAGCGTGGGGACCGATCTACTTCTAATCTGTACTACAGCCCAACCTTATAGTATATCAGTGTAGTAAGGGCTGGGACAGGTAACCCGCATACTTGGATCGGGTGGGTACTGAGTAGGACCCGGGTACCCACAGGACTACCCGGACCTGTGGTTAGTCATGTCCTATTGTTTCATGACAAAAAATATTGAAAACTCTATGGTTACACTACAAGTCACTAATATTTGCATTTATATGTTTGAAAAAAGATAAAACTTTTGTCAACTTCAGTGTATGCATGACCAGAACGTTTTACATGTGTATCTAACTTTTCTAATCAGACAGTTTTTACCTATCTTTTGAGACATACAGCAGGTAGCCGGGTAGGGTCGGGTGATAGTAGGGTGGGTACCCAGTTAGTAAATTTGAACTCGTCCCAGCCCTACGATGTAGCATCAACACCAACGATACAGTATATTAATGTAGCACTGAAATCAAACTTACAGTGTATCATTGTAGCATTGAGACTTACTAACCATATGGTATATCAATGTAGCACCGAGACCAATCTTACAGTATATCAATGTAGCATTGACACTTACCAAGCATATGGTATATCATTGTAGCACCGAGACCAGGAAGGAGGGTGCTCACACTTCAAGTTTGAAGTAATCACAATATACATTCAGAAAATGTCCCCCTGAAAAGTAACACTGCTTGCAGTATAACAGTATGTATCACCCTATCAATTCTACACAGTGCTACATTGTGTCATTGTGTTGTGGATTGTACTCAGTAAAACAAAGGTTTGTCTACAGGCTCAGTACAATGTTACACATCATATGCGTGTAAAATAGCTCACTTATCTCACTCAACCAGTACATCAACGACTAATTGTCTGTTGTTTAACGCTGCACTCAGCAATATTCCAGCTATATGACTGCGGCCTGTAAGTAATCAAGTCTGGTCCAGACAATCCAGGGATTGACATCATGAGCATCGATCCACGCAAGTGGGATATGACGACGTGCATCAACAAGGTCAGCGAAGCTAACCACCCGATCCCATTGTTGCCTCTCATGGCAAGCATAGTTGCCTCCTACGACAAACATGGGTTGCTGAAGACCTCTTCTCATCACGGATCTTCACGGGTCAGTTAACACATGCATTTGTGTGAAGGATTTTCAATGTGTATCCTGGTGTTTGTTGTTTAATGCAGCACTCAGCAATACTCCAGCTATGTGACGGCCTGTTAGTATCAAGTCTGGACCAGATAAACCAGTTTGTATTGTGAGCAATGTCTCATGCCCTAATGGTTACCACTCAATCCATTTTGTCGTATCTTTCGACAAGCATAGGTTGATCCAACCCCAAATCCCTACAGGGTTGTCTTGCAGTGATCAAGGCAAATGCTTCCAATTAATATTTACACAAATACATGACAGTTGTAAATTTACGTATCTAAATGATTGTTGTGGTAACAAGAAGAAGGAAGAACAATTTCAACCTATATTTCATATATAACATGACATGCCCTTTCATTGTAAGAATGTTTTATTTTGTTAGCACATTAGTGCGTGTCATTGATGTATACCACTCCACCTTTGATTGGGGTATGCTTTGTCTCTCCATCATGCACAGAACTGATTCTCCTAAAATGTGTATATTCAAATCGAATGACATATCTGATTATTCCTTTCAAAAGTTGAGTGGTTTATGTTGTAACTTGTGGCAGCTAATCTGACTTCACCGTAATGTCTACCCACGGATGTATATACAATTCTATATACGTCCTTGGTCTACCTCAAATAGGGAAACTGTTGCGCTGAGGGAGCTAATCTGACTTCACCGTAATGTCTACCTCACCTAGTGAAACTGTTGTGCTGAGGGAGCAGGTCAAAGGTTGGATGACTGATTTTCACACGCATACCAAAACCAAAGAAATGATGAGTCGAGTTGATGTTTATTGATGAACTGTACAAATTCTAAAACTTTGTTTTGTTGTATTGAAAATAGACAGACCTCTTCAACCCCCTGCCACCTAAATGAAGGTATTAAGACTCTAATCCAATTTCAGAACGATTTCCCCAAGTTATACAAAGCTATAAAGAATGTGGTACATTTCTATCAGAAGTATGTTGCGTGAAGTGTTTCATGTTGCCAATGGGGCGTACGGGTAGCCTAGTGGTTGAAGCGTTGGCTCTTCATGCTGAAGACCCAGGGCCGATTCCCCACATGGGTACAATGTGTGAAGCCCATTTTCCGATGTGCCCCGGCATGATATTGCTGTTATATTGCTAAAGTGGGGTAAAACCATACTCACTCATAGTGCTAGTGTCTGACAGTAGGTATTAGATGCAGACAATAAAGCTGTGGCACTTCACATTCAGAATCTCATATTGCAATATAAGCTCATTGTTTCTCCAGCCATGCATCTGCACAAAAATCCTACATGAAAACGTTGTACTTATGTTTTAGTATGGAAAAATACCAATCTCATTAAAATCAGATCTTACTTCTCGCTATCGCTAAACAAGGATCTGAGGAGATCTCATTACGGGTCACATCAGAACGACCTTTCATCCAACCAATCAGAGCGTCGCTTACCAGATCATGAAAGTGACAGTCGGAATGTGTTTTCTAATCATGCAACCACGAAATATTCAACACGGGGTATTCCAAACGACAATTATTGGTTTAATGGTTATATCCATTACAATCTAGGCCATCTATAAACCATTCCAGAATGTTCTTCTTTATATCAGCTATAAATATTTTAATCGAGAATAGGTCAAAATATGTTTGTAACTAGTTTTGTAAAGCTCGAGAAAGCTGCCTTCTGATTGCTAATGTAGATTTCTTGTCAGTCATTTCATTGGTCAGTCAAAATTCGCGAAAGGTCGTTCTGACGTGACTCGTAATGGGATGTCCTCAGATCTTTGTTTAGCGGTAGCGAAAACTAAGATCTGATTTTAATGAGATTGGGAAAAATACTTTCTTGAACTTGCATAATGCACAATTTTGTACTTTAGATCTGCTATGTACACCAATCATTATCCGGGAATGATTTGGTTTATTTGTTCTTGATATATTAACAGTGCTACGTATCCATATTCTCCTTCCTATGCATGATCCTTAAAACCATGTTCATGCTGTCTGAAGACTGTATAAGATGGGTGTATTTAACCTTGCACAATATCAGTGAAACATGGAGGATATAGTCTTGTACTCCATGTCCGGTGAGTTTCAATGGAAACGTGTAGAAATAGAAGTACTTAACATGTGTGGCAGTCATATTTACACACTATTGTGGTTTTGAGTTTCTTGTACATTATAATAATGAGTATTAATAATGCATTGGATTCCATACACAAGTGCATGCTGAAAGCGATACACTGTTATTGCCCAGTAGATCAGTGTGCTCTTAAATGTCGTTCTCAGCTCCCTGGAGATCCATATGATGACAGATCAAGGCAGTATTGACTACACTCTGGGTCAATTGGCAGTCCCAAACACTTTCTCAATATGCAAATATTATAATGTAGATTTGTCTTACAGGAAATGATTTTATCTTGACTGCACAGAAACTGTCTCGGCTGGTTCTCTGGGTCAAAGGCAGGGTTTTTTTGGTATGTAAATAATATAATGTAGATTTGTCTTACAGGAAATGATTTTATCTTGACTGCACAGAAACTGTCTCGGTTTGTTCTCTGGGTCAAAGGCAGGTTTTTTTTTGTTATGTAAATACTTTAATGTTGATTTGTCTTACAGGAAATGATTTTATCTTGACTGCACAGAAACTGTCTCGGCTGGTTCTCTGGGTCATGTTATGTAAATACTATAATGTAGATTTGTCTTACAGTTGACTACAAAGGAACAATGTTTCGGCTATTAGTCCCCAGTTAGTAGTTCTATCCACTTTTTCGGTATGCAAATGTCATAATGTAGATTTGTCCCCCAAGCAACGATTTTACCTTGACTGCACAGAAACAATGTCTCTTCGCACAGGAAACCAATTACAACATCAAGACTAGAAATTGTTAATAGATCATGGAGCACAGTCCATCCTAACTAAACTGCCGGGTAAAAGAAGATATACTCCCATATGTGATGGTGGCTCAACACAGCGTTAGAAATTGGTGCTAGTCCTGTAGCCCTTGACAAACTGCCCAGTTAGTTAAGGTATCATAAGGACTACTAGAAATTTGCTGTTTTTAAGGGTTTTGCTATATGTTATCATTAAAAGGACTAGTGGACAAAACTGTTTGTTTCACCCGCTGCTAAACATCAAACAAACAAGAAATGGTTATTCGATGGTGAATGTATTTAATACGGGTATCATAGTTGTGTTTTAGATTTAAAGTTTGCAGTGCTGCAGTGACTTTTTCAGCCCAGTAACACTTTGATAATGTTTGTAATTCTTTTGGTCAAATCCAGTCCAAGAGCATACTTTCTTTTGGCCTGCAGTTTAGTTACAATTATCATTGACATTGTTGCATCTGGTAACAGATAGATCAAGTTGGCATGGAAGGATGGTATCATCCAGCAGAGCAGGAGCATTTGCAGACAGTGATTCATCTTAAGGCGTTTATTTATAACAAAATTTCACTGCTGCATGATCTGTTATTTATCTGCATTACAGTATTATAGTATTTATAAGTATATTTTTAGTTTCAAATATTATTTACAGAAGACATGCATGACAGTTATGACAAATCAGTTTGATGATTTCTACAACTCTGTAAAGTGTTGAAATAAAAAATATATAAAAATGTCAAATGTGATTTTAGTTTTTATTTCTGTACATAAAATGTACAAAACATATACACAAAGTGTACTTGATGCAAAACATCAAGAATCTTATTGTAAACATTTCACTCCTTTAATTTCCGAGGTTTTGTAAAACAACCCATGATAATCCAGAAAAATGTACTGGGAGCATGAATATGTTGGACTGAACGTCTTTCTGAAATATTTATGTATACATACATACACTACGATGAAATGATGTGAGGTCTTTGTTCTGACACAGTAACTTTTCCGTGTAAGCCACTATTGGGATTACTACTGACACTCTTGGAAAGTCTTGACACAAGCACTGTCATGTTATGAAGGCCACCACTGGCAGTACTACTGGATGCACAACTTGTATTCATTTAGAAGTTCTCATATGGTTGTTGATAAAGACAGCCTTTGAAAGAATTGAGTCTCACGTCCACCTCTCCTTCCTCTAACTGCAAACACAAAATAGATCATTTGCCTTGTGAACAGTCACAAATATTGAATTCAAATACTGACTATAGGATAGCTAAAAGTGTCCATATGAGCTAAAATCCCTGTCTTTCCTTGCATCACCTCAATCTTTTTTTCAAACAAGTTGATAATTTTACATTAAATCGTATATTAATATACTTCTCGTATCTCACACTATGCATTTCTTCCTTTTTCTCTTGATCCTTGTGTGGAAACATCCTAAAACAACGTTCCCAACGAAACCATTTCGGCCGAACACCCCTGGCATCACCATAGTCCCCACCAAAACAAATGGGTCACACACTACAATCCCATTCATCGTGACATTTGTCTGTTGTAATCAGAATATATTCATATTTTTAAACATATCCCATCTCACACTATGCATTTCTTCCTTTCGATCGAAAGTCATGGTTGTAGCATGTTGAACACCAGCCTACTCGTGTGTATCTCACGGCTGTAGACCACTACAGGCTAGGGAATCTGGACCCACCCTCCATCCGTGGGATAAAATGCATGGTGTGAGGTAGGTTAAGTTAAAAGATTTGAATATTTTACATTAATTTATATAATCATATAATTATCCTATCTCACACGTACATGTCCGCTCGTCCATCCCTGCCTCACAGTTACACTAGCCTGTCAGCTCCAAGACAGAGAATGATGTGGCACTATGAGGTGTCAGGTGATCAAACCACTTTGACGGGATTGTAGTATGTGTCCCATTTGTTTGGGTGGAGACAATGGTGATGCGAAGGGTGTTCGGGTGAAATGGTTTCAGAAGCTAGACACTTTGTTTTAGGATCAAAAGAAGGAAGAAATGCACAGTGTGAGATTGGATACGTTTAAAAATATGAATATATTCTGATTACTACAGACAAATGACTGAGGAAGATATTAATTCTAAAAATAATACATGGGAAACCACGGTTTCTCCTTGTAAGTTTTTAAGATCCTTACTGACAATGAAGTAAAGTTTTCATTATGAATCATATAAAATGACTGTCAATACAGCACTCAGAAATTGAGCATGGGAAATTTGGCAAATACTGTCTAATGGTGGAATACCTATGGTATATTAACTTATAAGCATGCAAAAGGCACAACTGCATATTAATTAATTGGTGTAGAAAATCAGTTATTTATTATTATCTATCTCTGAATAGTAGCTATATGTAGCCGGTCAATGATCCACCGACCTTCCGCTCTCTAGCAGATGACCTATCCACCCGGCCTCATCCGAACAAACATTTATTCCATACCAGGATACGGAGACTGAGGTATGAAGCTGAGCCTTACTCCACAAAGAGATCTAGGATACGACAAAGTGATCACTTCTGACCACTACAGACCTACAACACTTACTTCATCAGGTCCATACAGTTCATCATAGCACTTCTGGGACATGCATTCCCGCAGACACTTGATGAAGTCCACGCTCCCCTTCCCTTCACATACTCCAGCTCGTTCACATCTCTCCTTCGCATGCTTGTAACGCTTGTCCTGCAAGCAGTATATCACAATCTCATTAAAATCAGGTATCTGACAATCTCCAATATGATGTGTCTCTGCAACCCCTCTACAAGTCGTATCCGGTGAAACCTGCATGAATTTGGACTGACCATTATAAATGAAAGATGAGTGGGTTTTCATCCAAGAAGATGCAGCTTCTAAAATGATATGGCTTATCGAAAGTGGTTTACCACCTTAAATTTCAATCTCAGCAAAAGAAGGCTGAAAGAACACAAATATTCCCTTGATAGTACACACTTTTGCCTGTAGATGCCATGTATACAATATCAACAACAATGTATAGTGTGGCTATTTCTTTTCACTCCCCAATCATATTTGTCTTTGTGATACATAAATCAGACATGCCTGTCTGAATGCTTCACTCACTCAGAATTTGTAAGCCTCGACATTAACTGGAAGATAAGAAAGTCCTTCCAAAATGACCTATGGAGGTATCCTCAGGGTTACCTACAAAACAACCTTAGCGCTATGACTGTCGTAAGTCTATGTTAAGATATGGGAGTTATGATCATCTTAGCGCTCAGATTGCTTTGTACAACGGCACCCTGATCTTCACGCAGAGAAGTATCGTATTGGGGTAAAAGATCTGATTTTGAGATTGAGTATAACATAGTGTCTGAATAACTTCAAAAGACTGACAGATTGTCCCTATGTGGTAAATGTTCAGTCATCAACTAATGATTGATCCTAGTTCTTCATCCCTTTACTATATATCATCTTGAAATATTCGCACTTAAGAATGAAATTCTTTGAGGACTCATCATAACTCTAGACTCAAATACACCCTTAATTTCTAATACTGACAACAAACTACAATGACACAGAAGATTTGTCAAGCCAAAGTCAAATGTTTGTTTGTTGTTAAACGCCTCACTCAGCAATATTCCAGCTATATGACGGTGGTCTGTAAGTAATCGAGTCTGGACAGACAATCCAGTGATTGACATCATGAGCATTTATCTACGCAATTAGTATACGATGACATGCATCAACCAAGTCACCAAGCTTAACCACCCGATCCCATTAGTAGCCTTTTACGGCAAGCATGGGTTGCTGAAGATCTATTCTACCCTGGATCTTCACAGGTCCCAAAGTCAAATGAAGGTATCCATATCACATGTATCACCAATATTTCTGAAAATTTGGATTGCTGTCATGTTGTCTAATTAACTCTGCTTTAGGCAGTATTCCAGCTATATGACAAAAGTAATAACTGAGTCTGGACCAGACAATCCAGTGATTGACATCTTGAGCATCGATCTAAACAAACTGGGATGTGATGACATGCATCAACCAAGTCTGAGCATGCATTCCTGTTTGTCACCTCTTACAAGCCTGCTGTAGACCAATTCCCCCTCACAAGGGTGTCATATCTTCTGCAACAAGTGTAAAATAATACTGATTATACTGATAATAATAATGTTGAATAAAGTTAAGGAGAAGTTTCCTACATTCGTCTTGAAAACACTTATTCAAAAGACAATGGATATACACATAATAATGATTCATGTTCTCAAACTGTGCAAGAGCTAAGTAAGGTTAAGAATTTATGGATGAACAACTTCTTTATTACAGTTGTTCATCCATAAATTCTTATCCTTAGTACTCCAACTTTTAAATGCCTATCCAAAGACGTATATAAGTCTTTGGCTGATCAAAGAAGTGAGCAAGAGCTTTATAATGAACAGAATCAGTGATTAGTAACTTCTTATCCTGACAATACTGACATCTCGTTTCTTCTTGTAGCTGTATCTCTTGAAGGTGAACTCCACTCCGCTGACGAGAACCAGCTCTAGCAAGAGGGACAAGCACAGTAGATAAACAGAGAGCTTTAATACACCTCTCATGGCTCAATCTGTCACAAAATAAACAAAGTAAGCAAGTTAACAAATAGGAAAAAAACAAGCCATATCAAGTTAAATTTTAATAAATCAACTATTTCAAATTTAAACTGGGGTAAGAGCGTATAGTTTTGCGCTGCTTTTCAGACCGCAACAACCTACCAATCTTTGTAATCTGACTGCAATAACCTACCCATCTCTGTAATCAGGCTGCAACAACCTACCTGTCTCTGTTATCTGACTACCACAACCTACCTGTCTCTGTTATCAGACTGCAACATACTACCTGTCTCTATAATCAGACTGCAACATACTACCTGTCTCTGTAATCAGACTGCAACATACTACCTGTCTCTGTAATCAGACTGCAACATACTACCTGTCTCTGTAATCAGACTGCAACATAATACCCGTCTCTGTAATCAGACTGCAACATACTACCCATCTCTGTAATCAGGCTGCAACAACCTACCTGATTACGGTGTTTCACTACCCTGCTTCAGGGGCCTGTGTCATCACTATTGGCTATTATATCGGATGCATGATACAGAAATGAGTTCTCACCTAAAATCCTATGCAACGTTTCACCTTTTTTGTTATCTGTGGGCTATGGCATCTCAGTCAATGTTCTACCATGTCTGCCAAAGCATTAGCTGTAGTATTCTAGTCCAGAGACAAGGGGGTAATGTTGATGTGCAAACTCCTCACATCGCCATGTCTCGACAACGCATGTCATGTCGAGTTGGCAACTTTAGTTGCGTACATTTCAAATCGCACATCCTACAAATATCAGTGACGAAATTTGTGATTATACGGAATAAAATAATATTAGAAATAAATTAATGTGTTTTAGCAGTAGTAACTTAGATATTTTATACGAAAGTGCGACAGGTGCGCGAAGTTAAATGCTCCAGAAGTTGAAATTTAAGTCTTTGATGTACACTACTGTCAGGTGACATTTGGTAAAAAGGGTGCTTTTTTGTCTTGGTTTTCCAATTTGCGTATAGTAATCATGCAATTTTGTTGAATATACAGCTTATAAGGCCAAGGAACTCGTTATTGGTCAGTAAATAAAAATATACACACCCGTTTTGTAAGTAGAGAACTTACATAGAGACAGAGACCATATACCGGTATGATTACTGTGCAATGCTTTGTGAAATCTGTGTATGCACATTGTAACTGGTATCTTGGATTGATGGCAAGAGTTTGAGCATGTTTAACATAAAGTTTGCAAAAAAATATACCAGAGACCATATACTGCATATCATATATGCAGTATGTATGTATGGTCCCTGGAAATACATATGGGAAAGAACAATATGTCAACCAGACCTTCTACCTTTGAATTTGTTAGCAATGAGAATAAACATAAAAGCAAATTTTGACAATCTTTGTGTCTGCATTGTCAAAGGCAAATAAATAACTGCAGATCGTAACAAAAAGGTGGGTTCTGTTTCCATATTTTGGATGTGATAATACTGTCTTAGTTTATGTCAATCAAAAACATTGATGGTGGTCCATATCTGTCAGTCTCATTAAATACATGCAATTTTTTACCTCAAAGTGTGATAACTGTTAAACATCTAAACATATGTTTTTTTTATTTGTTTACATTTAGTTCAAAGAGGAAGAATGAAAGAACTGCAATTTGATGTGCATCATCACTCAGGGATTCAGTATATGACAATTGAGGTGCAGATAACCCTGCACACTGTGCCTAGCACTAATGCACATACTGGCACAAACAGAACTCGTGACAAGGTCCAGAAACAAGCCAAGGTCAGTAGCTGTGACCATATGACACGGGTGATGAAAGCTCTACAAGAGCCACTTAACATGCCAGGTGTATCTCAGGATGATTGGGATATAAAGACCTACTTCCTTAATACCTCCACTGAAGACATGGTCCCAGTGTTATGTGGGTCACCTGAGAATGACATGCAGTGTCAGGATGGTGGGAAGAACAAGGGAAATGTGGTACCGAAGGTGAAGGAAACACTAATTCTTCTATCAGGAAATGTGGACAGATGCCCAGATTTAAGCCTCCAGTTTGAATGTCTTCTGAAGAAGAGGGGTCAAGGATTGTGACTGTACTGCCAGTGTTGTATCGGTGTGTTGTATCAGGTTTAGGGGCAGGTTGTTCTATAATGGCAACACTGTACTCGGTGTCTTAGAAGGAATGTAGACATTGACTATCCTGTATTTTAGCTATTGTCTAGTTTTTTCACGTTACGAAAGTGTAACTTTATGCTACATGTAGATTGTTTCAACATAACTCAACACTCTCATCCACCACACACAACTACCCTCAACCCCCAACCCCCAACCCCCAAACCCCCAATCCAAGACAGAGTTGTGTGTGACCGGGAACATCGCAGTGTATATTAGCCATAAAAAATAAAAATTTAAAAGTAACCCTACTGACCCATTGTTTCACTTGCGACACAATTTTTTTTTTCATGGTTGAAACAGTGGTCAAGAAAAACCCTTATTAATCATTTGGTTAAAAATCAGATTTATTTTTGCTGCAGCTTTTTTTACCTACAAGTTTTAGATACTTTGCATCTAACATGCGTTCTCTGCAAGCCATCCATGCTCAACATCATTAAAACGATATAAAAAAAGTAGCACCTTACCTACTCCCGCATACCTGTTTGGTCCATGTTACCTGAAACACAAGTACCGTATTTGACGTAATAAGCGCCCCGCTCTTATAGGCGCCCATGGCGATATTTGCTAATATATTGGCTAGTGAACAATCCCAATTAGCACCCCTTCCGATTGATCAATGTACACAAGACCGATTTATTCGTGTGTAATATGCACCCTCAAAAATTCTGGGAAAATATATCTGCCGTATATAAACATTTCA
This sequence comes from Haliotis cracherodii, assembly GCF_022045235.1. Taxonomy (NCBI): domain Eukaryota; kingdom Metazoa; phylum Mollusca; class Gastropoda; order Lepetellida; family Haliotidae; genus Haliotis; species Haliotis cracherodii. The sequence continues at coordinate 37,045,520 of NW_027266297.1, read as the reverse complement.
GGCTGTCAGCATAAACCACGAAATTTATCTTTCAACTCTGTTTTTTTCTCCAAAATAATATTTTAAAAAGAGCCCCCTATTTTTAATTTTGAGAGCGCCCTGGGTGCTTATTACATCGAATACGGTACTTTTTATTTGGCCTTACGTGTGTCACTGTAAATAGCTCCTGGCACATGATGTTATGTATAAAATCCTCCTTATTTAACCTTCTTTGTGTTTCATATGCCCTGACTTGGGTCCAGGGTTTGTGTGTGACAGGGAGTTCAAGAGAAACAGCAGGAAGTTTGAGGTCAATATATCTGATCTTGTGAATGTAGTATAATGTGCCAAAGATGATATTATGTAAAAATTATCCCCATTAAGCCCCTCTCCCTATCATGTGCCAGAAGAGTTCAGTGGAGGGAAAGGTCTGGGCTCATTGCTGACCATTGCATTCTGTGGATATTGTGCTGCTGGAGGTGAGCGTTGATGATTCATGCACATGTTTTGTCATCTGGAAAGACGATATGTCGACCCACCCATCTTGCAAATGGGACAACAGAGGTTGTCAGTATGTTGTCCCAATAGTACTGTCCAGTGGCCCTTCCTTGCACAATATGGAGTGGTGTTTGGTCAGTCACAGTGAAGCCACCCCACACCATAACCAGTCCACCGCCAAATCAGTTATGACATCTCAAGTTGACATTGGCTTAAAGTTCATTTCGACGTCGCCAGACACCACCATGCCTATGAAAGAAGTGCCAAGTGAATCAGAACCCATCTGAAAAAAAATGACAAGTTACCAGCAATGATTACCCCAGTTTCGATGTTGTGCACACCATTGGCGTATGTTGGCAGTGTGATGATTTGTAAGGGTCAGCACAGCACATGGCCATCGAGAATGGAGATTAGCTGCATGTGGATGAATTCTAATCATCTGACCAATAACTTGCACACCAGGAGGCTGATGAAAGTTGCATTCGCTCTTTGAGCTCGATTTCATAGAGCCTGGTGTCGGATTGATCCTGTGCTCTTGTCATCAACCTGGGTCGACCCTGGACGGGATTGATCGTCAATGTTTTGGGTTTGTTGGTACCTGTTCTGTAGTCTGCTAATGACAGACTATTGTATTACTATTTATATTTCAAATGATCCAGCTAAAGGACAGCCTACTCCAACGTCCGTGCTTTGTCGCCTGCATATTTAAGTTTTTTGCAACATATACTCAGGGAAAAAATCTCGAAACTTGAACGCATTGGTCCCACCCAACTGTTGTAATGAATATTGGGTTGTACATGTATTAATAAGAATGATGTGACTCCAGTAACCCGAGACCATGGTTAGTGTGTGACAGGGAACTCAGAGGCACTGCTGGAGGGCTTGAGGTTTGTTTCCGTTAATGTATATTATACTACTCAAAATTTGATAAGGATCGTAGATATTTTTCTTAATAAAAAAACAAAATAACTGCATAACTGGCAATATTGTGTTCAAGTGAAATCAAAAACGTCTCCAACACACTTGCACGTGCATTTCATGCCATGGGAAATTTTGCTACCATTGCACGATTTCCAATAAGGCAACGGTGTCTGATTCATTCTGAAACTTTAAACTCAATTGAGTGTTTACACTACGTTTATCTATGCAGTGCCCCCTCAACGTGTAAGGCGTCGCCTGACGACAGAACAACTGGGCAGATGTATTTGAATGCTTGATGCTGGCTATTCACAACGTGACATTGCCAATGCACTAAACGTCAGCCAGAGCGTTGTAAGCAGGGCCTGGTCCCGACAGCAAAATTTTGGTACAGCAGCACACCGACATGGAGGTGGTCGTCAGAGGTCGACAACCCAACGCCAAGATCATTTTGTGGCTCTTCAGGCACGACGTCATCCCTTCTGGACAGCAACCAGCCTACGTAACGACCTCCTGAACGCCTCGGGGGTGAATGTGTCCACTCAGACGATACGGAATCGTCTTCACAATGCAGGTCTCTACTCGAGAAGGGCATGTGTCCGAATCCCCCTGACTGTTCGACACCGGCGGGAGCGATTGGAATGGGCTGAAGATCATGTCACTTGGACACGGAACGATTGGGTTCCAGTTCTGTTCACCAATGAGTCCAGGTATTGTTTGGACTTTACAGACAGGAGGCAGCGGGTGTGGCGACGACAACGTGAACGTTTCCATGATGCCAACATCAGTGAACATGACCGTTATGGTGGTGGTTCCATCATGGTCTGGGGTCCTCATCGCGCCAGGGTGGTTGAGCAGTACCTTGAGCAGGAGACAATTGTCCGCATGGATTGGCCAGCGCGCTCGCCGGACTTGAACCCGATTGAGCATGTCTGGAACATGCTGCAGGTTGCCCTTTCACGCCGTAGAGCACAACCCACGACTTTGGCAGAGCTCGGACATGTCCTCGTGGAAGAGTGGAACAACCTTCCCATTGGGAACATCTGGGTGCTTATTGACAGCATATCTCGACGTTGTCAGGCCGTCATTGATGCAAGGGGAGGTCATACTCGATATTGACACTTCATCGACTAAGTGTAATGATGGACTATCCCTCATAACTGTGTAATTCTTTCTCTTGTTTGCTGTTAACATTTTTTAATGAAATGCCTTTTGGTGTTCGCAGATTTCAAACATTCCATATTGATACAAGTTCATGCCGTTCATGAATTTTCATTCATAACATGATTAAACATGTTTCTGAATCAGAGTCATGTCTTTTGTTATGTTTGTGGTAACTTACTCACATATCACCTAGTGATCCTTATCAAATTTTGAGTAGTATATGTTGTACATTTATTAATAAGAATGATTTGACTCCAATCACCTGAGACCAGGGTTAGTGTGTGACAGGGAACTCAGAGGCACTGCTGGAGGGCTTGAAGTTTGTGTCTGTTAATGTATATGATGTTGTACATGTATTAATAAGAATGATGTGACTCCAATCACCCGAGACCAGGGTTAGTGTGTGACAGGGAACTCAGAGGCACTGCTAGAGGGCTTCAGGTTTGTTTCTGTTAATGTATATGATGTTGTACATGTATTAATAAGAATGATGTGACTCCAATCACCCGAGACCAGGGTTAGTGTGTGACAGGGAACTCAGAGGCACTGCTGGAGGGCTTCAGGTTTGTTTCTGTTAATGTATATTATGTTGTACATGTATTAATAAGAATGATGTGACTCCAATCACCCGAGACCAGGGTTAGTGTGTGACAGGGAACTCAGAGGCACTGCTGGAGGGCTTCAGGTTTGTTTCTGTTAATGTATATTATGTTGTACATGTATTAATAAGAATGATGCGACTCCAATCACCCGAGACCAGGGTTAGTGTGTGACAGGGAACTCAGAGGCACTGCTGGAGGGCTTCAGGTTTGAGTCTGTTATTATGTACATTGTAGACAACACTGGCAGAGAATATGCCAGCTTGTTAATCCTGTCTCATTAAAATTATCTTTCAACATTTGATTTAGTCCATTTTCTGTTCATACATCAACTGTATATAGACAATGATGTTGAAGGAAGAATCCTCTACACAATGATGCCAAGCAACCTTGTACTTCTGAAACATATAAACTCATCATTTCATAGCACTTTATCTGCATCACTAACAAAAAAATTAAATATGGTATACACATTGATTATTTATTAAATGATAAAGTCATGGTAGATCACCTTGGGATTAAGGCATATAACAAGAAAACTAAACATGGGATCAGATGGACACAATGGCTGCACAGCATGGATGGTGCATCTTGGAACAGCACATCTTCCCGAGGAAAGGGACTTAACTGAACTAGGCTGGAATTTCTGGGCTCGATCTTATCACCACTTGTGGCTATTACGAGTTATGTCCTTTCTATGCCCCTCCTATTGACCAATCAGATTCCACCCCTCATGTCACTTGTATTTGCTTCAAATAAAATGGCAGCAGCCTGTCAAGGCAGTGTGATCGATGATCAAGATCTATATTGTAATATAACAGGTCTTGCCTGCGACGTGCATCAATTCACTAGGACACCTTGATTAAAAACATGAAATGAAATCGCCTCTTTTAACAGTATTCCAGTTATATCGCAGCGTGTCAGCTTATATGTGTGAGGAAAGCCCGAGGTGATGCAGGCCTCAGATGTTTACCACTTCGGTG